>NW_026000249.1:21183839-21231423 GCF_001458135.2 Marmota marmota marmota | reverse complement strand
TATATATATATATAACAAATACTTTTCTCTAATTTGTCCTCTGATTTACTTCATTTATATTAATTTATATTAAACAAATGCCATCATGGTAGGAATATATGTGTGAGAGAGAAAGCAATCACAATCAAACTTTTAAGAAAAAAGACATTATAGGATATTCTATAACCAAGAGATTCAGTTGACCTCTCTTGAGATGAGAATGCAAACATGATATGAAGCTAATTTCTGGGACTCAAGTATGTCATTTTTCTTCAATGACTTATTCTCCTATCTAAATAGAGATAATTTTAACTTTACATGGTGGCTAAAATCATTAATGCACAGTATATTAATTTTTGTCATAATCTTGTACAACAGACACTCAAGTATTTAAGAATAAAAATAAACATTTATAATAATGCCAGTTAACATTTCTGCACTTTAAGATATAACCTTAAAAATAACCTAAACACAAAAATGTAGACTGAATATCTCTTTTTGCATTTGATGAGGATACTTGGAGTTTCTCGAAGAGACTTTACATAATTTGATCTACATACTGTAAAATGACTTTTCCTGTTTATATCAGTCTGTTTTCTATTGCTATAAAAATACTCTAGTTATATATGTGACTGTATGATCAATGTGATTCTGCAACCTGTACAATCAGAAAAATGAGAAATTATACCCCATTTGATTCAAATGTATGAATTGTCAAGATCATTATACTGTCATGTGTAACTAATAAAAAAATACTCTAGGGACTGGGGTTGTGGCTTGGTGGTAGAGCGCTTGCCTAGCACATGTGAGGCACACAGGATTCAATCCTCAGCATCACATTAAAAAAATAAAGTTAAAAGGAAATACCCAAGGCTCCCAGGCTAGCCTGTTATAAAGAAAAGAGGCTTGTTTGGATTATAGTTTTAAATGCTGATAGATTATCCAGCTACATTAGTTTGGCCTCTGGTGAGACTCTTCTGGCTATGTCACAACTTGGCAGATGGTATCAATTAGGAATACATGTGGGACAGTGAAAGCTGTGTAGCAATACAAGAAGCAGGAGAGATTCAGGAGCTATGTTTGCTCTTTTTATAACAACCCACTTTGTGGCAATCAACTGGCATCCTAAAAGAAATATATTAATCCATTTGGGGGGATGCACCTCAATTATGTAACCCCATTCCATTAGGCTCCACCTCTTAAAAGTTTCTACTACCACAACATTGCCACATTAGTGGTCAAATTTCCTGTATATGAACTTTTGTGGGGACACATTGAAATCATATTCAAACCATAGCAGTACCTTCCCTTAAAATTAAAGATAGCACCAGAAGTATAGCTGTGAACAATATACAACTAAAGTCAATTTCTACAAAACAAAGGTACCTGAAAGTTCACATTTAGCTCATGTTCAGTATATTTTTGGAGGGTTTTGTGTGTAGCCAGTGGTGAATGAATTATAGTCTGGAACTGAGCTAAATTGGTTGTGTTACAATGTTTAAACAGGTTAGCAAGCTTACTTGTTAACATTAATAGATTGATGTCCTTGTGTAGAGTAGATAGAATCTTTTTTTTTTATTTTTTGCATCTTAAAGAGTATCTTTGCCAAATATTTATTTTAATAAATTTTTACATTGCTAAGGATTAAACCCAGAGCCTACCTACATGCTACCCACTCTACAGCTGAGCTACATCCCAGTCCTATTTTAATATATTTGATTTAAGCAAATCAAATATATCTTTGAGGAAGATTCACCTTCTTACTTTATTTGTGATTCATTTGTCTCTTAGTAGAATTGTGTAATGCTTATCTATGTAATACAGTCTTACTTTACCTATGTAATACAGGCATGCTTACTTTGTTCTTCATTTACTATATCCATATAGCAAATCACCTCAAAACTTAAGAGCTTACAAAATCAACACTCATTTTCATTATTATCTTTCTTGATTCTAGAGGTCAGCAGGGCTCATGACTTCTCCTGCAGTTGTAACAGTGCAGTATCTAAAGCTGTATTCAATTGTGAACACCTCTTCAATTACATGTCTGGTGGCTTGGAATTGAACTAGAACAGTTTGCTGTAACACCTGTATGTGGCCTCCCAATGTTATCATGTGCAGTCCTCTCACAAAATGTTGGCTAGATTCCAAATGCAAAGTTTCTAGAGTACTATGTTGCCTTTGGTAACTTAGTTTGGAAGACACATGGTATAACAATTACCTGGGTCACAATTCTAGCTACATGCTAGGGGTGGGAACATCAACCCAAATTGGGTTGAGGTGTTATATTATTAGAAGAGTTTTTAGGATAAGACATTTTAATTTTGTCCATCTTAAAAACATACAGTCTGAGCCAGGCATGGTAGCGCATGTCTGTAATCCCAGCCACTTGAGAGGCTGAGGCAGAAAGATCAATTTGAGGTTAGCCTCAGTAATTTACTGAGATCCTTGGCTACTTAATATGACCCTGACTCAAAATAAAAGGGGCTGGGTATGTAGTTCAGTGGCAAAGCAACCCTGGCTTCAAACCCCCAGCCCCTCAAAACCTAATATAAAATAAGAAACATATAATATTTCACAATTTACAAGATTTTTATGAGAACCAGGTCAGTTGAAAAAAGTAGCTACTATGATATTTAATAAAGTGTACTGTATATTCAAGTGACTGTATATGTTTTAAGCAAGCTTGTACAGATCATAAAATATTGAGGATCCTGATTATTTAGAAGTTTGGGAGTGTCTTTTCCCATTAACCTTGTAGAGTAAATTCTACAATGGCCTATCAATTACTTTTCAACATAAGTGAAATTTCAAATTCATATAGGAATATTTTACATATGTGCCTTATTACCAAGAGTATTGTGTGTGGAGCAACCTCCATACTCTTCATTTTATAGATGAAGACCCTGAAGCTCAAGTATACTAAATCATGCAACTTCAGTCACAGAATGGAAATACTGAATGTAGTTTCTTTGTACACTGAATCCTGCTAAATAGTGTTTTCACTGTAGGATTGTACTTATTTAAAATCTAATTTACCACATTGGCCAATTTTATGTAAATAACCCCTAGTTTTCACATTAAGTAGTTTAGTTTTCTGTTTTGCATTGATTTTGTTTGTTACAATAGACAATATTTTGTTTACTTTGTTTTTAGAAAGTATTTTTGTATCTTTAATCATTATGCTCAGTAAAATTATTAACCCTATTTTAATAAAGCCATACTCAATGTATGGTAACATTGGAATAAAGATGCATAACCCTGATTGATAATTTTATACAGATGTTTCCTAAATGTCTTATTAGCAGATCCCTGTGTCTAATTATGATCTCTGATACAGAATTCCATTAGCACACATCCTTATATATTGTAATATTTGGCTATGAGTAACATCAGTGCAAAAATGGAATAATGCTTAGATAATCAACATAAATTTCTTACCAAAGTTGCAGAATATTGTAGGGTCTCCTATAATGTTTTACATGTAGTAAACTTAATGTATATGGGCCTTAAATCTACTGTCAATTTTTATAAATGTTTTACTAAAATTCTATACCCTTAAGCTTTCTATGTAACGAAAAAAGAAATTTATTGAAGGATATCTTTTTTAGTACTCATTAATTTAGAGTGATTGTGTAATCAACATATAAGTAGTGCTCATATAAAGTATTTTGAGGGGCTGGGGTTGTGGCTCAGTGGTAGAGCGCTTGCCTAGCATGTGTGAGGCCCTGGGTTTGATTTTCAGCACCACATATAAGTCAATAAAATAAAGGTCTATTGACAACTAAAAAATATTTTAAAAGAAAATTAAAAAAATAAATAAATAAAATAGTAATTTTAACTATTTGATAAACTCTGATAAGAATGCAGTCATCAAATCTTTTTAAACTCTAAATATGATATGAATTAATCACTGAGGACAAAAACTACCTTTTGAAAGATTAATGATAATTTTATTGTATTGTTTATGGTTCCTTATTTCCAGATAATCTGCTTACTGATTCAGCTATAGAAATCTATGTTCTCCCTTTTCCAAATTTGAAAGATTATCATTTAAAATATTTATTTATTTTAGTTCAGTTATTCACATTATAATGATGCCAATGATGAGAGCTATATATAAAAATAGGATTACTTCATGATAAAATTTACTTACTGTGAACATTTATGAAAATGTTTATTAGGTTTCTCTGGGATCTTTGGTTAATTTAAAATCTTAGTACATTTTATCTTCATTATAACATGTCCCAAGGAAATTTTTGGCTGAAAGATTAGCATTATAAAAAGAGTACTTTAATTAGAAATTTCTATATTGTGGGTCAGATTGCTAAATCCAGTGGCAATTATCTGCTTCCTAAGATATGTAGTTCTCTATCTGAAGCATTAAAATTTACTTTATAATACCTCAAAAACTCATTTCAAGAGGAAATTTAGATCATTAATGGAATTAGAAATAAGATGTGCCCATGGATTCTTCCACTGCTATTTCATCATTTAAATTTCATGTGAACTGGGTGATTAAAGTAATTTTAACTATTTGGTACCTCAAATAGTTCAGGAACAAGTATGCCAGAAGCACTATAATATTACCATTAACTTACTAATTGTTCATTGCCTTTTTCATCCTAGAGGTCCGGAATGCATTAGCATATAAAATAAGGTATCTATTAAATTATTGAAAATCTTGCACTTCTATTTCTTCATAGTTTATGATTAGGGTCATTATTTACTGAGTGGGTAAAAATATTTAGCATAAATTTTGTTGTATCATGTATTGATTAGAATGTGTTACAAGAAACATCATAAAGTTAAAAGTCAAAGAATGAATTTAGAAAATTATTTGTAATATTTATGAAAAAGAAATGATTATAACCTTCATATATAAACAAATCTGATAAATAAATGAGTAAAATCAGAATATGTCAGTAGAAAAAAGCTCATAAAGAACATGAGCTAGACAATTAAAAAAAGTATATCAGTAAGTATAAATAGGTATTCCATCTACCTAGTAATGAATTAGGTAATATTATTTCATTGTTTTTATTTACCTATAAGATAGGCTGATTTGAATCATAATAATACCAGTAATTTTTCAGAGCATAAGGAAACAGAAAATCTCAAGTGTTATAAGAGGGCTTATAACAAAATAAATTAATCTTGTCTTTTTGGAGCATATTTTTAAATAAATCACAAAATTAAAATATATAAACTTAGATACAAATTCATATCTTTAGAAATTTGTGTAAGGTCAATAATATGATTATTGCAATGATGTTAATAAAAATTAGTTAAAGCATTTTTTAAAGAAGGAAGTTTAGTTAATATATGAATATTCATCTTTATGATATTTGTAAAGCTTAGGGTAAATATCTTTAATGAAATGTTTAAATTCATGCTATAGATGAATACTTATTACTGTTATAAAGAGGTCTCTGATATATGGATAAAATAGAAAGTTTCAAATAATGTATGAGATCTAATTATACATTGTATCATGTATATGTATATACATATAACCACACACATATGCTATCAATAATATCACACAACTATATAAAGTATCTGTTCTGTTTAAAATTTAATATATGGGTTGTCTCCAAAAGCACTTTCTGTTTTGTGCTTACTTCCCTATTAAAAATGATTTTTCATTCCCTTGATTTTTAAGGAAATAAGTCATTACTGCTCAAGGGCCCTTGAAAATTTGAAGCAATAAGTCTTAGTATCTTCCTGTTAGATGGAGTTATTCCTTCATTCCTTCATACAATGAACAATTGTTGAGTAAATATTATGTGCTAGTAACTACAATAAAACTGTTTAGTAGGATAACCTGATTATTCTGATCTGTAGATTTACTAATATATCACACTATACAGGCTAAGGACTGCAGTTGGAATGTGTTGGTAGACATTTAATAATATTAATTAAGTGTCATCTATACCAGATATTCTAGATTTGGTCACCAAATTTCAGTACCTTCTAATAACTTGCTCATACCATATATGCACTCTGAGTCAACAATAGTACTCTGTTCATTGGTCATTCAGGAATCCATCCTGATAATATAGCCACCAGTTAGAATATTCCAAATCACTGTGCAGAGGCAAAGAAAGCTCTGAAGTTATTGTATAAGCATTTAAATTTTTGGACTGCAAGTAACATATGCTATTTCATATCACAACACATGGGCTAAAACAGTCAAACGACCTTACCCAACCTTAGAGAAGTAAGAAGTAGAGTCATAATAAATGCCTCAAAGGTGGAAAGCTGAAAATAAACATGAACATCTATGTTTTCAGAAATGTAATGACAGTATGAAACAGGATACAAAAACATGGTCATACCCTAAAGAAATTGGCTTAATGATAAGAATTTTTCAAGCATAAGAAATTAATTTAAAAACTAAAAAGCACAAAGTCAATTAACTTGCTAAAATACATGAAAGCACATATATGACATTTGAATACTTTACCCCCAAATGCAATAAATGGCTTGGGGGGGGGCGGATTGAGCTCTCTTATAGGGCAAGTATTTAACCAAAGACTAGATAACAGAACTGATTATAAACTGGAGTTAATCATTGGACACATGGTTTACTACCTGCTTACCTGCTGTGTATAGGAACCATATAGCTCCAAAAATGACCTTTTGTCTCCTTTGCAAACCTGGAATCCATGAGTCTAATTTGTGAATTTTGTTTAGCTGTGGTAACTCTTATGTAACAAGAGATAATTAACCAAGAATGGGGAACACATATGGCTTTGTTATTGCCCGTAAGCAACATATAAGCTAAGACAAGATGTTCAGAGTAGCTCTAGATTCTCAAATTTCACTTGACACTCAAAAGTAAATCCAAAATGCCTCCCCAGTGTGATCCCTAGATATTCTACCTTCTCCTCTACCTTTCACTCCGTCAGTTAGCTCCAGATATGCTAGCCTGTTAGCTTTCCTCTAATAAACCGAGCATGCTTCTAACTCAGAAACTTTACACATGCATTTCCCACTTTTTGAAAGGCTTTCCCCTCTTTTTTGAAGTCCAGATATCAGCATGGCTTACTTTCTGACCTTCCTTAGGCCTCAGAAAGGCCTGCCGCCCTATATATCCCCACAACCAATCTCTATCCTCTTTCCAAACTTGCCTTTTTCCTTTGCAACATATATCACTTGCACCATTATACTAGGTTCTTTTCCCAAATTAGTAGAAACTAAAAGAGGGAAAAGATTCAGTTTAAACATATACCAGGTAATCAAAACATATTTTTGAATAAATAAATGTATAACATATTTATTTTATATGCCCAATTATCCCATTATAATACATATTCTAAAAGAGAGTTGAATGAGCATTATTACTTATGGGAACAGCCACCCATGACCCAAATAAATTATACAGGGTTTTAGAAACAGGTCCTACAATACAATGCCTGCTACAACACAGTTTTACATCTTTTTCCTTTTCTCACTATAAATTATTAATCTCATCAACCATACGTTAACAGAAAATTTACATATAAAAGGATAAATAATACACAGTGGGATATGCTATCTTGTATTTCAAACATGTTTTATTTTCCACACTAACCTGAGAAGTGGTAAGATTTAGATTCCTATCACAAGCCTACCAAATGGGTTCCAAATATATGCAGTTTATGGGGCTAGAGTTGTGGCTCAGTGGTACAGCACTTGCCTGGTTCTGTGAGGCACTGGGTTTGATTCTCAGCATCACATGTAAGTAATTAAATAAAACAAAGGTACATTGACAACTTAAATGTGTGTGTGTGTGTGTGTGTGTATGTGTATTTTTTATATATATATATATATATATATATATATATATATATATATATTTTTTTTTTTTCATATATTTATATATATTAATTTTAATTCAGTTTTTCTAATGACTTTGAGACATTTCATCTCTTAATTACTTAAATATATCAGTGGTGATCTTATTGTTGGACATGACCTCATAAACCATGGGGTTTTTTTAGTATTTTTTAATTTTTTAAATTTTATAAGCAAGTGATTAGCATATCAAAACATTATCCAAACCAAGAGAGGGCTTCAAAAACCCCTGGTTATTCACCTATTAGAATCCCTAACAGGTGTGGCAATATGAATGATTTTATGTTAACTGGCCAAATTTTGTTTACTTCACAAATGAGGGAGAGTTAAAAGCATGGATTATATTATCTTGGTAGTGGGGCAGGCAAAGATAATATAGCTAGGGTTATAAGAGAAGAAAGGGGGAAGAGAACAGAGGGAGAAAGAGAAAAAAGATATTACATGTTTCTTGTTGGGTAAGGGAGACATATCTTCTGTGTTTAGAACATGTCCTCATATTTCCTTGAGTAACTGCTCTCTCATTTCATGGAATTAAAGTGTCATCAGCATACACACAAACACAAACAATTTCAAATCACTTATCTTGTCTTCTAATCCTTATTTTTCTGCTTACTAAATATGTGACTTTGTATATTATTGCATATTTGCTGTTTTTGCTGAATATTTTCAGTTGACATTTTGCATAAAAAAGATGCATTAAAAATTGTTAGCAAAGAAAAACCATAGAACAGCATCAGTTACTTTGTGAGATACACAAATTTTCTCAAAAAACTATATTATATTATTTAATTTTGGTAAGAATATTTAACATGAGATCTACCTGATAACAATTGTATGTGTACAATTCATTATTGTTATTGGGTCCAGCATTGTAACACAGATCTCTAGAACTCATTCATCTTGCATAATTGAGAGTTTATATCCATCAACTATCATTTCCTCCTGTTCTTGAACCCGTGGTCCTGAAAATACCATTCTACTCTCTGATACCGAGTTTGACAACTTCAGATATGTCATGTAAGTTGAATCATACAATATTTGTACTTGTTTCACTTAGTGTGGTGACCTCGAGGTTCATCTATGTTGTTGCATGTTGTAGGATTTTCATCATTTTAAAAGCTTAATAAAATTCCATTCACTGGGTCTGGGGCTATAGCTCAGTGGCAGAGCATTTGCCTAGCATGTGTGAGTCACTGGGTTCAATCCTCAGCATCACATAAAAATAAATAGATAGATAGATAGATAGATAGATAAAATAAAGTTATAAAAATACAATAACATTATAAAAAATTTCATTGACTATATATATATATTTCTTTTGTTCATCTGTCAGATATTTAGTTTCTTTAATGTATCTATTTTAGTGCTGTATTGCACTTTAGTATGTTTATATTTCTTCAAGATACTGATATTTTGCTTTTTTTATAAAGTAGCTTAAGAATAATTCTTTCTTCATAAATCTTCCTGAAAATTCATTCAGCTAATTGGTATAAATCTGATTACAAAGTAAACTATGTAGATACCTTATTGCACATCAAGGCTTTCTACACAAACTGTGTAAAGGTGGTCCTTTCTTTTAAGTTATTGGAATCTAGGAGTTTTACTAGAGCATTCCATAATTAAAGGGGTCAAAAATGGAAAGAAAATTCCTGGTGCCTACATAATTCTTTCATTTTCAATTTTAATCAAGGTTGTAGAATAGTGTTCAAATGAGACAATACAGGAAGATAGTTTATATATCAATTTCTCAGGTTTTAAAATTTTATTTTATTGTGAAATTAGTGTGTTTTATGGAAATTGGCATCTTTAAATATACTCTGTTACTATATATCAATAAATTAGTAAATATACAAATGATACAACATTAAAGAAACTCCAAAAAAGAAAATTTAATTCCATGCGAAAGTTGTATAATATAGTGTTAGTCATATTTCCATTACATTTAACAATTACCTGAGATTATTGACTTATAAGAGAAAAGGTTTATTTCAGCTCACAGTTTTGAAAGTTCCAATCCACAATCAATTGACATCCACTGACCTATGAGAGCACATTCTCATAGGGAGTACAGGATATAGGGAAGCTGCTTACTTGTGTCTATAGGTAAAAAAGGGGAAAGAGAACAGAGTTCCACAATCTCCTTCAAGGGCATGCCCCTAATTTCCTAAATCTTCCTACTAGGTCCCACCCTTTAACATTTCTACCACCTCTCAAAAGCACCAAGCTGGAGGGGCTGGGGTTGTAGCTCAGTAGTAGAGCACTTGCTCCTCACCTTCGAGGCACTGGGTTTGATCCTTAGCACCATATAAAATAAATAAACAAAATAAAGGTATCGTGTCCATCTATAAATAAATAAATAAATAAATGCACCAAAGGGAGACTAAGCCTTTTAACACATGGACCTTTAGGGAGCATTCAAGGTCCAAACTATACCAAATATATGAGTTCAACTGTGAGTAAGACCACATTATGACTAGTTTTGACAAATTATATTGTGTAGCCATATATTTATGTATACACTTTTAACAAAGGCTACATTCACAATATTTTAAAGTATGTCATTTAACTACTTTAATGTAATTTTTTTCTTTAAATTTACAAGTTTTTTGTTTCCTTTAGTAAAATTACATATTTTAAAATATATCCCAATCAAAAATTAATAACAAAAAATTTTCATATACTGGTGTTTTTCAACTTCCAATGAATGAAAATCAGGAAAAGAAAAAAAATTAGTGACATCATCTTCAATAATCATAATAATCAAAACACAAAGTTACTATAAAGTCCCTCCATGCACAATGAGGAATAATATCTACCATGACCATGTTTACCTTGGGATCAGATTTATACCTAAGAGCTAAATGAAAGTTTAGAGAAAAGTCATGAAGAAAACTATTTTAAGGTACTTTATAAAACAAGCAAAAATCAGAAAGAGAGCTTAGGCTAGAATTTGAGCACTCATTGTCACCAGAATCTGTCCTTTTAACCTCTATACTATAAAACATAAAACAGAGTATTAGAGGAAAGATTTTATGTTCAGAAAAACACATGCATACTTTGCTATTTACAAAAAAATGAAGAAATATGTAAACATTTTAAAGAGAATCTATAAATCAGGGAAATAGAAAAGTAAAATACAGGCAGTTTAAAAGTAAAGGGAATTTTTAAAAATAAAGGGGTGGATAACTGATAATTAATGGAATAATTGCTGTGAAATCTATCAATTGATGATTTCAATGATATTTCTGTATTGCAAGAGTTTCAGATGATTTTTGCCTTTTCTTCTGGAAGGGAAAGAAGGGTGAGGAAATGAGAGAGAATTGCTTTAAATATTCCAATTTATAGTCAGCCTGTAAAAAAAAATGGTGCATTAAATTTCCATTTGGCAACCCCATTGTAATAAGATAAAACATACTTTCTAAAAATTTCCATTTGATGAATAAGTGAACCAATTCAAAATGTCTTCATTTTATTGATATAGCATCAGCATCATTAATGATAATGCTTTTTGACAAAGAGCAATTAACTAGATTTGGTGAACTGAGCAATTGAGCATTGTATTTGTAGTCTGAACATTTGGCACTGAAGATTCTAGGAGTACATATTAAAATGATTGTTGATTATTTAAAGATTTATTAAGTTGATGAAGAACATTAAAGCATAATGTATCCTGTGTTACTTAGGATGTGACTAGTTTCAAAACTATTTAAGACACAAAGAAAATTTATTGGCTTAGTAAGTAATAAGCTCAGTGTTTGCTCAAGGGTTTAATACAGAGTTTTATTAAAGAGTCAAGGATTGGTCTACTTCTCTTTTAATCTGTCTATACTATCCTCTATAACTTGTCATACTGATACAAACTGGCTTATCTCAGCAGATCCTAGAAACTCTAGTTTTCTTGTTCACAAACAGATAGGAAGAGTTTATATTTCCCAAATGGCAAATAAAAGGTAGGAGTTTCTCTATGAATCTTCTTAATCATATGACTTCCCTGAGCATATCACAGTAGCAAAGTGTATAAAATTAACCCAAATGATTTTTGCAAATCTGAGCCCATATTTAGAACTGAAAGTGAGATCAATCCTATCCAAATCATGAGTCTACTGTACAATGAAGTGTAAGGATATTGGCGGTGCAATTGCAGTGTCCACTATAGTCCTTTTTGAATATTTGACATTGCTAATGCTTGGTAGCATGTATTCACTTTCAAAAATCCACAAATATCCTTCTCAAAAAGAAAGATTAAGACTTCTTCCAATGTTGACTTCCAGTTTATAGGTTGGGTTATTTGGACAATTGACAGTCCCTTTTAATTAAACCTCATTGTAATGCTTTATGATTGACTGGGCAATGACTACATGAAAAAATATTGATGTCCATATCAATAAATAAAAAAGTTAAAAGAAGAAAGGATTTCCTGACATATAAAGGAAAAAATCCTAAATGCCTAACAGGACAGAATGAAAAAACAAAAACAAAAACATATACTATCCTGTGCTTTTAGTGAGTTGTTAGCTATTCTTTGTTTTGTTCATTGAGAATTTTGCTAAATAGTTGTCTTCAAAATTACATCTGAGATTGATATTAGTGAAATACCATTTCAGTGGCACTCATAGTATTATACATATTTTGTTATGTTGGGATTCTGGTGTTTGGTTCAACTCAATGTCTTCTCAATGTCAAATTTAAATAGGCATATATATAGAGAGAGAGACAGAGAATGAACATTCACATTGGAGCAGTCTTATATGTCGTGTGTGTATGTGTGTGTGTGTGTGTGTGTGTGTGTGAGATTAAACCTTGGAAATCATTGACTTCTCTAACAGAATAATCCAGAGGAATGGTGGGAATTTGGTAACATTAATCTAGATCTTCACATTGCCATGTTACTGGTACTGCATTTCTCAGTGATTCTCTTGGTTCTATCCTCTTTTCACTAAGTCTTTCAAGTAGTTATATTTCCCCAGTGATCTTCTAATGATAGCAACATAATCTATGGTGTTCTTTTTTCATTTACATTCAAGATAAACCAATTACTTTTTTCCCACAATAATGGAAAAAGTCTGGAAACTCTTCTGTTTGAAACATGTTAGGTCATGTCTGTGGTTATTATATTGTCATCAACAGAAAGTCATGCACATAGGTTTATATTATAGGTCTCTAAACCCATCATGGTGACAGGGAATCACTTAAATCTGTCAAGGCATATGGTTGGATTAGGATTGAAAGTAAATTCACCCAAGCCACAAAACAGCTACAGAATTTGAGATAAATTGCATAACTTATGGTAATACCTGAATGATTTCAGTGTTTTTACATATTTAATTGCATAATCTTTAACGGAATAAAATATATCATGTATACTTATTTTAGTATGTGTGTGCCTGTGCATATACATGGGCATTTCAATATATATATAATACATTTAAAAATTTATAGAAGTAAAATATTTCATTAATTAGAGAAATGTTTTACTTTTTCTTGTAAAATATACTTACATCCACTAAATATTTTAGCTAATATAAATCTTAGGTTGATTCTTTCTAAAGAGGCTGCCCCTCACCAAAGTCATGCATAGTTTAGGTCAAGTAATTAGTGATAAGCAAAGTATTTCTAGAGCAATAGTTTAGAATCCATCCCAGAGCTAAATGTATTCAATAGTTAGTAAACATTCATTGAGTACCTGTTTTAAGAAGAATGCTATGCTAGGTTTCTGTAGGTAGGTAGGTAGGTAGATAGATAGATATAAATAAATATATGTCATAAAACAATGGCAGATTTGCTCTCAGGATATGCTTATTTCCAATATCATCACATCTTTCTTTTTTTCATTTTTATTTTATCATAGGAAGACACTTTTTTAGGAAAAAAATGATACAGGAACTCACCTTATTTATATACTTATTTATATAAAAGCTTGTATAAAGCATAAGCATATGAGAGGTATACACATACATTTTCATAATTTGGATTGTTATTATGTTTGCCATTTTAATTTTTCCCCCTAGATACCTTGCCTTCAATATTTGTCATAGAATTTACTAAAAGGAACAAGAGTTTAATAATATGAACAGATTTATCTGAATAGATTGCTTTGTGTAAAATACAAGAATACTGGGATTTCTCATGTCAACCTAATGTATGATTTCCCATGTTTCTAAATACATTTTATTAGCTTCTATATTTTAGTAAAAAAGAGTAATTAGCAGATAGTATCTTAATTTGGCCAGAAAAATATGATGGTATCTGTATCAGAAACCAAAAAATCATCTCTAGAAATTGTGAAGCACTCTATAT
Organism: Marmota marmota marmota; assembly: GCF_001458135.2. Lineage (NCBI taxonomy): Eukaryota > Metazoa > Chordata > Mammalia > Rodentia > Sciuridae > Marmota > Marmota marmota. The sequence continues at coordinate 21,217,305 of NW_026000249.1, read as the reverse complement.
TTGTTAACACTAATAATGTCATGATTATGATTTAACTTTTCTGTTTTAAAATAGCTAATTTATGTAAGATATACTTATGCAACATATATACATACGGTCAATTTTGAAGATGGGTGAGAACTTAGTGAAATTTGTGTAGGATCATAAATTTAAAATGAAATTCATGGTTAATTAGAATAAGAAATTGATGAAAATAATGATATCTGATAATTGTTAAATGTTCCTGTGCCAGACATAATTCATAGAACAATGGAAAAGCACATATCATTTAGAACATTGTATAAATACTTAGGCCCAGTTTCAGAAAGAGCCAGGGAGAGAGACAAATTTCTTAGCCATGAGTAGTTTTGACACTGGGATAGTAGTTCTTTATTCCTAACAATGTGTTGCTAAGGAAACTTTCTTAAACTATTTCCAAATATGAATCATCCACACTCACAGATCTTTGAAATCCTTTATTTGGATTAAATCAAGACAACCTATGTAAAACCCGGAGAATGTGCTGTATATACATTATTTTCTCACTTTCCCATGCACATCTTTGCTATTTACCAGGACATACTTATCTTAACAATATAATACATTTGGCCTTGAATGAATCTGTTCAAATTAATGTAATGTTCACCACTGCAGTAGCAGAAGAGGCTGTGGTTTTGCAACTTTTATTTTTAAATCATTTGAAGCAGAAAATTCTAACAAGTTTTCTTGAAGAATGCTTACTGAAAATCAAAGGTGTTTGGCTTTTATAAATGACTTTATTACTTCTCAATGGGTGGTTTTATTTTACTTACTTTCTTGAAATTTAAATTGGACCAAGGTTATCAAAATTATATCCTACACATTATCACTGTCGAGTGCTTTTTAATAATAATTTTGTTAGCATTCATTATGGACATACTGATGGTAAGATCATGTGACAATTGCTTCAGAGACAGTTTCTGTGATGTTTACCTTCAATCAGTCTTCTCACTTTACAGATTAAGTTAAAAGATTTGCTAAAGACCATGAGACTAGTAAGTGGCAGAGCAAAATGGTATATAGTTATCTTGGATTCCTAAACCTAGGATTGTAAAATGAGTATTGTCCTTTCTATTAAAATTACTTTTAATTTACCCTCATATCTTTTAAATTTATATGATAATGTCATATGTGGACATCAAATGCTGGTGGCTCAATCCATCAATATCTATTATTTATCTAATTTGTGTTAACTACTAGGATTTACTTGAGTTTTCCTCACAGTCTTTATGGACTAGAAGAGGAGACAAACACAATGAACACTGTCTTGAGGCCCAATAGAATTAAGTAGTAAAATAGATATTCATACAAATTCTCTGGGAACACAAACCTAGCTTTGTGAAGATTGACCTAGCAGGTTGTGCGAAGAATAACTGAATGATGAGCCCTAAAAATCAAGTATGATTTCCATAGGAGGACTCTTTCAATAGAAAGATCATTACAGTTTGTGGAACTCAATGAGAAAGACATAGAAGTATGAATGCTCTGTATTGTTTAAGATGAGGCAGGTGGGCAGGCAAGAGGAAGAAAAACAGCTGGAAAGGAAAGTTGAGGGCAAATTGTGGAGAATGTTGTCTACCATATTAAAGGGTATGCATTTTATCTAGTAGGCAAGAAAAGGTTTGCATATTGAACTACATGTTTCAATCCCCGGACTTAAGGAGCTATATATAGAAGCATTTGGGCATTATGAATGATGGAAAGTGCCCTACTAATGTAGAAGTTCCAATACTACCTTGAGGTGAAGCTGTCCAAATATATGTGGAAACTAGAATTTTTTTCTTAGCAGATCAGTTAAGACCAATGATATAGACATAGTCTAGGGGCTGGGATGTTCGGAGATTGCTGAGTAATTTCTAAGAATACATGAGATGTCACAAAGAGGAAAGCATGGTAACTTTTGAAGATATTCAAGGACAAAAGATTTTGGTTGAGATAATATCTCATCTGAAATATGTATTGATATATGTATTGATAGGCATATATGCAGGAACCCAGAGTGGGGGTCACCTAGATATGATTTAAGAACTTATCCAGGAAAATATTATACAGAAGATTTAAAAAAATATTTTGAAGAAAACAATTATATTCAACAGTGTCTAAATTTGCAAAGGAATTGAGGAGGGTAAAGATGGAGGAGGGACATCTGAATCTGGTATTTTAGTCAGAGTTCTGTGTTTTGAGAGGGCTATTTTATCAGAAAGTTGGTAAATAAGAAAGAATGCATACAATTAAAGAGGCATCCTGGCACTTTGGAAGCAGAAAAGTGGAGTAAACTACTCAGAAGTTTTTTTGTTGAATGTATGAAAGTGGTGAGATTATAAACTGAAGAGTGGTAGAATTAGGAAGATATGTCTTAGATTGGAAGAATTTTAAGAATTTTGATACATTATACTAGTACACCATAGGAATCTGTAACACATGGTATATACTATACTATGTACTATATATAATATATGGTATGAATCTATAAATGTTGATTTTTCTGGACAAAAGAGGCAAATGAAAATCTCTCTGAACATTCACCATGTATTTTCAAAACAAGTTTTTTTTTTTTCCATTAATACTTATCCAATGCAATTCTATTTTTAGCAAGTTATTTTTTATTAACATTGATTTCTACTTAATCCCCTGGAATGCCTTTAAGTCCCAGTGCATTTCCTTCCCTTTATTAAAAAATAATCTTTCAAATTCAAGTTTTGTCAGAGAGCAAGATGGCACAGGGCAGAGAGTACAGACCATGACATAGTTAGAACATTTTAACATGACTTGACTTCATAAAATATGATAAAATAAGGATCAGGCAGCACTTTGTTTTAAAACATTTGCTGCTGGAATTCTATTATTCATTAAAAAAGCCTGCTGATCACTAGGGTTCTGTCCCCTGATGCCCGGTTTTAGCACCTTCCACAACTCCCTGTGAATAATGTAGAGCAGTGATGGAATACTTCAAGCCAAATCTAGAAATAGACCATCTTAAAAATATGATTTTCCATAGTTAAATAATGCAACAGACTTTCCTATCTAGAAAAATGGCAGTAAACATTGAATTTTTCTAGCTAGCATTTACATTTATTAAACTAAGGTAAAGGAAAATAGTTTTGACTTGCCATCCACAAAGCTGATATGCATATGAATATATGAATGCATGTATTGTGGATGTTTATAATTAAGTATGATGGAAAAGTATAGCATGATTTTGACAAATAAGACCAGACATCTGAAATTCGTCAAATTCACATTTATAATCTGAGCTGTAAAGTACATCCTTTATTATAAGTAGCCCTTTGAAGTATGATTTCATTTTCCATCATGTGACATAGTAGGAAAAAAAAAGCAAAAAGGCAGGAAAAAAGTGAAATAGTTGAAGCAAAGGTATAGCAAACCCAGTATCAAAGAGCTGAAGAGGAGAAAGACCAATATCCTAGATTTCATTTTTTCTATCACAGAAATAATTATCAACTTCAGAACGTCCATCTAAAATTTTCAGTAACAGTGAACTAAAATATATAGGCAAGGGCTGACTTGATGGTTTGACTATGATTTTTCAACTTTGGTGCAAAAGTGATATCCAGATTGATGCGCTGTAAGAAAGTGTGCGTGGCACACCTGGAATGAGATCCTCGGGTCCCTTGATGTTGGGTCCCTTGATGTCTTAGGGAACCTCCTGTTGATTTCCCCAGATCTGGCCAGACCTATATGGAAACCTATGGGAGGGTGGAGGAACTGGCTGCTGGATCCCTGAGAGACCCCTGCTTCCAGTGGGGCACAACAACAGAGTTGTGTGGCCTGCCAGGGTGCCGGCCCTGGAATCGGCCTCAGCTGTTGGGGCGCTGGCCGCCTTGGACCCCTCCAGGCTGGGCTCTCCCACTTCACCCCCTTGATACCCAGAGCGCTTCCTTCCCATGTACTCTGGGGAACAGCTCCAGCAGCTCTTGCCAGGCGCAGAATCTTCGGCAGGAGCGCGTGTAAAGTGACTGATAAGGTACCTCTGATGCAACATGACCAGGTGGGCAGAAGTTACTACCACACATAATAAGATGCCCTTGTCTGCAACATCATGGGAGGACATGAAGAAGGGGTCCTTGGAGGGGACAAGCCAAAATCTACCAAATCGTAAACAACCTGAAGCCAATAGACTGTCCCTTAACAATGTTTCACCCCAAGCAAAACATAAAAAGAACAAAAGGAAGAAAGAATACTTAAATGAAGATGTGAATGGATTCGTGGAATACCTAAAGCAGAACTCACAGATGGTTCACAATTGGGAGATGATAGCAATGGACAGCCAGGAAGTAAGGGAAGAAACTGCAGTTGCTTAAAGAAAGACAGTCAATGGGAAGGAAGACGATTAAAAAGACAAGCAGCAAAGAAAAACGCAATGGTATGTTTCCACTGTAGAAAACCTGGCAATGGAATTGCAGATTGCCCAGCTGCCCTTGAAAATCAAGATATGGGCACTGGAATATATTATTGATGTGGGTCCACAGGGCACGAAATAACCAAGTGCAAGGCTAAAGTAGACCCAGCTCTTGGTGAATTTCCTTTTGCAAAATGTTTTGTTTATGGGGAAATGGGGCATCTGTCCCACTCATGTCTTGATAATTGCAAAGGACTCTATGCTGATGGTGGTGGTTGCAAACTTTGTGGTTTTGCGGAACACTTTAAGAAAGATTGCCCTGAGAGTCAGAATTCAGATCGAATGGTCACAGTTGGTCACTGGGCAAAGGGGATGAGTTCAGATTATGAAGAAATTTTAGATGTGCCAAAACCAAAGAAACCCAAAATAAAAATACCTAAAGTTGTCAATTTTTAATAACATTCAGTACCGTTGTTAATTACTATCACATTGTTACTTTCCAAACTGGCTGTGCTTTACAAGTTAGGCTTCCTTAGTGCCAAGAATAGTTTACTGCATTCTGTCCATCAAGGAGTACTTCTACCGCTGTTGGGAGAAAATCACTGAAGAAAAGCACAAGATGATTAAATTGGATTCTCTGAAAGAACTTGTTTTTAATGGAGAAAACTTAGACAAAACTAAGTTATATAGTTGATTTTATATATATATATATATATGTATGTGTATGTGTGTATAACAAAAGCATACTGCTTTGCATTTGTGAATGAATTTTTGATCATATTGTTTTCTTGGTGTAAAATATCAATTTATTATTATACTAGAAATTTATAATTTGCCATAAAGTCTGTATTTTTAAAATATTGAATAAAAAATGCATTTGCTATTCCCTGAAAAAAGTGATATCCATTCAGTCTATGGAATGAATCATACTTTAGATTTTGAATAAAGGTCTTTTTCCAAGCTAATGATATGTAGTTGACATGTTCTCAAGTTCCTGGACAGCATCAGAGAGCTGCAGCTTCCAGTCAGCCACACCACTGTGATAATCTACAACTAATATTTAACAGTGTACTGTATTGCTGGGATAGGACATTTGATAGGTTAAATATAGAAAATGCAATTTTGATTTACATTGTTTTCACTTTGTGGCCCTATAATAAATCAAGGATCTTCTGTACAGTATTCCATGACAATAATATCCTACCCATATTCCTCCCATAGAAATAGAGTGGCACTTAAAATCCTATGAAGTAATATGATTGAATATGGTACTAGTGTGTGTTTGTTGGTGTTGTTTAATATATTTCTTAATCTTTCGAGTCTTTCCCATTTCCCACAGAACTAACAAAAAAATGGAGTTAGTAATAAAGTTGTCTGAAATGCAATCTTACTACTTTGAAATTGATGACCCACAAAATATTACTTTATCCTTGCTTTTGTGCCTCCTTTTACCAATTATCTAAGCCAGAAATCTAGAAGGCATTTTCAACAACACTCTGTTTTCTTTGTATTTAAAGTCACCAAATCCAATAAATTATGAGGACAAATATGTCATAAATTCACCATGTTCTTTCTGCCACCATTCCTACTGTTTTCTAAGCCCCCAACATAGCTCATCAGTTCATTGTTTTAAACACCCTTGAGTGTCATGGGTCAAGTACTATTACCTTTTGTACTTCACTGGTCTCCTAATTGGTCTTGCTGCTGCCACTCTTCCACAGACCATCCACACTGTATCCAGAGTGATCTTTAAAGAAAAAAATTAAAATGATATTACTGTTTTCATGAGTTGACTGTCAGTTCTCTGAAATTATCACCAGAAAAGCCCTACTGATCAAGCAGTGTTAAGTGTCTTGGACATACTACCATAAGGGAAACTACTAATTTGACAAGGTCTTGGCCATGTGTTAATGTGAAAAAAAATGGAAAAGGGATCATACAGAGCTTGGCTTGTGATTGGTTATCCAGGTTTTACAAAGAGGGGAGCTGTTTGCTATAGGATAAAAGATTTGACATGATAGTTTTTAGACGGATAAGAAGAATGGTCTTGAAATGAAGAAACAATCTCCACAAAATTAATAGCTACGTTGGTTCACAGTCTTCATTCTAAGTGTAGGTATTTCCCAGGGCATGAAGCTAGGTCGTCTTTGCTTTGTCTTGGTATTATAAGGATAGGAAATCATACTGGTTTTTGTACTTGTGTGTTTTTAGTTGCTTCCTCTGTATTATAAAACATAAAATATTTTATAAATGTCAAAATGTATTACAAAATATATTTTAAAGGAAATTTTACTTTGTAAAGCATACAGATTTTATGATATGTTTTATTATTTTTATCCTACCCTCAATTTATGTAATATGCAAAACAAATTATATCCTCTAGCTATATTGATTCTTGTGATATTCTTCCACCCCCGGCACATATGCACTCAGTGTTGTCTTACATAGTTTTATGTCTTTGAACAAATTCTTCTTCTGCCTGATAACCATCCCAAACCTTCATTGTTTTCTTTCCTTTTCTGGCAAATTTTGATTCATCTTGCTAGATTTCCTCAAAAATCTTTGTTTTGGGAAATCATTCATGATAAAAAAATTCCTAGGTCTCAGTAATGTCTGTTTTCCCCTTTCTAAGCTTTCCTTTCTTCTTGGGCATATACCTATATAGTTCCTCCATGGGACTATAATTTCTTTGAGGGCAGATGTTTTATTCTTCTTCATATATATTCTTGTCTAAGAAAGTGACTAAAACACAGTTTATAACACATGAATAACCAATATGTACTTATTTTAGTGTTTTTGATTGAGTATACAAAGCATTGCTTCTTAAGTTTGTTTTACTTGGCACAGTAGCCAGCTTTATTGAGAATTTAACCATGGGTGAGGCCCCTAAGGTCTGTGCACAGGTAAGTAACACATTTAATTTTCCTTACAAAATATAGAAAGAAGTTTGAGTGGTACAGGAATATTTTTGGTTCCATAGCCCTTATTCTTAATCCTTTAATGCTACCCTTTTTTTAATATGCTTAATATCACATTGCTAAGGATTGCCAACTAATTCTGCCACAAATATGACAACCATAAACATGATATGTGTTATTTGGAATACTAAAGGGCACATAATTTATTCTATTAATATTTAGATAATGTTCATTAAGTATTCACAATGTGCTAGTTACTATTTGAATTTCTTTATATGAACTACGTAAGCAACCTAAATAAATTTAGGAGTTTTGCAACATACATTTACTCCCTCCTCTTTGGTTTCTAAGGTACTACACATTCTTGGTTTACCTTTTGTATTTCTAGCTTATGGTTTAATTTTCATTTTCAGATTCTTATTAATCCAAATTCCTAGTATCACACTAAGCAGGGTTCAGTTCCTAGACTACATTAATTTCCTAGATGATATCATGACATTAAATATTGCCCATAAATTGATGCCTCTCAAATGATTATCCCAACTCAGACCTTTTTAGTATAGTCCAAACGTTTTAAAAATTTTTTTAAAGACATTGATGGATCTTTATTTTATTCATTTACTTATATGCGGTGTTGTTATTTATATTTAACCCAGTGCCTCACGCATGCTAGACAAGTGCTCTACCATTGAGCCAAACTTTTTAATATAACTATCTACACACTCTCTAGTCAATTTAAATTTGACCTGTTCAAAATTGAATGGACCAAGCTCCAAATCTGCATCATCAACAGTGCTTTATATTTCTGTATCAACCACATTCTTTCAGTTGCCCTAGTTGAGCACTTCGGAGTCAAGCTTAATCTACCCCTTTTTTGCAAGTTGTAGATCAGAAAAATATACCAGGACTAACTTGACCAGGTCTATATCCACAACCTACTCACTTCTTACTATTTCCTTTGTCACTGCCATTCTTTCTGGTCTAGATTGTTGAAATAGCATTTTAAGCTGACCTGCCTACTTTGGCCTTTGCTTTACCTGCAAACTATTTTGTCTGCTGTATGGTCCTGATAACCTATAATTCAGATCACATCACTCTTTTGCTGAAAATCCTCCAATGGTTTGCCACTTCCCCAAAGGAAAATGTAGTCCTGCATTCTTGTAAATCCAAATACAGTCATCTCCTTCTCCCCATCCATTTCTTTCCTGGCCTCCTCTACCAAAATTGTTACCTTTTCTCATTCCAGGGCAGTCATACTGGCCTAATTTATGCCTCTGCCTGAACACATAACCTCCACATATTGACATGGAAATCTCTTCTACAAGTTTAAGTCTTTCTTTTTTGCAATACTCAGTGAACTCAATAATATTCTACCTGATCTTCCTAATTCAGTCCACAATGTTCTCTCCCCTGGCAATTCCTATTCCCCTCCCTCACTTCATTTTTTTTTTGTAGTATTTACCATCTTCAAATACTTTTAATTTTATTTAATATATCTCCTCCAATATGATTAGTTACATAAGAACTTGGATTTTTTTGTCTGTTTTGTATATGCCTCTACACTAATCCTCTAGAATAATGGTTGGCCCTTTTTAGTTGCTTAGTAAATAGTAGTTGAAGACATACTACTTTTAGTAAGTGACAGAAGCAGATGATTTTAGAGCCCTTCTAAACAAAATAAAGAAAGCCATGATGCATTGAATATATAAAGTCTAGTCTACAAATTGCTCTTCTACCTGGCCTATCTGCAAATATGACAATTTCTGACAAATTATCTATTTGAAGTTTTTGTATTATTAGTTCATTTGCTAGGATAGATAATGAGAGGTATAACAATTGATTATGAATAGCTTATATGCTTATGAAAAGCAAAATGATAATGGATGTAACACATTGTGGTTTCCTTATTTAAGGAGTATTACCTACGATGAATAGATAGGATACTTAATTTTCTGAGTTTCTCATTTACCCTCAAAACAAAAATAGACTATATATTCATTTGTGTGATGTATGCATGCACACCTCTGTGTGTGGGGTGTGTGTGTGTGTGTGTGTGTGTGGTGTATGTGTGTGTAGTCTATATGTCTAACTATAAACACATATACACATATATCCTTGCACTGGTTTCATCAAATATTGAGAAAATCTAATATAAAAAATGAAGCTTGCTAGTTGTCTCAGTTCCTGGTGCAAACCCTTTTTTTCCAGCAAACATTGTTTAGTCACCAAAAACCTCCCTTCACAAAGCTGGGTTTCAATTTGTTGACTTCACATTTAAAAATGGTCAAGGTATTAGCAGTGAGTGTCATATGTTGCTCATTGGCAAGTGAGATCTCTAAAGATGGCCTATTATATGCTAAAAATAAAGGACTTTGATGCCGAAACCTCTATTCAATTCAGTCAGTATTTCAAACAGTACAGTGAGGGAAAAATCAGTTGAGGAAAATTGTCATCATATACATTAAATATCTTTGTGCTTCCCGTTTTGGTTAATTTTTCTCGCACCTTCAAATGCTTTGTGGGATCTGCTGCTGACAAGGAGCAAATTTATTTGTTTAGAATTTCGGCAGCCTTTCCTTCTTTAGCCTTGACTTTCTTCTAGACATGTTAATGAGCTGTGAAAAGGCCAAATGGGAAAGAAATAAGACTTCCAGATAATCCATACTCTGATAAACTACTCCCATGATAATTGGCAGTTTATGGTTCTTCTAGGGCAGTGGGATAAAAAAGCAGTGTTGGCCATGTGTATGGAACAACCTACATTAATAAAATTATAAAAGAAGTTTACAAGGTAATCACAATCCATTCAAACAAATGTCATGTGAATACCTTCAGGCCTAGGCACAATTTGATTATCTGAAAAGCTTTATAGGTCAGATTGTGCTGTGTCCCAGCATTTCTAAATCATGAAATTCTAAACCTACTTGTGGCTATTTCTCTTCTACCTTAAATGAATTTCTTTTTCCTAATTTATATTTTTCACAGGCCAGATCAAAAACACATCTGCCCTTCTTTTTCTGCTTAATTTTCATGAAGTTATCTACATTACAATTTTCAACTGCTTCCATATATTTCATATTCAAAATTTAAATCACTGTGTTAATTTATGGATATAGCAATAATTCTGTTTCATTTCTAGCATAATGTGAAATAAGTCACCATATAAAAATACTTATTAAAAATAGAACAAGGAGTGATTTTGTAGGAAAATTTTAAGGATTATAGAAATCAGGAATATAGAGAATATTTTAAAAATATAATAAAACTTTGTTTTTAAACACAGTGTTTATTCTTTCACTATTTGAACAAAGTATGTTTATACATTGTATCTTTCCATTCCTATTTTCCAAAGTAGATCAACCAAGTCAAAACCTACCAATAGCATGTTTTACGTTTTGATATATATGATTATATAGCAATAAAAATTCCAGTAATATTTTTGTTCCATATTTTATCCTGTTCATGCTTTAATGTGCTGATTTGAAATTTAAATATGATTAAATTTTAGGGCACTGTGCTAATGAAGCCCATGGTAGTTCTTTTTAAACAAATTCATATGAGTATATTATCCATTGAGGATGCAGATATTGTACACTAAAAGTCAATTATTTTATAAATATATAAAATTGGTCACAGACGGATCTAAGGGTGAAAGAATCTGGATGAATAAATGAATTCTGTCAATAATTGTATGGGTTTATGATACACGTAATGACCACATTCACATAAAATATGGCACATTTTTATATTTTGATTTTTAAATGCAATTTTACAAATCTAGCTATCTCTGGGAAATTTCTTTCCCTTGAGTTATTAAAATGATGTCTGACTAAATAGTTAATTTTAGAGATGTCTACGAACTGATACTGAGTTCCGTTCCCATCTCTGCTTTTTATTAGCTCTATGACCTTGGGCAAGTTTCTAACCTCTATGAATGTGGTTTTCTTATTGTAGAATGTAGACAATAATTATCTCTTATGATATGAAGTAAAATTAAATGATTTAGTGACATATTTATACATATTACAAATAGTGGACACTCAGTGTATTATTTGTCTTTTTGATTGTAAATTCTATAGGAGTTTAGAAGACAAGACAGGCATCATAGATTAAAACATAGTCTACAAAGTGAGGAGCACCCACCTAGGTGAAACAAAAAATGATTCACTGGTTTTCTAGAATAATGTATTACAATGTGTTCCTAAATTCATATTATAATTATTAACTAATATACTTTATCAATTTAAAACAATAGTGATAAATTATTTAAACCAGCATACCCAAAATATTATAATATCAATATGAAATGGCTTTAAAAATAATGATAAATTTGCAATCATTTGAAATATTTTAATTTCAGTTAACATGTATTAATTATACATATTGATGGGGTTCAGTATGATATTTTGACACATGCATGCAGCATGTGCTAATCAACTCCAGCCTTATTTTTAATCCACCCCTTGCCTTTCAAATCTCTACTAATCACTATTCTACATTCAGTTCAGCTTTTCATAGCTTCCACATGTGAGGAATAACATGCAGTGCTTGTCTATCTGTATCTTATTTCATTTGCAATATTCTCTAGTTCTGTTCATTCTGCTGCAAATAACAGGGTTTCATTCCTTTTCACGATAGAATAATATTTCATTGTGTATATATTCCACATTTTCTTCATCCATTGACCAGGTTGATAGTCACCTAGGTTGATTCCATATTGTGGATATTATGAATAATGCCTCGATAAAGATGGATATGCAGGTATCTGTTTAGAATGCTGATTTCATGCTTTCAGGTCATTTCATATAATATATGGTATGTGATATCTCAAAAACTTAGAGATCCTGAACAGGATGGCAGTAATAGTAGGCCCCTTCCTTATTTACTGGTATCCTCTGTGTTTGCAATGCAATGAAACACATGTGTACAGTTTAGTGGGTTAATGGATTTTATTATCTTACATGATAGAATATTTTTGCTGGGTATGGGGTATAGGCCTGTAATTCCAGTGTCTTAGGAGACTGGGGCAGGAGGATCACAAGTTCCAGATCAGCCTCAGGAACTTAATGAGACCCTGTCTCAAAATAAAAAGTAAAAATGGCTGGAGATGTAGGTCAGGGATAGAGCTCCACTGGGTTCAATTTACAGCATCACCCCCCAAAAAGTAGAACACTAAATGTTTTTCAATAAAATAGGAGTGTCCTAGGAAATCTTTTTTACTGAACAGAAAAGTTCTAGTTATCTCATGGCAAAGTAAGAAAATAAATTCTGTATTCTCTTTTTCAAAAAGTCAAGTGTCTCAACTATGCTAAACTTTTTTATGTTGGAAAGTGACTGTGAGTACCATATTATTCTCAGATATTTCCAAAAGCAATAAACTACTTGATCTTTCCATTGAAGGCAAAGGTTCTATATTAACAATGATTTCAAAATGAGTAGCATTTTATAAGAAAGTTATGCTAAAGAGACAACATTTCAAATGGCTATTTGGCAGTATTCTCATCATAAGTGTATCAGTTATAGAATCTTAAGCATCTGTAAAACAATCTTGAAAAGTTTTCCAATCTGTTGAAAATATTATAAATGAAATGTTTTAGTGAGGTTTCAAATCCACAGTAGAAATAGAAATAGAATAGAAATACACACACACACACACACACACACACACACACTTCTCATTGCTTTTCACTGTCTTCCTACATGGACCCTCTGGTTTACTTCACCAACATAAAAGAGGACTTTTATTACTTTTCTTGAGGCAGCAGATAGAATTTGCAGCTAATAATGAAATCTGCTAGAGTCTTCCCAAGGCTTAATGCCATTAGTATTTTTTTTACACTGCCAAGCTCTAATGTCCTTAAAGGATCTTCTCTGCTGAAGAGAATAGGGAGACAAATACAGCAGTGAATAAAGCAGCAGGTGCAATAAATAGGTGTGGAATATAATATTTTTTTCTCTGCTATGATATGGAAAGATACTATGACTTTGGACTTCATTCCCTCATGAAGAAATATCTTTATAGTAATCTAAATTAAGAAGGAATTGTGATAAGATATGTGCTAGAGATTGTTTGACTCAACAAATATCTGGCATATTCTACTATATGTCAGATACTGAACAAAACTTTCTACTTTTAAGGATCTTACCTTTATGCCCCCTATGAGGCTTTTTCTGAAGGTTATTCAACACCATTGTTTTGGAAACAAGGAAGGGAGACAAAAATATGTAAAATAACTTCTAAAAACTCACTGAATTTATTTAAATAATATATGTAGAAGATGTTGGGATAATCCAAGTAATGGTATACTTTAAGAAAAACTAGTTTTTTTGGGGAAAGTTGGCCTATTTAGCAAAAATGTCTTCAATTAAATAAATGTTTTTACAATCAAACTAAAGTCCTCTTAGTTGTTAGTTTTTCTTACTTCTATATTCTACACAGCACTAAATCAGAAAAAATGAGGCAATGGTAGTGATTTTATAAAGGTTGAATGGAAAAGGGTGATACTTAATATTAGTAATAAAGGACTCTATGTATATGAGTCTTACAAACACCCTGAAAGTAGTATCATCACCTTATCCATTTTCACATGTATACCAGAACTTTAAACTTAAATAGCTTTGCCTAGCACACATTGCTTATAAATTCCAGAAGCTGAACTTGACCTTAGGATTATTTTACTCCCAAATGAGACAGATTTAAAGTACCCCCCTTAGATACCGGTTTTACACACATTGAAGCTTTTGGTACATTGTTATGTCTGTGGATATAAGTGGAGCCAGGAGGGCAGTGAGATTTTAGAGAAAGCTAGCTTGGATATGCAAGAGTGGAAAAGTGACTCAGAAGAATCAGTTGGAGAGGGAGAGGTTGGAAAGAGAAGAGCTAATCAATACTGGGATGTTCTTGAGTCTTTAATAAGGAACTAGTTTAAATATGGGAAGCAATTAAATGATCAGGAGACTGCAATCAATGGCCTGAGTCTCAAAATAGATTTGGCACCTGTGGTTTCTAAATAAAGTTTTATTGGAACATATTCATGTTTATTCACTTATACATTTTGCTATGGCTCCTTTTGTATTGCACTCTACAGTGACACTACAAATTAAGTACAACTAGCTGGTAGTAGTTGGTAGAAACTGAAGATATTTACTACCTGGGCCTTTACAGAAAAAGCATGACTCTTTGGTTATATGATAAGATTTTCCATTGAAATACAAAATACTAGTATTAATGTGATTATTGATAAGTTTTTGGGTGATTCTACTCTTATAACTTCTAATTTATTTAAATGTAGACTTCTAAAATAAATAGAAACATAGCTAAGAATACTGCAGAAGGTGATTCATGAAATAAAGCAAAATTTAAATTATTTAAAAATTTAATTTTTTAATGAATGTGAGATTTTATTAATAGTCCCATACAGATGGTTTGAAACAATAAGAGAAAAATAGTACATGGATTTTATGGAAAAAAAGTCAAACAACTTAAAAAATCTGCTATAAGCATAAAGCTTAAAATGGCCATATGGAAAAATTTTACAATATTTTTTCCCCTCATAAGTCACTCTGGTATATTTTATGTTGTAGAAAATTCTAGACTACAGTGATTTTTAGATGGATATGAAGTGGAAAATATTTTAGTTCAGATAGTGTTTTCATTTTCATGAGATATATGTATTCCATTTTGAAATGTTTGGTAGGTGAAAGAAATTGCATAAAGCAGCTTAGTTTAGAATAATTTTTATTTTAAAGGTATTGACTAGTGAGTCAGATTTTTTATATATTTATAAATAAATGATTAAAATAAATAACACTTGTTACTGTTGCATAGGCCTTAGAGAAAATAACTTAGAAATTTACTTGTTCTCAGATATTTTGACACTATCCTATTTTAAAGTTATTTTTAGAAAAACACTTATTTTAAAATTACCTACCAACTATTATGAATTCCAACCAAATATTAACTTTTTAAAATTATTAATATATACCAAAACACTAAAAAGTCATTGTGTTTATCTTTCTTCTCTGTCATCTGTGAATTTCATAATATTCTCTCAGCTCTTCATAATGACAAAAAGAATGTAGGCTTATTGGGGATCATGTTTCTTTTCCCACGCCTCATAGATATGACTTCAGTTTCACTAATCATGAAACTGGACATCTGTTTTCTACTACCTAATACACTTATGAGAAAATTGTTTTACATAGGAGTTGATTGATGTTTAATAAAAATGTTATTGTATACTGTATTTATTTAATAAATGACAAATTTTTATATTGTCAACATTCCAGGAAAAGAGATATGGATCCCCAATAATGGGACTATCAATCATGAATAAATAAGCAGGGGGATAACAATTAAAAGCATGTATGCACAGGCCAGGGTAGCCTATGGTAAGTCTGAAGAATAAAAGAAAGTTTGGAGTTAGCAGGTGGAAGTAGAGAAGAAATTTAAGGTGTTTTGAAAGAAAGCTTTTTGCCACTTGTGACTTTATGTGAGAACCGGTAAGCTCTGATTAGCAAGTGGCTACAATTACTAGGTCAAACCAGTCTTAAGTCATAACAGGCTGTTTGGATTGGGCTTGTTAAATAGTATGTCAAGGAAGTGTTCTTGTTAAGTAGTTACTGTTGTGATAATTATTATCAGGCAAACTGTGCCTGGTAGGCCTCCCTTCATGCCCTTCTCTGGCTCTATTTGTCAGGGTTTGACGTGGGTGACTACATTGTGAATCTGATAACTTTCACAATATTATGTTATAAATTTTTCTAGGTACATTTAAATTTAAGTATTTTATTATTTTCTCTCTGAACTTTTTCTTTTGTTTAGGAAAGTCTGTCAGAGTAATGATTTCTTCTTTCCCTTCTTTCTTTATTTTATGAGAAGGTTTCTATTACTTTGTGGATTATAATAACCAAAACAGAAATTCTCAGAAGATGGACAAGAAAAGAAGAAATAAAAGGATAAAAGATGGAATGACTTAGAATGTATATGTATATCCAACAATATAAAATGGGGAATTAGGGCTGGGATTGTGGCTCAGTGGTAGAGTGCTCACCTAGCATGTGTGAGGCCCTGTGTTCAATCCTCAGCACCACATAAAGATAAATAAATAAAGGTATTGTGTCCATCTACAACTAAAAATATTTAAAAGGGGGGAATTAGACAAAGAAAGAAAAGTAAATAAACACATACATATCTGTTCTATATGAATATATACATACATATAAATATACAAGAATTATCAAATGGAATATTGGGGCATACATATTTAAAATCATGACTATGTTATATATCACGATTTTCCTCTTTAAAAGACATAGTTATTATTTAAATCACAGTCCATGGGAAACTTTTATTGAAAGCATAAATGTCAATTGAGAAATTAAAATACTCTAACTTATTTTAACAGTATTTATTAGTTACCTTCTAGTAGGCAGAGTAGTAAAGGGTAGTGTAACATTTAAAGGTATCATATAAAGGTATACTCTTATCCACAATTTTGCTTTTAAGGGTTTCAGTGCCCCATGTTCAACAATAGTCTGAAAATATTAAATATGAAGTTTTGAAAATAAGCAGTTCATAATTTTTAAATTATACAGTATTCTAAGTAGTGCAATGAAATCTAGCACTATCCTTTCTGGGTTTTGAATCATCCCTTTGTATAGTATATCTATGCTAGATACACTATGTGCCTTAGTCACTTAGTAGACATCTTGATTAATCTATTAGATTGACCATCATAGTATTACAGTGCTTGTGTTTAAGAAAACCTTATACTGTAGCCTAACAGGATGTCACAATCCCTACATCATTCATCTCACTTCATCTTATTAGATAGGCCTTGTGTCCCACCATCAGAAGAGAAGGATGAATATAATACAATGGGGAGAAGGGAAACTATATTCACATATTTTTTATATAGTACATTGTTATAACCCTTATATTTTATTAATTATTGGTGATAACCCCTTACCTGATTTCTTTTTTTTCTTTTTTTATTAGTTGTTCAAAACATTACAAAGCTCTTGACATATCATATTTCGTACATTTGATTCAAGTGGGTTATGAACTCCCATTTTTACCCCATATACAGATTGCAGAATCACATCGGTTATACATCCACGTTTTTACATAGTGCCATATTAGTGTCTGTTGTGTTCTGCTGCCTTTCCTATCCTTTACTATCCCCCCTCNCTCCCCTCTTCTCTCTCTACCCCCTCTACTGTCATTCATTTCTCCCCCTTGTATTATTTTCCCCTTTCCCCTCACTTCCTCTTACATCCCTTACTTGATTTCTAAGTTAAACTTTATTACGTATATGTATGTTATAAAACACAATATACATACATACTATGTATGGTTTTATGCATTCACTTGGGCACCTTGGAATGTATCCTCCTTGGAGATATATATGTATATGAAGCAAAGTGGACTGGAAACATTATTGGGAATCTGTTTTTGAGAGAAAAGATACATTTTCAGATAAATATCTGACTTTATGGGTAGAATTTTTTAAAAATAACATAATAGCTTTGACAAGTACATTTTTAAAAAATTGTATTTCTTTTTTAGATATGCATGACAGTAGAGTATATTTCTGGCATATTATACATACATGGAATATAACTTACTCTAATTAGGATCTTATTCTTGTGACTGTAGATGATATGGAGTTACCCTGTTCGTGTATTCAAATACAAGGATAAGAAAGTTATGTCTGATTATTTCTACTATCCTTCCTATTCTCATTTTTGTTGTGGTGCTATTTACAATGAAATCTCAGCTCCCAGACACTTTGGGCATGTTTTTATATTAGATACACTATAGGTTTTGTGTCAGAAAAAAAATGATGATGGATTAGGTAAGAAAGTTTATCTTTCAGAGTTATTTCTCTTAAAATGTCTACATGGAGATTCTCAGGCCTTGTACTAAATCTTTGCTCATCTGGGGACCCAAAGTTCCTCTACCTTCTTGTTCTGTCATCCCCTAGGATGCTGCCTTCATCCCTGTGATCAAAGATAGCTTGCTATCACCATGTCTGAACCAGGGCCTTTTGAAGGAGGGAAGAACAAAGAGGAGAGCATACCCATTTCCTTTTAGTCATGGTGAACAGATTGCAGATATCCTACTGGCCAGTAGTTGGTCACATATTCTACTTAACTGCAAGGGAAGGGGGAAAAGATAGTTTATATCCTGAACAGCCAAGTAGTCTCTTTTCTACTGCTATATGAAAAATGGAGTAGGACAGATATTTGAGGACATTCTTTTTCATGTCCAGGTTTTTCTAGGTATCAAGATTAATACTTTTGGTTATAGAACCTTTTGTTTGATATATTTTGATAAAAATTGAAAAAATAAAACATATTCTTATATACAAAAATGAACACATTCAATACAAATTTTTCCTATTAAATATAGAATGGTAAACAGGCTATAGCATTTATGTGAGCCTTTAATAGTTAAGAGTGTCAGCTTTACTGACATTAAACATAAATGCAAATGACAAGATTGATAGAAGGTGTTGAGTTTGAATAGTGGACTTGGCACATGCCTTCCTTTAGAAAATATTGGCTAGTCTTATTCTTTGCTGAGTTTCCTCTGTCTCAGCAGAGTGTGTATATCATTACTTGGGCTGTATCCCATGCCTCTCTATTATCCCTTTTTACAATGTGATATCAGTGTCTGACTTACAAGCACAATTTTGAATGATGTATTTGATTTCTTACTCACTAACCTAATGTGGTCCAGATATTTCTCTTAGTATCTTCAAAACCATTGACTCTTAATTTGTAGCAATGTAGCATTGAATATGTGCATGTGTGTGTGTGTGTGTGTGTGTGTGTGTGTGTGTGTTATTAAGGTATTTTGTAATGGTAGGTTCATGAATTTTGAATTGAGTTTCTTCATTTAATAAAATTTAGCAGACCTACATTTGGAATCCAAACAACCTGGTTTTAAATCTCAAAACCACCAAGTACCTTTGTGACCTTTGTCAAGTCACTAATTTTTCTAATCCTGTTTCCTTATCCTATTATTGTCTGTCATCCTGACCTATTGCAGTGAAAAATGCCACAATGCACATCAAGGGGTTGGCAAATTGACTGACACTAAGTGCCCAGTAAATAATAGCAGCTGTTATTATTGCTACTATATGTGTAGTAGTAGTTGTTGTGATTGTTGTTTCAATACTGCCATAACAGCAGGCCATATTTTTTCCTAAATTCTCATTAGGGTTTAACTTTGAACTGAATTTCAGGCACAAGCAATATTAAAAATTACCTAGTTAATGGTATCATTAGATTGGATGTCATGTACAGTGTTGCATGATGGATTAATTCTTCATAAATCACCTCTGTATTCATTTACATACTCTGAATAATACCCTGGTTTACATATCCTATCTCAGAGGAAACACAGTAGAAGTGTGGCAAGAATATTTCCAGATACTAATCCTGGTTCCTCTGAACTGCACTTCTGTTATTTAGTAAAAGAACCACTTGGTTATCCCTCTGTAATCCTTTAGCTCTGAAATAATCTTTCACTGAGGGATAAAAAGATTATAGAATACACCAAAAAATTCACCATCCATGCATTGACTTAGATTCTATGTTTAAAAATAAGAAGTACAACACATTTAAATGAACTAAGAATGATAAAATTTTTAAATGTCCTTGAAGCATTTGTGCATTCAAGAACAAGAAAAATGTTTTATCCAGGTTAAATCGCATATCTCATTTTAAGGTTGAATTTGGGGAGGTAGCCAAAATAGATCAATTTCATCAGTGATATAAAACTGCTCAGTGATAGAGTGTGCCCTCTGGAAACATGCCAGCTATTTTTCTAGCGGTTTTGTGGTTTGTTGAATTGCTGGTTTCACTATGTATATGTAGCCATTTGATGACTTATCTCAGTTTGAATTGTCAAAATCATGGTTCCAAAAATACACACAGCTCATCCAACTGTTTCCTCATAAAAATCATTTGCCATTTCAATGAACATGGGCCCCAAATACAAGCATTGCAGAGCATTTCTTGGAATCTAGAATGTGCTCAGCATTTTATATTCATTATCACACGTAATCTTTCCAACCATCTTAAGGACATATATTTTTACATTCCTTGTTTTACAGATGGAGAAACTGAGCACAGTATTTGTAAATAACTTACCTAAAATCAGAAATATAATAAACTGGGTTTTACAGAATGGTTGTGAAGTAGTCAAAGCTATAGTTCTGTATTTTATTAGGAGGTAATAGAAGTTATTACTAGAGATTTCCATTACTAGAAATTGTCACTAGAAATGAGTTTCCTGATGTTTTCCTGGATACTGTAGGAGTCAATCAGTTAGTCAGTTGTCTCTCCTCATAGTTTTACCTTTTCCTTCTCTATTCTTCTACCTTTAATGCATGATCAATGTTTTTAAGGAATGTAGGCAACAATATCGAATTCTTTTTCACACAAAAGAACAGTAATAAAACCCCTGAAGTGTATGGATAGTTTTGAATAAATTTTAGTGATGTTTATTCTGAAAACAATGATAAGTTTTTTCACTCACTCATTTCTATACCTTTCTAATAATTATTTTATGCCCAGTGGAATAGAGAAACGTTATAAAGACAAAAAAATGAAATAGGATTGAAGCATAGGCAAAATCTCTTTCTAGCTGATGATACTGATATCTCCATTCAAGAAAAGACTGCTGTCTATCTTCTTTTTCATTTTTATTGGCTCATATAAGTTATACATAACATTAGCATTCATTTTGTCATAGTTATAAATGCATGGAATGTAATTTTTCTCTAATGTAGTCCCTAGTACTTCCCCTTAACCTCCCCCTTCTTCTTCCACTTGTACCCTTTCCTAAACTCTGCTGATCTTTCTGCTGTTTACTTACAGTTTTCTAAAATTAGTTTTTTAAGATATACGTAATGGTGAGATTCACTGTAGTATATTTATATAGGTAATATAGGAAAGTTAGGTCAGACTCATTCTACTCTTTTTCCCTTATCTCATCCCTCTTCCTTTCCCCTCCTCCTTAATTCCCTTCTTCTACTTCACTGGTCTTTATTTTGATGAAATTCCCTGCCCCTGTTTATGTTCTCTTTTGTTCCTCCTCATTTTAGACTACCTTCCACATATAAGAGAAAACATTAAACCTTTCACATTCTGGATCTTATTTCACTTAGTATTACAGTCTCCAGTTCCATCCATTTTCAGGCAAATAACATAATTGTCACCTTCTTTATGGCTGAGTAATACTCCATTGTGTAAATATACCACATTTGATTTATCCATTCATCTATTGAAGGGTACCTATGTTGGTTCCATAGCTTACCTATTATGAATTGAGCTTTTTTAAGCATTGAAGTGGCTGTTTTGTTGTAGTATGATTTTTTAAAAATTCTTTGGGATATATACCAAGAAGTGGGTTAACTGGTTCAAATACTGGTTCTATTCCAAGTTTTTAGAGGAATCTTGACAGTGCTTTCCAGAGTGGTTGCCCCAATTTGCAGTTCTACCAGCAAGGTATGAGTGTACCTTTTCTTCCACATGCTCACCAACATTTATTGTTACTTGTAGTCCTGATTATTGCCATTTTGCCTGGAGTGAGATGAAATCTAACTGTAGTTTTTATTTGCATTTCTCTAATTGCTAGTGATGTTGAACATTTTTTTCATGCATTTGTTGGCCATTTGTATATTTCTTCTTTTGAGAAATATCTGTATGTAGAAGATTGAAACTGAATCCCTATTTCCCAACTTGCACAAAATTAAATTCAAAGTGGATTAAGAACTAGAAATTAGACCAGAAACTGAGCAACTGCTAGGAGAAAATGTAGACCCAACACTTCAACATGTTGCACAGGAACCAACTTTCTTAATAAGATCCGGAAAGCACAAGAAGTAAGACCAAAAATCAATAAATGAAATGCTATTGAATTCAAATCTTCTGCACAGTGAAGTAAACAAGAGTATGAAGCAAGAGCTTACAGAATAGGACAGGACCTTTGCTACCTGCTTCTGAGATAGGGCTTCAATATCCAGAATATATAAAGAACTCAAAAACTTAACACCAAAAAAAAACCAAATAACTCAATTTATAAATGAGTGTCTTTCTTGTACTCATATCTTTCACAAAAAAATAGTTTCAAGTTTCCTAGAAAATGTGCTATGGCATGTATAAACTGGCCACACACATATGTTCTATATGAAATTCTATGATGATAAAAACATATTTAATAATGTTGAAACTTAAAGCATAACCCTCTCTATTGTCTCTTTAACTGTAAATAGTTTGTGAAAGATGTTTTAAATTAAGTGTCTTTTATTCCAAGGGTTCTACTGAAAATGAACAAATGTGGAATTCAAGCAAGTTTACTCTTTCATTAACTCACCTCATCTGAAATCCTAGAATCATTTCCAATTTTGTTTCATGAACTGCAGAAAAAAAATAATTTTGACCCAGAAGAAATGTGCATGTGTAAACACAAACACACAAACACATACACACAGATATACATACATACAGTATGCAAAACTGAAACAAGAATTTTGAAAATAATAATAATCCTTAGTATAAGTGAGAGACTCTTATTTTAAATTTTAATTTTAAAATATTCCTTGTCACAACCTACAAATTTTATTTCATAAATCACTGATAGATAATAAATTTGAATATAAAAAACAATGGTTTATATAAAGAAAGAATTGTTCAGAGCCGAAATGACAAGTTTGATCATAATTTTGTATATAGTGAAATGTATGTATATATAGTTGATGTTATGGATGTAGATAATTAAGTTATTCATATTTTTACTCAGTTCATCCATGCTTTTTTTTTTGAGAGAGAGAGAGAGTTTTTTAATATTTATTTTTTAGTTTTCGGTGGACACAACGTCTTTATTTTTTATGTGGTGCTGAGGATCAAACCCAGCACCCTGCGCATGCCAGGCGAGCACGCTACTACTTGAGTGGTCATCCATGACCAGTCCTGGTCATCCATGTTTTAATGTAAATTTAAGAAGGTTATCTGTGAAAAAGTTTTGTTTTATGAACACCTTCAGACAAATCATTTAGATGTCTTTTAAAGGACTTGCGTTTAAAGAATATGGCTTTTAAATTTTTCTCCAAAATGTATGCCTATATTAACTATCAGTAAATGTTAAAGTATTTAATTTTTAATTAAATTTGCACAATGGTATAGTGTTGTATAAATTGAATTATATGCTTTTTACAATTTATTATTTAGAGAAGATATTTGAATGCAAGATTTCTAATGATTTTAAAGAACTCTAAAAAAGACACTAAATTTAGGTTCAAATCTGTAACAGCTTATTTAAATCATTGAAGCTTATACGTTTTTGGAGTCATTTTTCTACAATAATTGTCTGGTTCCAGAAATCTGGGCAGTGACTTAAACAGATAACCTTGGGGCAGGATATGTTTCAAAATAGTTCTTATGTAAATAGGAATCTAATAATAATTACAACTATAACAAAATGTATTGTGTTATTATACAAAGTCAGGCATTCTACCAAGTACTTTATATACTCTTCTTTAAATCTTAGCATGATCTTATTAGGGAAGAAAGTATTACTGTTCCCATTTTATATATCAGAGTTATAGAAGGGCTAAGTAGCTACCCAATATGATAAGACATTAGATCAGAGTCAAGATACAAACACCCACTGTTTACCTCTAAAGCCCCTGAGGTTAACAACCACATTCTACTACTGCCATAATAAATATCCACTTCCTCTCACTTGTAACCTAGAGAAGGCAAAAGTTCAGAATTGGATTGAAGTGTTTTTAATTTAGATACAAGACTGGTTTCATAATTTGTAGGTCCCAGTTAAAAATGAAATGCTTGGAGGCTGGGGATATGGCTTAGTGGTAGGCACTTGCCTAACATGCTCAAAGTCCTGGGTTCAATTCCCAGCACTGCCGGCCCCCCCAAATGAAATGCACAACTCCTTATTCAAAGAGTAGGAAAAGAGTATATTAAAATTACTAAAATATAAAGCTGTTTATTCCATGCTCCCTCTCACTTTTCATGGTGTTTATTTGCTATTTAACATTATAGTGAATAAAGACAGTCAAAAATTTAAAGTGTTAAGCTGGATTTTACTGTTCATTGTTATATCGTGCAATTTCAGTTGTGAATGCCATTTTAAGAGGGTTTAACTCATACAAAAATAACCAGATTGTATAATTTGCATCTCATTGCTAGAAAATGTATATGTATTCATTCTTACCAGAATGTAGAAACACACAAATTAGTTGTTTTTATTTTACTTTTTGAAATGCTTATATTCTAGCAATACTTCCTCTTTTCAGCTTACTGAGTAAGCAACGACTGAAATGCAAAAGGAACTTTGGGTCCTTTAACTTTTTCTTTCTGTGTGATCAGTTTCAGTTAAGTTGCTCAAGCAGGCAGGTAGCACATAGAGGAAAGGACATTATAGGGGTTCTTGGTCTTTTGTGTTTTATTAGAATTGCCTTCTTTCTGCATTTCAAATAAGGTCTGATTCAAATGGGAAGCATGATCTACCAGGGACTGGGGCTCTGAGTGCCCTCCTTTACTCGGTTATAGACATAAAAGTCTCATCTTCTTTTCTCTTTGAGTCTTGTTAAACTTAAATACTGTGAGTTCACCAGACTTCTGTACTCAAGGGGCATTGAAAACACTATATGTACAAGGAGGAGACACACATATTGCATGTATCTCCTCTTCTCAAATCCATGCTTCCTCATCCCATTGGACTTCTCTTTAAAAACCCAAGTACTAAGACAAAATTATTAAAAAGTTAAAAATAGCAACAACAGATAAAATAAACTTAGGTTCCTTTTTTTGTAGTTGTAGATGGATAGCATGCCTTTATTTTATTTGTTTTATTTTTGTGTGGTGCTAAGGATCAAACGCAGTGCCTCACACATGCTAGGCAAGTAGTCTACCACTGATCTACAGCCCCAGCCCAAACTTGGGTTTCTTTTGAATTCAGGGTCCTGCGGTAAGTACACAGGTTCACAATTGTGATTCCACCTAGATTTCACCTAGACACATCTTTTTAGGCTACCATTTTAACTTTTCTCCTTAATGCTTACTTTGATATTGACTATTAATATTTCAAGATAAAAAAAGGATACACTATGGAATGTGTAATACATTACCGATCCCTTTGGGATCCCATGTGAATAATTCTCTATTTGAGATACTAAAGGTAGGTGATTTTGACTTACCAGAATGGCCTATTTTGGACAGTTCTCTATAAACAGGAAAGGAGTACATTGTTTGATGAAAAGATAACTCTAACAATTGCCACTATGCTTTGTCATCTTAAAGGATTTAACAGTTGGGGGAAATTTACAATTATATTGGTTTTAAAACTGGAGAATTTATCATAAGAGCACAATTAGGTTGTTGCTGGCAGCTCAGTTGACTAAGGCCCACGATTGAGGTGGTCTAGAAATATAAGACAGTCATACCAGGGGGAAAACCATCAAAAGTTGAATTTCCAGGGCTGGGGTTGTGGCTCAGTGGTAGAACACTATCCTAGCACATGTGATGCACTGGGTTTGATCTTCAGAACCACATAAAAATAAGTAAATAAAATAATGTATATATTAAAAAAAAAGTTGGGTTTCCTCTAGGCAAGAACATAAAATTTCCAAATAGCTCCTGGAAATTTTATGTTGCCTTTTGTTTCATTTTCTTTTTTTTTTATTGGTTGTTCAAAACATTACAAAACTCTTGACATACCATATTTTGTTTCATTTTCAAAATCTTCTTGTTAGGATCCTGTGCTGGCTTGCAGTAATTGGGGTGCACACAAGACTCCTTTCCAAACACTTTTTCAATATTCTTTTGACTCTGTTTAACTCCATGAACTGTTTGCCTATGTTCTTTACTTCATCATGAAACTCTTAAATACAGTCATGATTTCTGATGCCCAGAAACCCGTCATCAGTGCATTTGACTCAAAGAAAAACTTATGTAGACTTTTCTATTTATTCAAATATTTTCCCTTAATAATTGTCCTAAGGTTAAAACAGCATGTAAGTCATCCCAACAGATATCTTCTGATGCTTCATGGAATTGTTCTCATAGTAGCTGAATATCAGCCAATGCATGCCAGGTTTAGAGGCGAATGCTGAATTGTGTAAATGACCCTGTCTCTATTGCTTGGCTTTGGGTGGGGAGTTTTGGCCATTCAGAAGTCCACCCACTCCAGAAGAACCCTTTCTAATAAAATTTCTCCAGTCAATATCCTTTCTTCACCTTAAGCACCTTTGAGCTAGATAGTAGGTTAGGGGTTGTAAGATCAGTTTTATGATAACCTTTTAGCAATTCCTTCATAAGAGCTTATTAGAGTATGGGCACTTTGTACTGTTTATACTTAGCTTTAGGATTCTAGTGGAAATTTCAAGAAACATATTTGTAACAGTTTACTTATATCTATTTAATATCTAAGTAATTATATTGGGAAGCACCTATTTCATAGCAAGAGTAAGAAATTGTCTTGCTAGTTAAGTTATTTGTCTCCTGGAAATAAATGCTAAAGTTTATAAATATTTTTATCCTGTTAGAAGTTTTAGACAAGTCTTCAACATATTTTTTAAAAATTTATCTTCATTTCCTCTACACACACAGTTATTTTCTTATTGATACTTTTACTGTTCTGTGAAGTTTTGGAAATATTTTCTTATACAAGGTCATCGTGGAAGAAATGTTTCCTTTAAAGGAATTCCAAATACATGTAAATATAATTCCAGTAATGTATGTGTAAAATATTTTAAATATGAACTGGAAAATATAACCTACGGATGAAATTGCATAGCATTTTAAAGGCAACCTATAAAGATCATATACTAATTCACTCTTTATAGTAATCCAGAAGAGCATTAATAAAATGTTAATTTAGTGTGGATGCCAGCTGTCATTTGTGAATCTGTGTATTTGTGAGGATGTTAAAATGCAGGCTTGGTATTGTATGTGTCTGCTGTTCATGTCTCTTAATGCAAGTGGACATTTCTAGCATTTAAATATTTCATTCGATTTATCATTTAATGTACTGGAACAGTCTGCAAAGACACTAATTGTATAACACCCAATTTATTTTATTGTTCAGCATTTGGAAGCTTCTGAAGAGAAGTCATTTGGCAGTTCATTGATGGAGACTGAAGTAAACCTGGACAGTTACCAAACAGCTTTAGAAGAAGTACTCTCATGGCTTCTTTCTGCTGAAGACACGTTGCAAGCACAAGGAGAGATTTCGAATGATGTAGAAGAAGTAAAAGAACAATTTCATACTCATGAGGTAAAACAAAAAGCATTGATTTATGAAATCAAGCACATGACTTATAATGGCAAGTCCCCCTTTCTTTTTCCTCAATTACTCTATAAAAGAGCATTGTAATTTGTAAATATAGTTTCATTTTGAGATGGAAACAAATAATGTTTATGTGCTTAGGATTTCATCAGCCAGTACTTGAAGTTCTCTTTTGGAGAACAACTCTCCAAGGGGTTAAGATCTGGTTTGCCAATGACTCCTGTAAGAATTTAAAATCCCAGCCCCCTTATGCCAAGGCAATAACAAGGGATAATTCTTAGGTATGTTCAAATATAGGTATGTTCCAACAGTTATCATCAAAAATCATAATTCTGAAGTATACCTCAGAATACCTGAGTGATAGTGGGTTGTACTACCTTCAGAGGGAGACTTCAGGAAACTTCTCTTCTGAAGGAAAAGCCCAAGATAATATGCTTGCTTGGCTTCCTCTCCTTCCTACATTCTTTGTTGCTTCTTCAGTACTCCTGCACATCCTTCTGGGAGCTCTTTCTTAATAAATCACTTGCACTAAAATCTCTCTCTCAGGGCTTGCTTCTATAGAAAGTGTCCTAAGATAGTAACTTTAATTCCTATTAAAATGTTTACAGGGCTGGGATTGTGACTCAGTGGTAGAGCACTTGCCTAGCAAGTGCAAGGCCCTGGGTTCAATCCTCAGTACCACACAAAAATAAAGAAATAAAATATTGTGTACAACTACAACTAAAAAAATAAATATTTAAAAAATGGTTTACAGGGCTGGGGTTGTGGCTTGGTGGGTAGAGTGCTTGCTTAGCATGTGTGAGTTACTGGGTTCAATTCTCAGCATTGCATATAAATAAAACAAAGTCCATTGACAACTAAAAAAAAAAATGGTTTACAGTTTCATTTGAGATTGAAATGCTGCAGGGTGCCATGGCACACATCTGTAATCCCAGTGGCTTGGGAGGCTGAGGCAGGAGGATCGCCAGTTCAAAGCCAACCTCAGCAAAAGTGGGGCACTAAGCAACTCAGTGAGACTTTGTCTCTAAATAAAATATAAAATAGGGCTGGGGATGTGGCTTAGTGGTTGAGTGCCCCTCAGTTTAATCCCTGGTACCCCCTCCCCCCAAAAAAAAACCCAAAATTGAAATACTTTTAATGGGAACATACATTTAATGAACTACAGGTTTAAAACTCAAAAAATAAATCAAATTCAATTGCATAAAGCATTTATTATAATTGTTAACTTTTTTTTTGTCAGGGATATATGATGGATTTGACATCCCATCAGGGACGAGTTGGTAGTGTTCTACAGTTGGGAAGTCAGCTGATTGGAGCAGGAAAATTATCAGAAGATGAAGAAACTGAAGTACAAGAACAAATGAATCTCCTAAATTCAAGATGGGAATGCCTCAGGGTAGCTAGCATGGAAAAACAAAGCAAGTAAGTCTTCATTTATATTTAACTAACAAAAATAGCAAATTTATCCAGATAAGATAGCACATGTCTGTTATCCCAGCTACCTGGAAGATTGAGGCAGGAAGATCATGAGTTCAAGGCCAGCCGCAACTTGGTGAGACCCCCCCATCTCAAAATAAAAAGAGCAGGCTGGAGTTGTGGCTCAGTGGTAGAGCACTTGCCAAGCAGGTGTGAGGCACTGGGTTTGATTCTCAGCACTGCATATAAATGAATAAAATAAAGGTTTATCAATATACTGTGAAAAAATTAAATAAAAAGAGCAAGGTTTAGAATCTTACTATTATTTTGATGCAGCTTGGTGGCTTAGGCTGGATTCTCAGTTTGTTCTTAAGGCTTGTGGCTTTTCTTCATGAGACATTATAGTTGGATTGTCATGTCAGTAACTATGGGTTTTCAGTTTTGCAACAGAAGTGGAGATATCACATAGGTAGACTGTTATCTATAGAACTATGCTTTAAGAATATCCAACATTTTGTCATAATGAATGTAGAAGGCACAGAAGCATACACAGGAATCCACGTACATAAAATCACCTATTAGCTACAGTTGACAGGAAACTTCTCTTCTCAAGGAAAAGCCCATGAAGATATTAAAGAGTTACTCATCTGTTTATGGAAATCCTCTTGAAATAAAAAAAAAAAGTTTCTCAACTGCATTTAGAAATCCTTATTCAAATACAGTATGACTATGAATTATTTTGAGATTTTATATTGACTTAATAAAAAGTTTTTGAGACCTTTCTGAAAATAGCATATTTCTTGTAAAGGTAAAAAGCAGATTTCATCATTCTGGATGTGTTGCTTTGATTTATATTGTTAGGTGTTTGTATTCATGTAGAGCCTATCGAGACAAGATAGATTTATTTTTAAATGAAAAGAAATGAAGTGCCAACTGTGGATTTGAATACATTAAGCTAACAAAATTGTCCAAGTGCCTTAAGTTTACTTAGCTATTATTTATAAAGATTAAAAGCTTTAAAATAGGACTAAAGAAACTCATTAGATATGCTGGGAGGATTGCTATTCCAGTACTAAATTATAGTATGACAAAAGGGAGGGGAAAAACACATTTTTAAGCTCATGTCTTCTTGAAAGAATAGTAAGGCCTATTTAAGAAAGAATTTTCAAAACTATATCAATATTCCAAGCTAAGAGATATTAGTCTATGCATATTGACATGTTTTCCCTGCTGAAATGATTGCAACTAACCTTGGAGGTGAGAATTATAATAGTTATAAGTATTGAGTTTGCCTCCCCCTAATACCCACAGGTCAATTTATTTACTTCACTCATTTATCATCATAAATCATAAGATACAGAACCACCTACTTGTGGTCATATGCCAACTGTCTACAAGCTATAACTTCTTTTTGCAATGATCTATGTGACTTAACTAGAGTAACCTCAGGGGTAAAAAAAGTTAAAAATTCAATCTCCTCTTTTACTGACCTTCCCATACTGATACTTCAGTGTTCTCTTTTGAGAACTTCATTTTTCAGTATTCTTCAGGAAACTACATACATTTCCCCATTATTC
The DNA here is from genome assembly GCF_001458135.2 of Marmota marmota marmota. NCBI lineage: Eukaryota > Metazoa > Chordata > Mammalia > Rodentia > Sciuridae > Marmota > Marmota marmota. The sequence continues at coordinate 21,186,690 of NW_026000249.1, read as the reverse complement.
CTGTGCTCCCTTTTTTCATTAGGACTAACAACATGGTATTAATTATTCATACTAATCAATTAATTAATTGCAGTGTGAGAATGAGTTGCGAGAAAGATAATTCCAACTGGAATTGAAATTCCACGTCTTCTATTATTATAACATTTAAAAAATTTTATTTCAAAAAATCCCCTTGTTAAAGGGACATCTATCATTAGATGATACCCAATGTTCATACATACAAAATGTGTATGTGATTTTCTCACCCACATCACAATGGATGATAAAAATCCTAAAGTGGCAATAGTACTACTTAAATAAGTTCAGCATAGAAATACCTTTGATCACAGGAAAAATTGGGGTACATTTTTGTGTTAAGATTTTTAGAACGATCATCAGGAATGCAAGAACAACCTTTTAGTCATCATAGCTTTCATGAAAACAACTTAAGAGTATTAAAATTGAGACACTAATAAGGAACCCCTTGTAAAACATAGTATTTTCTAGATAATTACTTTGAATACACATACACAAAATTTTATTTAAACAAAGCAAATTGAGAAATACGAATGTTTGTGGATAACTGAGAATTTGATGCCACTTGTGCTAACTTTGTGCATGTTCATGCATAAAACCTATTAAATTCTATTAAATGAGATAAGGCATCATGCAAATTTTGCTGGGCCTTATTTTTGACAGTATTGTGGGAGGAAACAAAAATCTGATTAGGAACAAAGGACATTGTCATTCAAAAATATTAATTCTAGATTTTATTTAATGCTTTAAATTAATATCAGCAAGTTTTTTCTATCATAATCATTATACTTATGACTAACTTCAGTTTGGAGCATTACATATTATTATCAAACATATTATTGATTTAGACAAGTAAATTGGTAGTAACCAAAAATGCATTAGTTTATACTTCTTATCTCTCTCTTCCAAAGAAAGGATGTGGATAGACAAGTCAGAAGCCATTATCCCTGCCTAAGACTAGGTTTAGGGATGAGAGGAATGATAATTATGTTTTCTCTAAGCATATTAGGTATAACTGAAAACATGCAAGAGTCCTTAAATTGATATAACAAAAGTAAAAAAGAAAATTTGAAATAAAGATAAGCTTGCAATTAAAATTTAAAAACATTTATATTCAGCATTTGTTAACTTTATCTACCAATATATTTACTAACAACAAATTGTTTGATATATATTCATTGTGATATATATGTAATATATATGTATATTAATGTACATATATATTAATGTACATATAATGTATATATATGTATATTAATAACATTATTGGAAGACATTGAGTTATGATACAACTCAAGGCACTGAGAACACAATAGTAATCATAAGAGATAAAGTCCCAGATCTCATGGAGCTTATATTCTGGAGTCACTGACAGCCAATAATAAAAAGACCACAAACAAGAAAAATAGCAAATAGGAATATAGATTTTAAAGAGACTGAAAGGTAGTATGTTAGAGTGGTTGAGGGGCTACTTTTCAACTTTGTGATCCAGGAAGGACTTTCAATGTTAGTATCATTTAGCTTGAGATTTGAATGATTGGAAGAAATCAGCATTTGCAGATAAGGATGAAGAGTATTTCAGGCAGTAGGAATAACCATCCAAAGGCCATAAAAGAGGGATAGGTCAGCTTGGTGGAGGGATCAAAAGGCCTATGGGACTGAAGAGTTGCAGGAGGGAAGCTTAGAGAGATAAGGCATGATATATGATTGAAATACAAGTAGGTACCTGATAATATATGGCAGCCTCACTAAAGGTAAAAGATAAGGGCATTGAGTTCTAGACTGAGTTGAAGGAAAAAGCCATAGAAGGCTTTAAGTAGGAGACCTGTCAAGAAGACATATTAGGGGCTAGGGCTGGGGCTCAGCCGTGGAGTGTTCTTCTCGCATGTGTGAGGCCCTGGGTTTGATCCTCAGCACCACATAAAAAAATAAAAAGGTATTGTGTCCACCTAAAACTAAAAAAAAAAAAATTAAAAAAGAAGGCATATTAGCTAAGCCATGGAATAAAGGGAGGACAGTTATTAGTGCATTGCAATATGCCAGATTTTAGTGTTTTAAACAAGGTAGTAGTTGTGTTTAGCCTTTTCTTTGTATTTATTTTTAGTTCATTTTTTTTCCCTTTTTAACAGTTAAAATGATTTTTGCTTTGGAAATAGTAATCCTTGCTTTGTTCTTACAGGCACTACTTTTATACATTTAGGAACTGCTATTTGTCTTATAAACAATAATTATTCAAAATAATAAGATTTTTAGAAATGAGTAATAACATTCTCTTATTTTCACTGTGTCTAAAATCTTCACCAGTTTATTTAAAGGAGAAGCTCTCACTTTCTCAAACATTTTTTAAATGTGAACTGGGGCAATATACTTCTCCTCTGTGATTCTTGGTTTCAACTGATTCATACAACAATGACAGGTCTGTGAGACTAATACACCAATAAAAGATGCTGGTTGAGATATAGTTTGAAAAAGTAGTTTGTGAATGCAAAATTATTATAAAATGTAAAGAAAGATCATACTTAAAAATAACATGTTTTTTCATAGGTTAAGTACTTTAACCATATCATATCAATTTGCATTCTCTCTCTCTCTCTCTATATATATATATATATATATATATATATTCCATATATATAATCCAACTCAAATTACCTCATTCATTTTTTTTCAAAGAGTATATTTGAGAATTTTTCTGCATGATAAGAATGATGAAAATTGCATTTGAAATTATTTTTTCACAATGAAGACATTTAAATATGCACACAAAGAATTCAGTTAAAACATAAAAATATTAATGGTTTTCCTTCCTTTCTTCCACTTTTTTTTTTTTTTTTTA
>NW_026000249.1:21153790-21183817 GCF_001458135.2 Marmota marmota marmota | reverse complement strand
CTTTTTTTTTTTTTTTTTTACTCCACTCTCATTTGATTCTTTCCTTCCTTTTTTCTTTCCTCCCCAGTTCTGGTACCCATGCATATAAATTAATGATGAAGTGAAAACTAATACACTGAAGAAGTTTGTTAAGACATGCTGTGAACTGGTAGTTTAGAATCACTATGCTGATATTGGTTAGTTACAAATCTCTAAGCATGCCTATCACATGGAAATAAGAGAGTTAAGTGATACTGGTTTCATTAATCAAAACAAAACAATGAAAACAACCCAATGTCTGCTGACATTCTTCAGTAAGAAATCCTAAGTTAGAAAGAAGCTAAATGATTTTTGTTTTGCTTCCGTTTTATGTAGCATAATACCCTAAGGGTAGTAGGAGGTGAGGGAGAGAGAGGAAAAAGACAAAACTTCCAACTGTGGAAGTACAAGAAGACAACTGGTGTAGGGACAACAGAAGATTTTCTTCTCTATGAATAAACTAATTAATTTGATTGAAAAATGCAACCTGCAGAGAGCAAAAGAGATTTACTGGCATTTCTACAAGGATTCATAAAGATAAGCACAGCAAGTTCCATCAACTTCTCTGATAATTGTGGTTAGGACATGCAGGGGAAAACTAAAACCTTTGTGCTGGTATGGGAAAAACATGAAAGCAAGTCAGTAAGGAGGCCAAGTGAAGTTATGTTCTGGTTTACATCAGCAGGAGGAGCGATATGAATAGAATATGGGTAAAAACACAACTGATAACGTGGAAAATCATTGGGAATTAACATCAACACATTGACTGGAGAGAAAAATATGTCTAACAAATATGGTTCATCTTTTATCCCCCAAAATGTATGTTCCAATCTTGAAATGAAATAATATATGTGAGAGTGTATAGAGTAAAGGAGGTGCTGAACAAATGGTGAGTTGTTTTTCCCCAAATGAAGTGACTAACATATTACATATATGAATATATGAATGGATGGATGGATGAACCGCACAATAAAATATTTCAGGTAGCTCTATGTTTGAACTGAATTTGTTGTAATTTTAAAGCTGCATAATCTCAACTCCTACTTGTAATATTATATCGCAGTTTGGGAAATCATTGATTTTCTTTTACTTCATCCAGTAATGTCAGAATGATAATTTCTTGCAGATCAAAGTGGCCTGAGGACTAGCAATATTAGCATTACCTGAGAACTTGTTAAAAACACACAGGCTTTGTTCTCAGTCTGATCTGCGGAATCAGAATCTGAAATTTAACAAGATCCTAGGTGATTCCTAAACATATTTATTTTGTGAAGCACTGAAATAGCTAAAATGATTACAAAATATTATATATATATTATATATATATAAATTATACATTGTAATATATAGTTATATATAACATATACATATATAGAGAAAGATAGATACATACATATATACATACATACATAGATACTGGTGATTGAATCCAGTCAGTGTTGCTTCACAATTGAGCTACACTTTATATTTTATTTTACTTTTTAGTTTGTGACAGGGTGTTGCTAAATTGCTAGGGGTTCTCAATATGTTACTGAGGCTGGCCTTGAACTTGAACTTGAACTTGATATGCTTCAGACTCCTAAGTTGCTGGAATAATAGTGGTGCCCCACCATTCTTGGCATAAAATAGTATTAATCCAACCTCCTTTGTATACCTCTACTTACACACCTTCTCTCTATATTTTTCTATCAAGTACGGTGGAACAAATATCTTATTTTTTCAGAAGCTCCAGAAATTGTGCTAGTGATGTTTCATGCAGAGCATGTATTAATACCATTTCCGATAGGTAACTAATGGAATATGAAGACTCTGGAGCAAGAATATATAATAGATACAATATAAGAGTATTGATAACATATTGCTGGCCTAATGAGAGGCAACAGTTATTTATATATTACCCTGGCATTTGGTCAAGTTGTAAATGGATATGGCCACAGTATCTTTTTTTCTGAAAATGCTGTTAATGTCAACAACTAATTCTGTTAATGTCAACATTCTTTTTTTTTTTACTAATATAAAGTATGTGTCTCTTATACTTTAAATTATAAACAAGAAAGCCAAATCTCTAGAATTCATAGAAATGAGAGAGCAGCATTTTTGGCAGAATGTTCTCTCATAAATAATGATAATTACCAAATTAAGTTTAATCCCTATTTCATCCATCCAACTAACATTTATTACTTACCATAGTTCCAGTACTATGTTAGTTATTGAGTGAACAAGACAGATTCCATCTCTTATTGAACTTATATTCTATTGAAAGAAGACAATTAAAATATATATACATATGATGTCATATGTGGTTAAATTATCAAAATGAAAATAAGGCAGAGGATAATGAGTGAAACATTGTTTGTTAATATAAATAAAAGAAGGCCTCCCTGATGAGGTAGTATTTAAGAAGAGCCCTAAACAAAGGGAAGTAAAAAGCAATGCAGATAGTTAAGGCAATGGGAATATACAAGTGGAAATATTCTGAGACAGGAGTGAGATAGGCATGTTAGAGAAACAATATGCCCATCTGACAAATGGTAAAATGATTACATTCTGATTAAAAATGATTAAAATTAATTTAATAAATGGTCTTAAAAACAGATCTAATAGATGGTGACTTTTAAAAATAAATTTTAGTTGCAGATGGACCCTATACCTTTATTTTATTTATTTATGTTTATGCAGTGCTGAGGATTGAACCCAGAGCCTCACACATGCCAGGCAAGCACTCTACCACAGAGCCATAACCCCAGCCCAAAGTTAACATTTTTTGTAATCTTAATTCCAATATTTCTGTTTGGAAAAGTGTCTGAATTATTGTACTGTTTCCTTATGCTTGGTTGATAATTAAGTTATTCTACTTATTCACTGAAGAAATATTTATCATGTGTCTAGCTGTGCCAGGCATTTTGCCAGATCCTATGTAGTGGCAAAATTAGTGAAGTTGAAAGTGGGCTTCTATTGCCATATAAATGAATATAATCTCAGAGGGTCAACATTACCCATTCTCATTAGAGGTAGTTTAAATAATCATCCAATCATTGTATCTTCGTAGTGATCCTTGGTTTGTGATGACAATCTGTGAGTATCTTGATTCACTTTTTAAGTATTTAATCAAGAAGACTGAATTGAGGGTTGCCATAATGTATTTGCCACAAGAATCTTTTTCATCCAGCCATGTAGCTTCTTTATTATGTTACTGTTACTATTTTGAATTTATGTTTTCAAAATGCAAATGAATTTGTTTACATTTTGAAATTTAATCTTCCACTGGGTAGTTGAAGAATATTAGTAATCAAATTGTTACCAAGCAAAATGAATGAAGGAATAAAATAAATCGAGACTTTGAAAACAATGACACATTTTAAAATTTTCTCTCACAGAATCCTTTATAAAAACAATGTTATTTTAATATTCTATTATGAGTGAAAATAAATATTACTGCATGTTTAATGTCGGGGAAGATTGAAAATTTCATTTCCATTTGTAGGAAGAGGAATTTAGTTTCTTTTAAAAATATTTATTGTGAGGTTGTAGTTGGAAAACTTTGGCCTCTAAGATCATGTTACATGGTGTCACATAATGGTAACTATTATAATCATCAGGAATTTTCGAGAAATATAAATGGCCTGTTCTTGGTTTCTCCCTTGGCCTAAGATATCCATTAGTGGGAGAGGTAGTGTAACAGTGGTCCACTTCACCTTTTGAATGCATTGCTGGGATCAAGATTACCCTGAGTTATCTGTTTTCCACAGGAAGGATATGTCAAGGGGAGAACTAGGAAGTGACTATCTACCAAATTAACAAGTGAATTTCACCTGGGATCCCCTGTAGTCAGGGGACACCTGGGATGTGGCCTTTGAATAGGTTCTTTAAAAACCCCTCCGTTTTCCCTGCTGGGCAGAACCACAGCCTCTGGGATTGGAGTCCCCTGTGTTTCTCCTTTGCTAGCAAAGTAATAAAACTTCTTTTTCCTTTTTCTCAAAACCATGTCCTTGTTATTGTATTGGCATCGGGGACAAGGACCAAGCTTTCCATGACAGTAGTACTATAAAGAGGAGGATAGACACATTGCTTTTTTACAAAAATGCCTCCTATTTCAGTGTTTAAGTTTTCTGGGCACAAGAACACCATCCAACATCAGGCTTTGCAGCTGGGTCTTATAAAGAATGTCCAGGATTGGGAGGGAGGAGGATCTAGTTGTTGAGACATAATGGTACAAGAGGGTAGGAGGCATGAACTACCTCCACTGATACTGAAGGCACACATTCAGAAATTTAATGTGGCAATATGAGGGCAATGTTGGTGCTGGTAGTAGTAAGAAAATTATAGAAGAGTTAATAGTGGTGGTTGAAGTCTTACACATTTTAGGGACATTGTATTTACTTGTATTTTAGATCCAAAGTGTATATTTCATGTGGCATGCATTGAGCTTTGATAAATGTTACAACCTTGGGAGTTGAAAAACTAATTTGTTTGCTATGACCTATTCATTACTACCATACAACCAGAACACATTTATATGCATTTACATATACATAACCAAAACTTTTCTTTTAAAAATTCAACATTTCATTCCTATTTTAAAGCAATGTTTACATTTCTGTAACAGTGGTGATCTTCACCTTTATGAATATACCCTTGGTTATTTTAGAAAGGACATATTTTTCTTTTTCTCTTCTGCTCCCCCTTCCTAATTTGGAGGCAGGGAACAAGATGACCATTGATTTATCTGTTCTGCACAGAAAGGAGATGTCAAAGGAAACTAGAAAGTGACTATCTACCAAATAAACAAGTGAATTTCAACACACATCAGGGTGCACCTGGGACTCCCTGTTAGGGCACACCTGGAATGTGGCCTTTGAAGAGCTTTAATTTTTATACCTTTACTTAATTTTTTTGTAATGTGGTGCTGAGGATGGAACCCAGTGCCATGTCACACATGCGAGGCAAGCACTCCACTACTGAGCTACAAGCCCAGCCCTTGAATAGCTTTTTTAAAAGCTCTCTCTTCTCCCTGATGGGCAGAACCATAGCCTCTGGGACTGGAGTCTCCTGTGCTTCTCCTTTGCTATTAAAGCAATAAACCTTCTTATTCCTTTTTCTCAAAATTGTGTCCTCATTATTAATTTATCATGAATTGGCATTGGGGACAAGGACCAAACTTTCAGTATTATTTCTGGCATCAAATATATCATGTTTTCTAAATGCTCTATTTAATGATACACCTAACTATGTAAAATATTTGGTCATTCATTTTACATTGTAATCATGTTTGAAGGAGAAAGGGTCTCAGAATTATTGTGTTTTCTGTCATTAAAATAGAGCTTAGACTGAGAACAACTATCTCAACAGTATCAACTGTAATTTGCATTTTGGTGTCAACAAAATGTAAAATATCTGTTAATGACATCACTTTCTAAAATCCCATCGAATGATCCTCTTCTTTCTCCTGTTTTTTTTTTTTTTTTTTGGTCATATTTTATAATTAGTGCCTTAAAGAAAATGAAGAAGATAAATAAACTTCATTTCTACAAAATTAACCTTAGCATACGTAGTATAGGATGATGGTGAAGCAGGCTCCAAGGCCAAACCAGTTGAGTTCCCACTCTCTTACCTCCTCTTGCTTGCCTTTTGGTTCATATAAACCAAAAGGCTAATTAGGGCTAATATAATATCCTGCATGAGTAGGATTTATCATAATAATACCTCTCTTATATGACAAAGAATATTATTTATCATAAAATTATATTTAAGTGTCAATTTTACCAGGCCAAATTACTATTTAATAGATTATTTATGACCTCTATAGCATAGTTTATAAGTACAACAGTAATGACATAATTATGTGTCATATTCTGCCTCTATGTAATCTCCATACATCTGGTTCATGTTAACTCTGATATGCCATGATGACCAGACTCAACTCTCAAACATTTGCTAATTGTATCCAAAGGCTGAAGTGAAAATTATGGCTGATTCCTGAACACCAGCCCAGTTATTCTCAACCCTGGATGGTCATTAGAATCCCTGGCAGGAGATTTTTTTTTTCAAGTATCAATGCCTGGGCTCCATTCCCAGACATTCTGATTGAACTGGTCTGTTCATGGGCTGGGACATCAGTTTGAAAAGTTCTCTCATTGATTCTAATTAACAGATTTTTTTTCTTAAGGCATTATTTGCATAAATTCCACTAATCCATTTCTTCATGATAGTTGAAACTAAACCTGGACTGAGACTCATGTATTTTAATAATTTTCTTGATGGGGAAATGAAGCAAAAACCCAAACAAGGGTGTTAACATAACTACATATTTAGCATATATTGGTGTTCTGGAAGCATCTAGTTGCAATTTAAATGATTGTTGAGTTAAAATCAAAACCATATGATCCAGCCATTGTAACCAGTTTGCTAAGCTTTTTGAATCATTTTCAATAAGTAAATAATTTTTTTAACTTTCATCAGTTTGATATTAGTTACTAATTGATGTATATTTGAAAGTAAAAAGTGCATTAAAAATTCAGTGTCTCTAATTCATACTGGTATCCCTCCAATAATTTATTTTGCATGTGAGATATGTTAATTGAACACTGTTGGCGGTACTTTTATAATGTAGACATTCAAAATAATATTTCACTTCCTTTAACTAGTTGTATTCTTATTTGAGAATAGCATATTAGCAGATAATGGTGAATTCTAGGAAATTGGGCCCAGGAACTGGTCTTCTTCCTAAAGAGTTCATACTTCTTGGTAATTTTTAATTATAATTCTCCAGGATTTACAAAGTCCATATGTTTATACCTGTATTTGAATACTGTCTAAAATATGGTTATATATTTTTTAATATTTTAAATAATTTTTTAAAAAATATTTTTAAGTTGTCAATGGACCTTTATTTTATTTATTTTTATGGGTGCTGAGGATCAAACCTAGTGCCTCATATATGCTAGGCAAACGCTCTGCCACTGAGCCACAACCCCAGCCCTAATATTTTATATAATTTTCTAATGCATTATAATGCCCAATAATTGCTATTAAGACCATCAAATAATAGGCTAAAATTAATGAAAACAGGTACCATTTTGCATTTACAAATTTGTCTAGAAAATGAAAATTTCAAAAAATTCTCTTCTGTGTTTATTGTTAGATTCCTGATCCCAGGATATCATTCCTTATACATATTACAGGGTATAATGAAATGGTGTAGGTAAGGACTTAAATAATGGTTTGTGACTTTTGTCAGTCTATCTGTTGATTTAGAGTTGTGTGCTGTCCAATATTGCAGCCACTCGAAATGTGTAGCTGAATTAAAATTATTATAATTAAATATAGTTACAAATTCAACTTCTTAGTTCACATTGACCCCACATGGCTAGTGGTAATCATATTTGATAGTGCAGAAAGAATATTGACATCATCATAGTGAATTCTTTTGGATAGCCCTGGTTAGACAATGAATGCCTTTTTATATATACTCTAACAGAGTTTCTATAAAACATATCCAGTGTTCCCATTGACTCCCTTCGTGTGCATATAGATATATTCCCATAGTAGGGTGTCAGCTAAGAGACAAATCTCTAGTAAATATTTTTAATATTTATTTTTTAGTTGTAAACAATACCTTTATTTTGTTTATGTATTTTTTATATGGTGCTGAGGAACAAACGCAGGGCCTCGCATGTGTGAAGTGAGCGCTCTACTGCTGAGCCACAACCCCAGCCCTCTAGTAAAATTGTTTGAAAAATGGAATTTCCTAGATTGCCTTTTATTGCAACTAACAAAAACCCAACACACAGAGTGCATTATACCAGTATTCCTTAATGTGTGATATATAGACTAACCCCATAGGCATCCCTTGGGAACTTAGAAAAGTGAACCTCAGGCCCCATCATAGATCTGTTAACTTAGAATCTGTATTTAGACATACTGCATGTGGTAAAACCTTCCTGATATCTACTATGTTATAGAACAATAAATTCACAGGTGGGGTGACTCTAGGGACCATTAAGTCTCTAACTCCATGTTGTCCAAGTCCCAGGTTATTTTAGTCTATTTTGTTAGCTTTCTCTGTCCTTAGATGATCTTAGTGAGTGGAAGTTGGTTGCAGCAGTTCCTAGTATCATATCCTGACATACTTTTGCTTTTAGGTATTGTCAGGACCATCTCCTGCCCTACACTGTTTTATCCCAATTCCACTATCTCACCTGTCATATATGTATAATCCATTTTCATTTTGCTTTTATTTCCCTTCTACATGATCACTTGAAAAAATAAAAGGAAATCAAGAAAACTGAAAACTTATTTTTCGTAGATGAAAGGTAGATTTTCTGTGTGAATTAGATGATTTTCACAAATTTATTTGCATCTTTGGAATGTTGGAAGTGTAGAACTTGTCATTTCAATCATATTTAAGTTGATCAGTACTGAAATTATCTTTTCTATGGACCAAAAATCTAAAATATTAGCGATTTGTATGGCCCAACTAATACAGTATTATTTCCATGACAAAGTAAAATAATTCAAAGTTAAGAGCACAGACTTGGATCACAAATAGTTTCCAATTTTTATACTGGTTTCAAATGCCACTCTGTCACCTTTTGCAAGTTCCTATGACGTTTGAACTTCCAGTGTCCTTAGTAATAAATTAACAATAGTATAATATACCTCAGTTGGTGGTAAAGAGGAACAATATGGTAATTCAATATTTGCCAAACACTTGCCAATTATGTTACACTTTCCTAATTTTTTTTATTATCAGCACCCATTTTATCATTATATATTTAATAATTTTACTTAATTTGACTGCTTTACTTTCTAAATTATAAAATTGAGAATATAAAATTTAATGTACACTATATGTATATAAAGCATATATATATGTGTGTGTGTGTGTGTGTGTGTGTATATATATATATATATATATATATATATATACACACATACATATACACACTGTAAAACATTAAAATAATTTACCCAATTTTTTTATTGTGCCATCAAAACTATTTTATTTTACTTTATTTTATTTTATTTTTTTAGTTGTAGGTAGACACAATACTTTTGTTTTATTTATTTTTTTTTTATGTGGGGCTGAGAATCAAACTCAGTGTCTCATGCATGTGAGGCAAGTGCTCAACCACTAAGTATAGCCCTAGCCCCCAAAACTATTTTAAAAACTACAACTAAAATGCATACCATTGTTTAGGAATCACTGAACTACTACATATAAAATATTTAATGGCAAGGTCATCACACCAAAGTGTTGAGTAAACATTAACCAATTTATTTTAATATTGGCATTCATGACATTTTAACCTAATGGTTAGCTTTCCCCTCCCTGAAGTTACCCCTTCTTTCACACCTGGCAAACAGGGTCGTGGTGTTTTGAGGGCTCCTAATCTGACCTTTTCATAGCACCCCCTCATGTTTACTTTTTCCTCTGACCTAGCCTTGACATGGGACACTCACTACTCCCTTCTTGCTGCTCATCCAGAGACCTGTGGCCTGTAATTCACATGCATTTATTAATGCTCTTTCTTTAGAGGCCTCAGGGAGGAAGAAAGCACAGCAACTTTTACTACCTGATAATTTGTTTCATGTAGCCCCAACATAGAAAGCAATAAAGACTGTTCAAACATTACTGGTTAATTAGGGTATCTAAGAAAACAACAATGAAAAAGTAAAAACTGTTTTAAATGTTATCTTAAACATAATTGTTCCTGTAATCCCAAGAAAAATTGTAGAAAGTTAAATTCTTTTCAGAGGTTCCCTGGGTGGATATTATTGTTTTTCTAAATTTGTCACACCCACCAGTGAATTTTCCTTTCAGAGGATGATCTTGTCATATTGTAATTATCTATTCCTGTAAGATTCTCCAGGCTATTCAAAGACGAGTATAGGATTTTTTGTTTGTTTCTTTTGGATACTCGAGATTGACTCAGGGGCACTCAACCATTGAGCCACATCCCCAGCCCTTTATTTGTGTGTTTTATTTAGCGACAGGATCTCACTGAGTTGCTTAGTGCCCCACTTTTGCTGAGGTTGGCTTTGAACTTGAGAACCTCCTGCCTCAGCCTCCAAAGCAGCTGGGATTATAGGCGTGTGCCACTGTACCCTGTGAGGATAGGTATTTTCTTTGCCCATGTCTAACAAATAGGAGTTTCGTGCATACATACAGAACTCAATAAATACTTGTTGAATGAAATATCTGTGTATAAGCTAAAATGTAAATGACATTCTTAAATGAATTTTGTTGTTAACTCTAATAAAACATATGTGTTAGACTTGAAAATTTTATTCAAGTGTAAGTAATACTGTGGGTTCGTTTTTCAGTCTTGAAATGTGAAAGTTTTTAGCTTAACATAATGACAAACTGAGCAGGAAAAAACAACAAAAACAAGTTATGATACTGCATCCAGTATTCATGAAATCTTTTATTCTCATAGAATCTTATTATCTGGTCCATTCTCAAATGGATAGACTAAAACAACAAAGTAAAATATTTATTTACATACCTTGTGATGCTGGGATGATATTCATTGTCTAAGAGGTTTAAACAACAACTTTCAGTTTTCCTTTCACTTAAATGGATGTTTCATCTCTGTTTCCATAAAAAGAAAATGTCTACATTTCTGTCTGATTTCCATGTGCCTCAGGGTATTTGTGCCTCTAAAATGTTAAAGGTCTGTAAATGGTTCAATCAAAATAATTTTATAGACTCGTTATGAATATATTTTGCATATTTAAATGTGCCAGTTAATGAAAATTTCTAGTAAATATTCCATAAATAAGAATAATAAATTTCTAATTAAAATTGTACCTGCTTATAGGATCAGTATTTAATATATTGTACTTTCAAAAATGCTTTAAACATGACTTTAAAAAAATTGAAAATAATATTTACCTTAAAATCAATGTTAGTATTTCTCATTTGAGTCTTAAGTTTTTGTTCTATCAGTGGATGAACTTATGCCATATTTGTATTTTCATCCTCACTATAAAATTGTGTAATTGACAGGCAAGGTATTATCTAATGTTCCTGATGCTGGATCTGTAATTGAGAAGGTTTTAGAATGTGGTCTAGGGCTTATCACTGGGCTATGAACCTTGGCCTTTGGACTTTAAATTCATTGCCTAGTCCATTATTTCCTGTGTCATTGAAAAAAAATTCTTTGTCTATTTCTGCATAACAAATGACTTTAAATTTTAGTGTCTTAAAATAATAATTTATAATTTCACTATGATCTTATAAATCAAGAAAATAGGCAGGGTTCAGGCAGGTTATTCCTCTGCTTCCAGTGATGAAGCTGGGATTGCTCCTTGGGCTGCATTCAGCTGGAAACTTACTTCTAAGATAGCATTTCATATTCTAGGGTCATCCTGTACATGGTCACTAATCATTTAGTACTTTAGCCTTGCCTCCATTATAGCATGGAATCTGGGCTCTAAAAGAAAATTAAAATCCTGTCATTTCTCTTACAGCCTAAATTTAGAACTGGTTCATTGTCAATTCTTTCCATTGAATTAGCCAAAATAAGTCAGGGATGAGGAAAAGTTGATCACTGGGTATACAGTTGTGGTTAGACAGAGTAAGAAATTCTGAAGTGCTGTAGCACAGCAGGGTGACTAGAAATAATAATCTTTAAAAAATAACATTTCAAAAAGATAGAAGAAAGGATTTGGGGAGCTGGGGTTGTAGCTCAAGGTAGAGCCCTTGCCTAGCATGTGGGTTCTATCCTCAGCACCACATAAAAAGAAATAAGTTAAATAAAGATATTGGGTCCATCTACAACTAAAAAAATATTTTAAGAAAGGATTTTGAAAGTGTTTGCCATAATCAAATGATAAAGTTAGGAGAACGATATGTTTTACCTGATTTAAAGGTTATGCAATGTATGGATGTACTGAAATATCACACAGTTCCTCATATGTAAAATTTTAATATTTTTATGTATGAGTTTTAAAAGAAATTAATTTAACTTTAAAAATAATGATTTGTGGCCATCTTTAACCACCACACAAATACTAAATAATGGGAATTTTTTTTCTAATGGGAAATATTTTTTCAAATAGATCATAACTAGGATTTTAATAAAAAGATATACTACTAATTCAATTACCAAATATTGTTCACACTTTAGTTAGCATATGCATGCTTTGTTAACTATGGGAATCTTTCTAGAAATTGGGATGTATGATCTCTAATAAACCTGAGAAATGATAGTTTCAGAGGTGATTGATAATGAGCTTTACTTATGCCATTCTTAATGTCCAAAAGATACTGAAAATTTTGAATATGCCATAAATTATAAATATCAACTGTCTTACCTTGTTACATGTTTGCTAAAAATAATTTGCTTTACTAGAGGTAATAATAGACTTTTTTCAAATTTTCAGTTTACATAAAGTTTTAATGGATCTCCAGAATCAGAAACTGAAAGAGTTAAATGACTGGCTGACAAAAACAGAAGAGAGAACAAGGAAAATGGAGAAAGAGCCCCTTGGACCTGACCTTGAAGACCTAAAACGCCAAGTACAACAACATAAGGTTAGCATATTTTATGCTATGTGTTTTCTACTATAAAACAAGCTCGGTATGTATATGTGTATTACATACACATATAACACACAAGTCATGATTTATAGACAAGAAAGAATTAAAGCTTCAAATCAACAATAGTTAAAAATAAATTTTGCCAAGTATGTTTTGTAATCTTTGTTGCTATGGTTTAAATAGGACCCCGTAAAATTCAGTTGCCAATGTGATAGTAGTAAACTGTGGGGCCTTTAAGAATTATCAGACTATGAAGGCTCTTCCCAGGTGAATGGATTATGACCCTTATAAAAGAAGCTTCATGAGCATTTGGCAATTGTTTGCCCTTCCACAAGAGGACTCAGCAAGAATATTCAACAGATGCTAGCACCTTGATTTTTGGACTTCTCAGCCTCTAGAACTGTAAGAAAATTAATTTCTATTCTTTGTAAGTTACCCAATCTTAAGTATATTTCTTACAGAAACACAAAATAGAGCAAGATACTACTTTGTCAAATACAGCATAACTAGGATTTCAGTATTTAAAAAACATCAAACTTATTTCTGGGACAGAATAACTCAGGGTATATGACCTACTAAAATTTTGGTTTCAGGGGACAGTTTCTGTAGGAACTACCTTCAATGCATATTTGAATATTTAACATATTTTTAACATATTTTTACCTTCAGTTTGTAGTTATTTAGAACTTGCCAAGTTTGAAGACAAACTGAGGATCTGTAACATTGCTTTCCTGTAAAATATAACATTTTAATTTTAATATTTCTGTCATAGCTCTCTTCAACTTTTAATTTTAAGTTGTCTGAAGGCGTTTGTTGTTTCTGTGATTAAGATTTATACAAAACTATTTCTGAACCAGAATCTGAGTGTGCTTCATTTTAAGAAACACTATAAAATGTTAAATGTAGCTCTGAGTTTTATGGTTGGAATAGAGCATTGCTCAGTTTGTGAGGACACACTTGCAAATAAAATCTTGTTGACTGGCCCAGGATTAAGGATACTACACTTAGCAAATAAAAATACAAGAAGTCTAGGTACATTTGAATTTTGGATAAACAGTCAACATGTTTTAAAAGTTTATGTCCCCAGTTTTTCATTGCTTATTGGAAATTCACTTTTTTTTTTTTTTTTTTACTGGGTATCCTTTATTTTATGTGGCAATTCTCAGGATCCAAGTTTCTTAGATTTAAGGGAATGTCTGCACCCTTAACTCATGCCTCCTAAAGCCATATTTTCTCCAACTTAATTTCCTCATTTTATAATGATTTGTCAGATCTAGCTTCACAGTTCTTCCATGAAGACAAGAGATGCATGGTTTTTATTATTTAATAAGCTACACATTTCGTTAATAAATGGAGCTAGTTCTTGTTATTACTGCCCATAAAGCAGTCTACTGGTTACAGCAGTTTAGGATGAAGCATTTAAGAAGAGCTGGAGATATGGTAATGGGGGGGGGGCATCAAATCTATTATAATTATCACATGGATGTTGTTAGTGATGTTAATTGCCTTATATCTTAATTGAACAGCTGAGGAAGGAAGGAAGGAAGATCACTCTGGTGCTAGTTCTCTAATTGTACCATTTTCCTTGTGTGGATCATGCACTCTTTTTGTGGACCATTGTCTGCCCTCTTCTCTTTGGCCTGTGTTGGAAGTTTCATGTACAGAATTTGGGGATATGCCAATGGACTCATTATGTCTGAGGGTGTTACTGAGATGTAAAAGCATCTCGGCCAATTTAAGTGTGGACAGGAAGTAGTTGTAGCACTGCCAGTGCTGCCTTAACCTATGATTGATGGGAGTTGATAGATAAATCCCGTAGAATCCATATACCATGGTGGGATAATTCTAAGGTGTGTTCCTCACAGTCTCTTACATATTCATCAGCAAGACTGAATTCCAGTTGTCCACAGAGTAACTTCCTTCAAATTATTACACTTTCATAATGCATTATGAAATCAACTCCCAAATACACTGTTTTCAATATTTTTCCTTCATGATCTGTTTTAGAGGAATCTAACTTAAGACAGCCTTCTTGCCCTAGAAATCAGGTTTCTAGCACTAACTAAATTTGTGATTTTTCTGAAACCACTAAGTCACTCAGGCTCTAAATATCTTCACTTAGGAAATAAGTGTGTTGAGCTAGTTGGTTTCTATTTTTCCTTCCATTCGAGGTTTTAATGTGTTTAATTTGGGAATATGAAGCATTTCAAGAAAATGCAAGATGAGCACTGTAACATTGAACTTCAGAAGGCAGGGTGCAGATGCTGAATGCTGGGAATATAAAGGAAGAGCCATGAAGAAGGGCTCCAGAAGATAAGTGTGAATAACTTAAAGCAACTCCAAGGGAAGGTCTTAGCTTGCCACTCTGAAAAGACTCTTTATTAAGGTTAGACAGGCCATCCAGGATCTTAATATTCTGACAATTACCTGGAATGTTTTGTACTTTCCTCCAGAAGATATAAAGTGAATGGAATGGAAAATATTTGACTAATATTGCCATAAAATTTGAATAGATTGTCCATTACTTCAAAATATGCTGCTTCTGATGAGTATGAAATTGCATTGAAAAAAATAATTTGAAACAAAAAAATCCAAAGGATTATATGCAAGCTGATTATGAAACATTTTACATCCAGGACTTATTCATATAAAGTGTATAATGAGAAGAGAAGCAATTGGTTTGCTGGCTCAGTGAGGCTAGATCCTATCTCTAATCATTCAAACACACTTAAGGATGCATTAAGTTTTTATAAAATTAAGACAAGAAGCTGGGTGTGGTGGTGCAGGCCTTTGACTGGAGGCATTGGGAAACTGAAGCAGGAGGAATACATGTTTCAGTTAGCCTGGGAAACTTAGACCCTATCTCAAAATAAAAATATCTAGGGATGTAGCTCAGAGTACAATGTCCTTGGGTTAAGTCTCCAGTATCACCAAAAAAAAAAAAAAAAAAAAAACAAAAAACAAACAAACAAACAAAAAACCCACACACAGTCAATAGGAAGTCTAACAATTGGTAGCAATACTCTTTTGTTACTTGGAACTAATTTTGGTGAGAAGAAAATTATTTAACTCAATCCAAATTTAAAATTAAGTTGCTACTTACCCTGATTTTATCATCACATAATATATGCATATATCAAATTATCATACTGTTATGTATAAATATGTAGAATCATGTCAAAGATAAATTGAATTTATATATTGTGAAATATGTATATGAAAAGTACACATTTAAAACTCTGTTAGTTTTCATGTTTCATAAAATGAAAGAAGATAAACCTTCTTGGGCAAATGAGTTCAAACTAAAGCCTTACTTAAATAGTTGTTGATTCACTTTGTTGGGTTTTTGTTGTTGTTGTTGTTGTTGTTGTTTGTTTGTCTCCCCCCCCTTAAAACTTTTAAATCAAGGGAAATGGGGAATCTCTCTTTCTGGCAACAAAATACATCAGTAACATAAAGCTACTTCAAAAGGTATCTTCCCTTTGCTACATCAGTTCCAACCTAATATAAGATTTCAGTTATTTGATTTTTGTGTAGATAGACTTAAAATCATTAAGTCATCCCCCATTTTCTTAAAGATGATTATAGATGGTAAAATTAAAGACACAGGTTTTGTTTGTAGAAATTGATTTAAATTCTGCTCATACCAGAGGGCACATGCTCCCTTACTCAAATGAAGAGCAAGATAAAGATATTTGCAAATCTTCTAAGTACACTGTGAATATTACAGATATGCTCCTGTATATTCTGTGACAGGATCCTTTGCTATCTTCATTTCAACAACATTTTATTATGAGGCATGTTAGAAATTCAACCACGGTGAAATGCCATGAAGATAAATCAGTTTTACTGAATCTGCCAATTAGGGAAGATAAGATAATTGATCCTATATTGGCAGTTTTTATTAACTATGGGTAACCGTGAGAAGTTGGGGGCTGCAAACTTTGGAAGAAACCATTCAGTTTTCATAACTCTTGTTTTAGAGAGAATTTTAGAGGTTTTATTTAGATTTAAGGTACCCAAGAGTGATTCTCTCTGGGGAGTGAACATATTGAACCTCATGTTCTCTGTGGGAAAAAAAAAAGCTAAATAATCCTAGCAGGTTATTTCTATCATCAGAAGTAGACTCTATTAGTGATGTTAAGGGTTTTATCTTAAATTAGTGACAATACTATTAATGAGTAAAAGCATGTTGTGGACCTGAGCTTTCATTAATGGGAGAGAGCTCACCATTATGGAGGGTATTTTCTTTCACAGAGAAATATTTCACTATGGAGGATTTTTGTCTCATAGCAGTCAGACTGGAATGGAGTTTAAATCTTGACTTGCTACCTAGGTTTCCATTTCTTCTGAGAGATTTAGACTTTGGTCTTAGACACACTGCCTTTTGCGGGGGGTGGGGGTAACAGGGATTGAACCCAGGGGTGCTTAATTACTGAGCCACATTCCCAGCCCTTTTTTATATTTTATTAGAGGCAGGGTCTCGCTGAGTTGCTTAGAGTCTCACTAAATTGCTGAGGGTGGGGTCACTGGGATTATAGGAGTGCACCACAGTGCACAGCAACACATTGTCTTATTGACAACATCAACAAAGTCCTTACTATATAATTAACAGATAAAAATGTAACATGTCTAGTATATTCCAACTTTAGTGAGTGTTCTGTGTCAAATACTGATTAACACAATTGAAATAACACCTTAGAGACTTAACCACCTATCCTTTCCTTGAAGTTTAGTTAATCTCAAACACTTGGTTTGCCAAAATCGTGAAATATCCTCATCTCGTGACCTTTAAAATAATCCAGATGTTCATGTAACAGCAAAAGTTTAGGTGTAATCCTGCCAAAGGATCTGACATTTCATTTTATTCCATTGCATTCCATTCTGTATCACTGAACAAACATTCATTAAAATACATAGGTGCTTTGAAGAGTACTAAGATCATCCATATATAAAATCTTCCCCAAGAAACTCATATTCTAATACATCAGGTAAAGATTTAAAACACATGTGGAATATGGCAAATGGCATGAGAGTTAAAAATGGCAATTTGGTTGAGCAGAGGACATGAGGTGGGAAAATGCAAGATACAGCATTTGCTTGGATCACATGTTGAGTTTAAATTCACACCATATGCTTAACACTGGAGAATTAAAGCACAATCATGGAGGGTATTGTATACATTTGTAATTGTCCCAAGTGTGGCAGGGTCCTATTGTTAAACTGAAGAGTAACAATTTAGGACAATTTATTTTTTAGGAAGATATGACTTGTAAAATACCAGAGCATGGAGAAGCCAGAATCAGGAGATAGGATAGGACAATATTGCAGAAGGCACATGAGGCTGAATAAAGGTAGTTCAATAAAAAACTGTGAACAGGTTTTAAACATTTTGGGGCTCAGCAGCTGAGCCAACAGAGTTGGACTTATAGAATGAGTAAAGAGCTTGAAATAATAGATTGAGTGTGGGCAACTGGGAGCCCAGAGTTGAAATTAGGAAAGTAGGCAATGTAAGAGAGAAATGAAGTACTTTGGAGAAGGATTAGTGATTCATTTCAGCCCAAGAATGCCATAGAATCAAGTAGTGCTGTTAGTGCCTAGCAAGCTTTTTCCTATATTCAGTAAGATTCAAATTACATATCTTAGTTATTGCTATAAAGTTCCATTTTGTTTCCTATCTTTTGCCCCTGTAAGTGCTTAATGAAAGTCTGATGGTTATGGAAGTAAAGATAAACAATATACTTAGGAGAAAATGCCATACTACAACCAAAGAGCCAGACCTCATCTGTGCTTCTCTAATGCCTTATGGAGTGCTTAGCAAATAATGGCTCAGTAAATATTTTTTTGTTCATAGATGTTTTAATAATTCTAACTAGTTCTATTGCTCGTCTTCATAATTTCTACCTAACAGGTACATGGAAATTTGATAAATAAAAATCTGTTTGTAGGGGTAAGAAAACAACTGATAAGGTAAAGTGGGAATGTATCTCTAAGTGGCTTACCTGGAGGGATTATCTCTGGTGCCCTCTTATTTTCTTCGTATTTCATTTCCTTATTCAAAAATCTTAATAGTTATAAACTATTGATGATGAAATTGAATTGTGTGGTGGTTTTCTTTTAACATAATTGGAATTTAATGTAAAAAAAAAAGCATCACATTCATATAGTCTATATAGTAGGATGTGTGTGTACTCAGTTATAATTTTTTAAATTCAATGGAGAGGACACCTAATTCTCCATGAACATTCTGTTAACAATTAGATTTCAAGGATAACTTTGTTTACTAAGTAATGCCATTGATTGTTTAATAATAATAATAACAACAACAACAAAATCCATACGCATGCTATTACTCTTCTCATGTTCTTATTGTAATAAATAAAGTGATTATAGCTCACTGATTACAAATTCATTCATTAGAAATTACTGCATATTGATTCAGTAACATTGCTCAGAAAATCAGTGCTTTTTTTAAGTTCATCAATATGTCTACTAAAGATATACCTGCCCAAGATTCACATAAGAGGCATTAACTCTATGATTTATACTTAATTGCTTTTGCAGTGTTTCTTCTTTAGAAGTTTTTGGCCTCTGGAGTGGAGCTTTTAAAAAAGGAAAATATAGGTTCCTGTGTATTTCCCACTTAACAAATTAGTCTCACGTAAAGTCTCTCTTTTCCTGAATCAGTAACAATTAATTTAAATTCCCTTGAATAGATAATATGACAGTAAAAATGTAGATTAATTATTTAACTATATGAAATATTTAAGAATGCATTTTATGGAAAATCTCTTTAGAAGAAAGCTACAACAGATATGATAACATGAATCTTAAGGCAATTATTTTCCTTGAAATATATATTAATGTAACAAATGAATAACTATAAATCCATTCCATGTTAAAAATAAGGTAGAATATGGCACCATATCCGTCTACAGAATATAAAATTGTTAACTACAGAATACTGTCAATTTATATTTATGTCTGTTATGAACAGAATGGTTTCTAGTAGGCCAACTGGTACTTCTGTGTTATTCACTGAACTAATGATAATACACACTGCCTGGCATTTTATTGTCTATTAACAAAGATGTAGTTCCTATCTGATAAGAATAACGGAACTCTTTTTTAAAAAATTTTAATTGTAGATGGACACAATACCTTTATTTTATTTATTTATATTTATGTGGTGCTGAGGATCAAACCCACTGCCTCACATATGCTAGGCAAGCACTCTACCATTGAGCCACAACCCCAACCCCAATAATAGAACTCTTAAATCAGATTTTTACATGATCTAGAGTTTCAGCACACTGAGAGTATTTACTAATTAAAAGATAAACAATCTGATTACCAAGGATATTATAAATAAATACTAATACTCTGAAGGGCTGTTTTCATGCACCTTAGTCTAAGAACAGAATGAAAAGGTAAAGATGGCAAATATAGAAGAAAATAAACATTTCATACCACCTTCTAACACTGCTAAACACTATACTAACTGGTTGTAACTTAGTATCTCATTTAACCCCTTATTAAGCCTGTCCTGGAGGAATTTTACAGATAAATATGTTTAAGGCAGTTCAAAAGTTCCCTAAGGTAACATGAATAGTAATTTGTACACTCCACTTTTTATTTTATTTTTGAGACAGTGTCTCAGTATGTTGTTTTGGCTTGTTTTGACATAGTAGTTTAAGTGATCCTTCCCAGTGTGTGCCACCACCCCTTGCTAGAGCCTGATTTTAACCTTGACCTGACTGCCTTTAAACCCAGAGACTTTACCTCTGTTCTGAGATTCCAGTGAAACTTGACTCTGGCTATGACCCTAGAAGGTGGAGCAAATGCAAAAAAGGAACTGAGATTTGGGTTATTGTAACATTTGGTTTCCTAGGATGGGGAATTTCTGGATGGACAAGACAGAGACTAAGGGCATGGAAGTGTGCAAACTTGAAGTGAGCTATTGTAAAATGGCATGCTGGTGACAACTGGGCATAAAATGGTCAAAACCAAAATGTTTAAGGAAATAATGTGTTAATATTCGTCCTGTAGCTCTTTCTCTAAATTTGAACAAAAGGGACTGGAATGAGAATGACAATACTATCTGAGCAGGGAAATAATAGGTAGAACTGAAATATATATATATATATATATATATATATATATTATATATATATATTATATATATATATTATGAGCGAATCAATGCATAACATTTCCTCTATGCTCCATGTGAAGTCTTCCTGTCCAACTTCTTTTCTCAATTTTGTTTTTCTTGTCAATAATTACTGCTAGACTAAAGGCATTTTATAATTATTAGACCTTACTGGTGTTCACATTAAACTGATTTCAATGGTGTAATTATTCAAGATGTATGGATATAAGTATGCATGGATTTGTTGAAGGAAGAAGGAAGGCAGGAGAATTAAGTGCTATCATTTAGTGATTAGGCTATTTTCTCTTTAATTCATGACATAGCTCTGACCATGCAAAATTTTCAGCAGTGCATGATACCACTAGATCAGGTAGTTTAAAGCTATTTTTGTTAATATCATACATAGTATGCAAGCTTAAGTATAAAGATAAGGAATTCATAAGTAATTTTTTCAGACCCTCAAACTTTGCTTCAACCTCAACCTTTGTTTTTCTGATTTTCCCCAAACCACATTCCCTTCCTATATTTATGATATCTATTAGAGGATGGTGGTCAGAATGCATTAGATAAGAGTGAATTATTGGGTTCTTGTAGTTTAATCATATCAATATGCTTAAATACAGTATTTTAGAACTAGGTGGTTCTTATCATTCATTGAGTTAATATGCTCGTCCAGGTAAAATGGTAAGCATTATACATTATTCAGTCTTAAAAACCACTGAAATAGTTATTTATTCCAATTATGCAAAGTAGGAAGCTGAGGTTTGGTGTGGTTGACAACTTTTTCGTGGTCTCATGAGTGATTATTAATGCATCTGTGAATTAAACCCAGGAAAGCTGACTTCAGATCATATATAGTTGACTAGTGTTTCCTTATAAACATGTGCCATTTTGTTAATCTACTCCATACTGTTTTCTTTTCTTGCTTATATTATGAAATACGCATAGGCACATTAATTGTATACTGGTTTTAAAATAGTCTTTGTTCTTGCAGGGCAGTCTCAAGATGGCTATAGTTAGGCTCCCTCACTGAGGCTTCCCAGAAGAGTGTTTTAAGTAGGTATCCAGGGTTATAACCACCTTGATTCAGCATATGTATTTGAGGTCATAAACATTTGCTTTTGATCATGTACCTACTTATGTAATCTGTTGGCAGTGTGTGTTCTATGTCCTGCTTATATAAAAATATATTTAAAAGGCCTATGGAAGGATTCAGGTGGGAAAATGGGGCTGGAGCTGCAGACTGGGGGCTGTGGGCTACTGTTGCCACCTCTGAATAAAGATTATCTACTATACCAACTCCACCTCATATCTTCCTTCATCCGCTGGGATCCTGAACCTGTTTCCCAGGGTCTGAGCCTCCATCTGACACTTCTTGAGCTCCATTTCTGCTATTGGAAAGCATTTAGTGCTTTTACAATCTTTCAAATCTCTCCATTGATATGGTCTTTTAGAAACCCCTTTTAGTAGCATAGGTATGGCAGAAACATAAACATTCACACTGACAAAAAGATCAAAACAATGAGTTCTGATATAAGGACTAATAAAGCTAAGCAATCACATTTAAGTAAGTGGATATCAAAATAAAAACTCTTCCAGGAGAACCTGTTAGGAGGCTTATTTAAAATACTCAGCAAATTTATAACAATTTATATGCCATAAATAGATCCTCATGGGGAGCTAGATAATACTGTGGCCACCCAGGCTTAGCAAAGTGAACATTTGACTGGAAATAAAATTGAAAGTCATTTCCAGATCATTTCATTCAGGGCAGCAGGGGATATAGAGCCTAGTCCAGTGCAGAGACAATGGAAAAATGGAAGTAAGATTGAGCATGAGAGGAAAATAGAAAAGTCTAAATAGTTGTCCTTGCTATCATTTCATAAGAAATACAAACACTTTCTGATTTGAATTTTAAGTTTATGTAAAATAATCAATTCATATTCAGATGTATTGCATTAGCTAATTGATCCTTAACATCTTGAAAGTTTTTGTTCCTGAGACAGTTTTGAAAGAAATTACTTTCCTAAGTATTAAACTAATTAATCTCTATTCCTAGAAACTCTTCTGGTTTTATAACATCTTTTGGAAATTTATATTTGATAGAAATTTTGTTTTCATCAGTCTTTCCTTTTGTGTACATTTATTTTGCCAAGAAAAAACACTACAAACTACTTAAACTTAATGCTTGTAACTAAACATCTTTCTAATTTCATTAATTTATACTAATTTTGGGGTGGAGGAATTAGATAGCCTTAGATCCCCAAGCAGAAAACATGATCTCTATTGTGTGTATAGGTATGGGCCTTTAGAACATAGGACCTGAAAGTGTTTGCACTTTCATGTTTGTAAATTATTGAACCAGGAGGAGGCCTAAAATTATACAGAGGTAACCACTGCCCTTTCTTTATGCAGGTAGCAAAGATATACCATGGCCAAATAAATCATGCTACATCATTCCATGGAGCATACAGTAGACCCAACCTTATTATATTTTCAATTATATTATCTTTCTATTAAATATTGATCTTGACCTTGAAACTCAAATTCAAAAATTCACTATCCTTATGTACTTCCATGTGTATTTTCTAAGCATTATTTTACATGCGTGCTAAAAAGGGGCAAAATAGCATGAATCTATTGTAAACACTGAGGTGAATTCTTTGTCTAGTGGTGGTTCTAAGTTGATTTTTAAAAACCAATGTGACCTGGGATGATGAAAGAAAAATGTAGTACCAATAATGATACAAAAGTAGAATAGTCATATTTACATAATAAATTGTGGTCATGTAACAAATTTACTCAGATCCTATAACTAGAGAATTCTTTAGTAGAAAGAAATATTCATAGAGGTATAACAAAACCCAAGTTTATCAAATATAATCATTTTTAATGTTACATTTCACTGTTGGCCTTTTCCCTTGTCATAAAGAAAAAAAAAAGATTGTTATTTGACATTAGAGAACAAACATCTCTGACATTTGTATCTATCTAATAACGGTATAGAAATTTAATTAGGAGCATGACAGATTTTTTTTAATCTGCTAAATGTTACAAAAGCATTACTTGAATAAAACTAATGGCAAGAAATACATAATAAATTAGCAAGTGTGTGTTTACATGTGTGTTTATATAAATTGTAAGTTTGTGATAAAGAAACATTTTAACATTTATTACAGTATTTTCTTTGAAAGTGTTATCTTCTAATAGGCAAAAAATTTAATCCATTTCTCTTGGGATACATTTGTATTTGAATATAATTTGGCTCATATTTCAGGATTTTTTTTAGCAAATCAACAGTAAATCTCCATTGTATAAACTGCTTGTGAGAAACTAAAATCCATCTGAAGTCAATATTCAACTAAAGTTTAAATGAAAAATAGCTTAAGAAAACTTTAATGTGGCTTCAAAACTTAGTAGACATGAATCCATTATCTCAAATAAGGAAGCAGGTAGGCATCCTGCATACCAATGACCAAGGTCCTTATTCAAACATGCCTAGGTTGGTAGAACAATTTACCTTTTTAACCCACATTTTTGTGTTTGGCAATTTTGTTACTTGTAAGAATTAATTTTAAAAAGCAGATCATTTACTTTGGATATTTTATAATCTTTTGTATATTGAAGATATTGGAAAGATCACCTAATGTGATATTCACTCATGTTTATTTTGGGAGTTTAAATCTGAGAAAAATAAAAATCTTGTAGTAGTTACCTTGCAGCCATTGAATGTGCTCAGAAAGGTCAGCTTAACCTTTTTAATTTAAGCTCTGATTAGAAGTGAAAGATGATATATAATTTTAAAGTCACTGAAGAATAAAAGAGATACTGGAAGTAACATTAAATCAAATATGTTTATGCTAATCTATTCCAGTTCTATGTATTCTTCAAGATTTTCAGCCACCAATCCCATGTTCTTTTATTTCCCTCTGCTCATAGTACGTCCAGTTGGTTCCTGAATTGATTTTTAAAATGATGGTACTTTGTGTTATCACTTTCACAAAAGCATAAAACTCTTTATCAATAAATCTGATATTAGAATAAATAAGCTAAACAGAATCAGACAACTCATACCAGAAAAGATACTAGTACATTTGATTACATATGCTTCAGATGGACTCATCCTGAGTTAGAAATAAAAGTGAATCAAACTAGGATATTCCCATGGTCCTTTAGTTAAATATTAAAATAGTGAAAACAATTAACATGTAAAACTATGAATAGTATGACATTATTCCCTACTAGTTCTAACATGTAATTATATATATTTATATTGAGTGGTAGGAAAAATAATTATCTAAATTCAGTAAATCAACTTATGACAAACTGGCCACCAAATTATTTTAATTCTAAAAATTTCCAATTGACAAATATAAAACGTTCCCAGTCCTGGCTTATTTAACTCAGAAAACAGGCTTGACATGACTGTCAAGGACAACTCTGAATGTTAATATTTCCATTTTCAGCCTCATGGCAGAAAGAGTTTTATTAACCAGTATAAGCTCTGGAATGTCAAAGGCTTGATAGGAGTATAGACTCCACACACAAAATAGATGCATAGTCATTTTATCCTAAATTGCTTTACTTGAAAATGTAGCATGAAAATCTAGAAAGGATGTAAAAAGAAGTGATTTTACAGTGGTCTAAAATGTTTGGGCTTGAAAAATAGAAGTCCTGGAATAAAAATGCTCATGCATTAGAGGTTATGATTCAGCCATCCTAATAAGTTCTTCTGCACTTGCCATAATGTTTGAATAACTAAGAGCTGGACTGATGGGTGCCAACCATCATTGTTGTACAAGGTGAAACAGCAGGTTTTCCAGAAAATAGCAGGCCATATCTCAATCTTGGTTCTCTATTTTTGTGTTATAAAACAAAAATCATCTAAGAAGCAAACTGGTTAGCTAGAAGTCTGAATACTTACTCATGTAAATATCAATAACAACATAACAGGGTAAGGTCCTAGAGGATCTCTGTTTTTGTTCAACTTATGCTTTTCATCCCATTTATCTTTAATAAAAAATGTACACCACATTTTTAAAATGATTGTAAGTAATATTTTTAATGGTATATGATTGGAGGAAACAATGACCTTTTAGTCACTTTTATAAGTTAGAAAGCTAAGATTCAAATTATTCTGGTTTTACCTGAAGGTTCAGTTGAAAAAGTTTCCTGCAAAGGTTGATATAATGACACTAAAAAGAACAGATTCCCCTTAACCTACTGTAATCTTTGCATAATCGAAAAGGACCAAACTCGGGTCTGGGGCTGTGGCTCAGTGGTAGTGTACATGTCTGGTGTGAGTGAGGCACTGGGTTCAATTCTCAGCACCTCATGTGAATAAATAAAATAAAGGTCTATCAACAACTTCTCTCATATATATATATATATATATATATANATAAAATTTAAAAAAAGACCAAACTCATCTGTGCCTATTGCCCTCCCACATGGCACCACTTATTCAACAAATATTTATTGTTCTCTATTTGCTTAGAATGTGTAGAAAGGAGTTCATAGAAGATCTCTGTTCTGATGGATGTTATATTCTAGTAACTAGAGACAAACAACAAATGATTACACAATAAAGTAGAACAATTAAAAAAAAGGATAGAACTAGAGAATAACTTGGGACATTTTACATGCTGATGAAAAGTCACTCTGAAGATAACAAAACTATATCATGAGTAATAAGGAGGAGAGAATATTGAAAGATCTGGAGGAAGAGTAATTCAAGCAGCAGGAACATTTTGACACATTTATGGAAGAGAAAGAAGGTAACCATGTTTGAAAGGTA
Source organism: Marmota marmota marmota (assembly GCF_001458135.2). Taxonomy (NCBI): domain Eukaryota; kingdom Metazoa; phylum Chordata; class Mammalia; order Rodentia; family Sciuridae; genus Marmota; species Marmota marmota. The sequence goes on along the minus strand of NW_026000249.1, from coordinate 21,157,303 downwards.
GTTATGAGAGGGCAAGAATGTTTTACAGTTATATTGGTGAGGTAGGAAAATGCTAGATCATATAAGTATTTCACATATAGAATTTGGATTATTGTTCTTAGTGTGATGATATTCTATTGGTTTTTATACAGAAGAATGACATCTTATGTATTGTTTGAGCAAAAGAGAAGGAACTAGCATGGGAGGATAATCAGGAGAGGATTGTACATAAAAATCAGAAGAGTGCCCAGAATGAAGAAGTTGTCAATTGATTCAGTAATCAAAATATAAAATAAGATATTGTCAAAAATTGCTATTGGAACCAAGTTATGGAACCAGCCCAGGTGCCTGTCAACAGAAAAATGGATAAAGAAAATGTGGCATATATACACAATAAGGTTTTACTCGGCCATAAAGATAAATGAAATTATGGCATCTGCTGGTAAATGAATGGAACTGGAGAATGTCATGCTATGTGAAATAAGCCAGACTCAAAGTCAAGGATCAAATGTTTTATCTTTCATGTGAAAGCTAGACCAAATTAAGGGGAGAAAAGTTGAGGGGGATTCAATGAAAATAGAGGGGAGATCAGTGGAACAAAGTAAGGGGATTGATGGGGAGGGAGGAGGGATGGGAAAGGAGAGGAAAAGTGGAAGGAAATTGACAGAATTAGGCTATGTGCATATATGAATATACTACAGTGAATTACACCAAAAAATAAAGACCTTTATTTTATGTAGAGGAAAGAGAACAGGGCAGGGAGGAAAGGAGGGGGAGAAGTATTGGGGACTGAAGTGAAGCAAATTACTTTCCATGCTTATATAGTTATCAAAAATGAATCCCAATATCATTTATAATTATAATACACTAATAAAAACAGAAAAAGTGACTATTGAATTTGAAGACCTGAAAGTTAATGGTGACTTTTACAAGAGATGTTTAGTGGGATAGCAGGCAAATTGAGTAGTGGGGTCATTAAGTTGAGGGTATAACTAGGAAAAAATGATTTCTGTGCAGGTGTACACATGACAATGGAAGGAGTTGTTGGGTCAATAGAGCTTTATTTGTATGGTAATAAACAACTTTAATTTAAATTAGAAGGTATTAGAGATGCCAGAGGTGCAGGTAATTTTAGGAAAAAAGTACTTAAAAAGGTGAGAGAATGTGGGATAAGGAGCAGAATATTCTACTGTAACTTTCTCAGTACATGACCTCTTTTTATACTTTCCAAATCAATTGACAGTTGAATCACGTAGATTTTGCTGAGTGCCATAGCAAAAATAGTACTTGAAATAATTCTAGTTTAATAAGAAATTATATTACTAAACACATGGCAGAAATAAATCACACACATTTTGGTGGGAATGTTTTCAATATACATATGAGATTGTTATTTTTATTTCATCTTTGACAAATTTTATCTTTTAGGTGCTTCAAGAAGATCTAGAACAGGAACAAGTCAGGGTCAATTCTTTAACTCACATGGTGGTGGTAGTAGATGAATCCAGTGGAGATCATGCAACTGCTGCTTTGGAAGAACAACTTAAGGTCAGAAATTTTTCTTTAATGAACTAAATATGTTCTTCAGAAAATATAATTACAACTTGAAAACATTCAGATGATTTAGAATATGATTTATTATTAATATTTTAATGCGATATATTAAAGTAATTAAGATTGTTTCCCATTTATGAATGTTTTCCTGTATACTGTTTTCTGATACTAATTTCCTAACCTTTGGAGAAATATACAAAGAAGGGTTCCTTTATTTTTGTTACAAGGCACTGGTTTAACCAATACTATTTATATCATCTTCAAGTCTAGAGCCTAAAAGGGCACAAACATTTTTTTTTAAATCATAATTGATTAAATCACAAATTGAATGACTTCAGTATGTGTATTCCTGTAGGCCATCAGTTGTAGTCTTGATGTAAGGATAGCAGGATTGAGTCATATATGTTGGTTGAAGTAGACATTTAGTCTTTCAAGCATTCTTCCAACCTAAGGTACAATATTTATGTTTTTAGAAACAAAACCAGTATGATTAAGAAAAGATAATGTGAACATTTTAATTTGTTTTGTCTTCTAAATTAGAAAAAATATTGTTAATGTAAAAAAATTTAAAAGTATATTAAATATGAAAATATCAACAGTAAGTGAAAACAATCACTTTGATGGACATATATAATTATATGTCCATCCAAATTATAGTAATTTCACATTCTTTTTTGAGACACTCATTTTACCCACCAAATGCCTGTTTGTCCTTTGTGACAGATAGCAGTCACCAGTCTATGTCAAAGGATCTTATCAACGTGGGTTTAAATGGCTTTATCAACTCAAATTAGATCTAAACATAATTTCTCCTACCTAACCTATAACACAATTTCTTAAAACCTTATTTCAGTTTTCTTCCTTTTCTTCCTGATTTTTTCTTATTCCAGTGAAATATCTTTTCCTCAGGTTATTGCTTTAGACTGCCAAACTTAAAAAAAAAATGTTATCTTATTCTCTGTCATTAAAAGACAAAGGGAATGCTCTTGAATTAACAGGTTGGACAGTGCTGCAACCAAAAATTTAATATATACTGACAATTCATGTTATATCACTTGACTTTCAATAAAATTGCAGGGATCAAAAAAGACCTATGACCTCAGCTATGAAAATATATCATTAAATATATAATCATTTGTATTGCATACACACAAACATACACAAACATACATATGTGCACTTTTGACCAGTTAAATTACTGCATTTTAAAAATCCACAGAACTGATATAATAGTAACAAATTATAGGATAAAAATCTAATACTCAATATTTCCCAGAATTTTTCAGAAAAGATAAAAGAAGACTGCAGAGTAGGGGTTGTTTGGAATAGTGACTGGTTAAAAAAAAAAATAGGACAGGGAATTGTTACGTCACTACTCTAACCAGCACAATTGGCTTTACAATATAAAATTGTTCCAGGTGATGATTGTGGACCTGAGGCATCTCAGAAAACAATTCATAAAACTCAGATAGTGACTAGGTTAGAACTTAGGAAAGAGTCATTATTCTACATGCTTTCATTTTTACCTTATTTTTCTGCCTGTATTTCTTTAGTTCAAAGACATCTACTAAATACCTCTGCATGTATTGGCTATTCCAAATTCATATAAACCCAGTGTGCATTTGTCCATGATTACCTTCTCTTTCAGCAATCTACATACCTCTTTACTGCCACTTTAATTTCAGATATTCTAGTGTCCAAAATGGAGTGGTCACTAGAGATCCCCAAAGGAGAGGGGAGACAGAAGAAATTAAGAGGACTTTTAGGGATTTGGAGAGATGATGGGCAGCGGAGGAGAGAGCTCAAGAGTGGAAGAAGGGTAGTTAGAAACAATGTATACATATGTATGTATGGAGATATCAGTGAATCCTATCAGTTTGTACACTTAATATGTTAATTATAACACATACTATAAGGGATTAAATAGAAAGAGAACTTCTGTTATAAATTTTTCATTATTTATTTATTTATTTTTTTTTA
>NW_026000249.1:21117326-21153043 GCF_001458135.2 Marmota marmota marmota | reverse complement strand
CGCGGCTGGCAGAAACTGCAGCGCTGTAACCCTGCGTCTCTATCCCAGCGCGCGCTGCAAACTCTAGCCGCGGGGCGATTTGCTGAATAAGCAGTGTTACCCTCTGTGCGACAAACCTCTCGCATTTGAGTCCCCGTAGCCGATCCTCGTGCGATGGAAATCCTTCCTCCAGGTTCCGGAGCACCCCACTATTGCTGGAAATTCCTAACAAGATATCCTTTAGCCGTCCTGACTTGTCATACTCCCACACAGTGAAGCAGCACACGGGGGCAATGCACTCCCCTCGCCGCCATCTTCCTGCCATCCACTCCAATTTTTCATTATTTATATTTCATCAGTTCTTCAATCCTAAAGAATCTGTATTTGATTTCATACTTTATTTAAACCATCGGTTGGAATTACCCTGAAATGCTTCATTCATTTAACTGTGAAATAAAGGTGATTCTTTCTCAGGTTCTTTTCAAGGGATATAATCTCATTTTACCTAGTTTAATTCTTAAAAGGAAGAGAAAGAGAATATGATGGAGGAGGGGGAGAATAAGAAAGGTAACAAAGAATAAAAGGGTAAATACATTAAAGTCCCTTTAAAGGAAACACAGTTATCTTGGACATGTGATAAAAATTCATGTGTTTTTAGAAGGAGTCTGGTAGAAGTATTTGGAAGAATTATTATAAGGAAGAGAAACTCACATATGGACCCATACAAGAAAATAAAATTAGGAGAATCCTGAGAATGGATCCTTGAGATCTTTTTTTCAGAATAAGACCTGGTCATTCCTACTTTCTCCCCCAATAAGAATGTTCATGCCATGCCTTCTTTCTCCTCTATGGCCTCCCAAGTCACTATAATGCCTGGCTCTCTTTTGCTCCAATTCAGTTGATAAACCATTCAGAGGCTCAAAAAAGATACCCAGAGACAATGATTTAATTTGATATCCTTCTTTCTTTTTTTAAAAAAAGGTAAACTAGGAAGGCAAATTCTTCATTTAGTAAGATAAGGGAGAGAGGTATTCGTAATATTCTATGATAGAACTAAAAGTTAATCTCATAGAATCTTTACATGTGCTCATTTAGTTCTATGAACTCTGATTATAGAATTTCTTGAATTTTAAAACCTTTAGAAGTCTTTTTAAAAGAAGGCTTAAAAAAACAAAGATGGGTTAGAACATATGCTTAGGGATTCTGAAAGGCAGAACAGCTTATGAAGAATAATATTCTGAAAAGTACAGTCTGTTTTAAATTAATTTGTTTCTTTCTCCTGGAGATTCTGCCTTCCCCTCAGCAATGTCACCACAGGGTCAAAGCCTTGTCCTTAACTTTCGAGGTTTCCAGAATATCACTGTCCAGAAGGCCTGTTTTATAAACAAATGCCAGTTAACTATTTTTAGATAAGTACCTGAGAATGATAATTTATGTAGAGTTTTCATTCCTGGAGCTTATTATCATATTCCTAAGCATTTCACATTCCATTCTTTTTCATTTTCCTAAACAATTACTTGTTATGTTCTTATAAAAATGCCCAGTGGACTGTAATGGATAAAGTAGTGAGAAAAATATGTCACTATCCCCATTGGTTATGAGGAGTAATGTGCAAGCCTGTGACATTCCTCAGAACCTTGGATCAATGGTACCCATTTCACAGGCTCCATCTTTTGGAACAAATGCAAACTTTGTCATTCACAATTACCATAGTAGGCATTGTGGACCTGATGACTGCTATTGTGGTACATGTGATCAGTTACAGGAAACAAGCTTTGGTAAAACAATACTTATTAATAAGCAATAATTATTTTATTAATGCTTGTTTCCTGTAACTGTGTTTATGCAATTTTCATAAATTATATTAGTGAAAATGATCAAATATTTTAGAATGGACACAATATATTTCTCACGGAAAATAATTATTTTATTTATTTTGTGTGTGTGTGTGTGTGTGTGTGTGTGTATGAGATGCTGGGGATTGAACCCAGGGCCTTGTGCGTGTGAGGCAAGCACTCTACCAACTGAGCTATATCCCTAGCCCCCTGGAAAAGAATGATTTTTGATAGAAAGTTAATCTTAAGTTTGAAGGCAAGGAATGATTCCTGAGGAAAGTGATGTTTCCACTAGAATCTAAAGAATATATTGGAGAAAAACAGATAAAGTGGGTGTGTAGAGAATAGTGGTGGAGGTAGGGAGAGTTTCTAGGAAGGGAAAATGGTAAATCAGGTGAGTACAGTATTCTCAAGGAAATGGAGGGGCAACTGTGCTACAACACTGATAATTGAAGAGTGACCCTTGAAGAGGTTTGAATGGTAGGCAGGAACTTATCTAAGAATTAGAATTAATGTGATATTAAACTCTGTCATAATTTATGCAGTCAGTAAATATATTGAGCATCACTTATCTCTCTGCCAGCATGGAAGCTGGACCACAATGATAGGGTGGGGCAGAGGTCATAGTTGTGCTGCCTGCCTTCATGGAGTCACATTAATCAAATACAGTTAAATATATAAAATGACTGAATTCAATGTGTCAAAAATATGCAGTTTTCAATGACCTATCATGTTCTAGAGAGTCATGAAATACCACCATACATGACTTTAAATGATATCTGAAGATTTAAAAGAAGAAGGCAGCACTAGAGAATAGGTATGTGTTCTGGACAGAATAGCATTTATTAATTAAACAAATATGTATTGAATACCTTCTAGGTACCAGGCTAGACTTAAAGGTTCAATTATGGAAAATAACTAATTATTTACTCTATGGATCTTATGTTCCAAGCAAGCATTGAAAAAAAAAAAAAAAAAAACTATTGCTGGGCATGGTGGTGCATGCCTGTAATCCCAGCAGCTCAGGAGACTGAAGCAGGAGGATCACAAGTTCAAAGCCAGCCTCAGCAACTGTGAGGCACTAAGCAACTCAGTGAGACCCTGTCTCTAAATAAAATATTAAATAGGGCTGGGAATGTGGCTCAGTAATCAAGTACCCTTGAGTTCAATCTTTGGTACCAAAAGAAAATAGGCAACTATTTTCAAATGAAATGTTTTAAAACTAAGTTGCAACACATCTAGTGTTGTAGATTTAATTGGTTTTATTTGTGCTTCAAGACTCCAGCAGCAGTGTGGACTAAGATTATTTATAGCCAGAAAACAAGAAGTGACATATAGAAAATGGAAGTGAGGTAGTGACAGCTTACAACCTCACTTTCATTTGCCTGATTTGAACATGGTTTAAAGAGTTGGCCACTTGTGACTAGCCAAGATTCAGCTGTTCATTTTAAGAGTTCAGGTTAGTCTATTTACACATCAAATCGGGTTATAGTTCATTATACTCAGAGAAAATGTTAGACCAAACTTAAAATATAAATGCAGGCATCATTAGGTAAATGTAATTCAACAGCTATATAGAAAAAAAACCCAAACAAACAAGGAAATAGTTTTAAATTGTGTGGTCAAGGGATATTTCACTGACAGGTGGCATTTGAACAAAAACTAGAATAAGGGAATCACTTTGGAGGTGCACAGGTTGTGTGCACATTTCACATTTTAAAAACTAAACTGCTATAAATGAAGCATAATGGAAGCATATTTTTCCTGAGATATAGTTATTTCTCATAAACAAAGATCCAAGAACATGGTTAAGCCCATAGCTTACAGAAGATTAATGAAAATATCTTACAAAGAAAAGGCAGAGCCATTCAAATCTATTTTTAATTTTTTTAGATGGAGACGGACACAATACCTTTATTTAATTTATTTTATTTTTAGGTAGTTCTGAGGATTGAACCCAGTGCCTCACACATGCTAGGCAAGCATTCTACAACTGAGCCACAACCCTAGCTCTCAAATCTAATTTTAATATATGTTTTTTTATGTATGTGAAAACTTGGAAACCCAACTCAATGTACTAATGTTTTTAAGGCCACAAACCTAAGAGTTTCTGGCACATAAAAGGCATTAAACTAATATTGTTAAATGACTAATACTATAGTTAGTCTACCATTTGGGATACTTAAAGGTATATATCAAAAGAATGGATAGAGACAAGTGTCCTATTTTAAAGAAGGATAACATTACAAAACAAAATTTTAGCAGATCATTAAACATATGCACTGGTACCATTTCTCACCCAACTCATAAAATTAATGAACATGTTTTTAATAAAGAATAATATGTGCTGGGGTTTGTGGCTCAGTGGTGGAGTGCTTGCCTGACATGTGTGAGGCACTAGATTCGATTCTCAGCACCACATATAAATAAATTCCATTGACAACTAAAAAAATTTAAAAAAGAATAATATATGAAGATTAGAAAGATTCCTAAGAGCCAAGATACATTGATTAAAATGAAGATGTGAAACCCAAATTTATATCAATGACATTAAACAAATTATAAAAATATTATAGAGTAAGACAAATTTTGTGAATTTTTAAATTAACTGATCCAGTGGAGTGAATGCATACAAAGTATTTTGGTTTCCCTAAAGTATTTTTGCAAAGTCTCCTATGATATGTTTATGGATAATGTAAATCTTATTTCTTTAAGGATTGGTGGAGAATGTCTTTGTTTTATTATATTATGTCCTAGTATCAGACTTTCATACTAGATAATTGTTTAAAAATTGGAGTTTTATTTAAACTACATTATCAGAAAATTCTAGGGAAATAAGTTGTTTGGGAATTTCAGCTGGGCACTGTGTCTAAGTTGTTATTGGAGGATTTCCTTCCCCACCTTTCTTTACGCTGTTCATAGCAATGTCCTGTGGAGTTAGAATGTCATACACTGATTTAAAAACTCTTTAATTCAGTTGAATTAGTTTGGTATAAGAAAGGTCTGGCTTCCCATCCATAGATGCAAATGTAAACACATAGAAATGTAAATGAATATAAATGCATATGAATTTATGTATATACAGATATTCCTCTCTATCCATGGTTTCTGTTTCCATAGATTCAACCAACTCTGGATCAGTTTTTTTTTAACTGCATCTGTAATAAACATGTTTACATATACAAACATTTTTTTTTGTTGTTGGTATTAGGGAATGAATTCAGGGGCTTTCTACCAATGAGCCCTTTCTATGTTTTCTTTTTTAACCAGGGATTTAACCCAGGTGCATTTAACTACTAAACCAAATCCCCAGGCCTTTTTATTTTTTATCTGAGACAGTGTCTTGCTAAATTTCTTAGGCCTCCCTAAGTTGCTGAGGCAGGCTTTGAACTTGATATCCTCCTGCCTCAGCCTCCTGAGCCACTGGAATTACAGGCATACATCACATTCCTATGTTTTCTTTTGAAACATGGTTTTCCTAAGTTGTTGAGGCTGGTTTCAAACTTGAAATCTTCATGTTTCAGTCTCCTGAGTAGCTAGGATTACAGGGCTGTGCCACTGCACTATCACAAACTTTTTCGTATCATTGTCCCTTAAACAGCACAGTATAACAACTACTTATCTTATACTCTATATTATAAGGAATATAGGTAAATTTGAAAGTAAACAGGATGACACACATAAGTCATATGTATATACTGTACCATTTTATATATGAAACTTGATTAAGGGGGCCTGGTCCCAAACCTCCACAGATGATGAGGGATGAGTACACATGAGTGCGTGTACATTCATATACATTTATATGCATTATATTTTATACATTATTTGTATACGTGTATATACACACACACATGAGAGTTGTGCAAGTTTATGTGGGTACCAGCTTTATAATAAACAAGTTTGAGAAGGATGGTGTAGTAAATGAATTTGATATTAGACAATGATATGATGTGTGGATATAAGAACTGGTAGTTGTGTTTTGTGTTGGTTTGAATAGAATATTTTTTAAAATATTTTAAAATTGTACTTGGACATAATACATTTATTTTATTTATTTTTATATGGTGCTGATGATCGAACCCAGTGCCTTGCGCATGCTAGGCAAATGCTCTACCACAGATCCCAGCCCCTAAATAGAATATTTTAAATGTCTAAGACTGGCACTATATTTTGACTGAGTTTTCTAGGATGGGAATGCATCCTGTGGAGAATGCAAGTGGAAACAGTTTTTCTTTAATTTTAAGAAAAACCTAAGCAGAGAGACTTGGTACATAAGCGGTATTGTTATGTTGAAAATGGAAAATTTTCTCTGTACTTTAGAAGGTTTGCTATCAAAAATAGGTAGAAGTTGATAACTCTAAATGTCTTCTGGTCAGATTTCTTTTGTGCCCTATTTTCTTCTCTTCCATTCTTTTCTGAATATATCTGTGTGGAAGTCCAAAAATCACTTGACACTCAGCAAGGTGAAACCTAACTCGTTGTGCCCTAAATCTCTCTCTAAATCTGCTTCCTTTACTAAACTGTCCATTTATTGTTATACCATTAATGATGACATCTGTGCCAAAAACCTGAAATTTTTGAGACTCATCCCTAATCATTTCTCTTAGGAGCCTTCTGCATATAAGATCACAATATTTCTGAGCTGTTTTTTTTTTCACATTCATTATTTTATCTTTGTTTTTGTCACCAATTCCCAACATAAAGCCAACATCAAAAGCCCCCTGGAAGTCCTTACCTCCATCTAACTCCCTTCCATTCAGTCTGCACATAGAAATCAGCGTAGGTTCTCCAGAGCATATTTAGTAGTATCTCTTCTGCCTGAAGTTCTGAGTAACTTTTCCCTCATCTACAATTTCAGGCCACCTTGACCTACAAGATTTTGTATTATCTGACTCCTTACTCTCTCTAGACTTCTCTCCTGTCAGTCCTCTCATATCCTCAAACCTGCATTCTATTTTCACACTGTGTATATCACCACTGACTGTGTACATACTACCCCTATTAATCAGAATGTTTTTCCTTGTAATGTCTACTCTAAAATCCCTACCACATATAGAAAGCTTGGATGTCATATTCCTCCATAAAGATGGCCATTCGACCTAGTAATGACCACTCTTATTCTGCCTCTATACCCCAAATATACTTCTATTTTAGCATATATCATCCAGTTTTCCAATTATTATTGTCTGCTTTTCCCTATTAATAGAATCTACCTTATTACATTGTTGAATAGAGTCCAGAGAATGATCAGTAATGCTTGATGGATGGCTGAATACATCAATGAGCAGATGGATGATTGGATGCAATTCCAAGATGGAAGATTTGACTTAACAAAAGGAAAATTTTCATTGCAAGGGAGTTAAGAACAATAAATCTGGAAATATACTCTGACTGCTCTGTCATTTATCTAAAATATATTATTTTAATTGGTAAATAATAATTAGACACATTTATGAGGTACAGAATTATAATTTGATACATTTGATACGTGTATACAATGCACTATGACCAAATCAGTGTAACTTACATTTCCTTCCCCTTCAAATTTACCCTTTATGTTGGGAAGCCTTGAACTTCTCTTTTAGTTCTCTATAAAGTATATAAGTTGTTGTGAACCATAGTCACCCTACTATGCTGTATAACATTAGACATTTTTCTTCCTTATTTGTTTATTATCCATTATCCAATCTCACTTTTCCCCTCTTTCCAGGCCTTGAGTGACTACAGCTTCATTCTGTGCTTTTATGAGCTCAAGATTTTTAGCTTCCACATCTGAATGAGAACATGTTTGTTTTTTTTTTTTATCCCTGTGCCTACATTATTTTACTTATTTTCATTATACCAGAACATTCTTAGAATAGAATTGGAGTTGTAGGAAATAGTGAACTTTTCTTCATTGATAACATTCAGCAGAAACAGAAATGTCACATGTTCAAGTATGTTTTAGAAGATACTCCATACTAAGTAGAAAGAGTTAATAACCTCCAAAGTCCTTTCCAATACCAAATCATATACTAGTGGACTTCAAGAAAAAAAAAATGGTAATGCTGTCTAATATATTAAGTAGAAGCATAAATTTCTTGCATTATGCAGATAACTTCAAATTAAAAGGCTTGATTTTCAAAATTACTTGAAGAAAAAACTCTCTAAAAGCCAAGGCAAAGCATAAAGACGTTGAATGCTGTATTCTGCCAATTATTTTTACCAACAATTATAATTATCAGAAGTGACAAAGTAAATCTAGAAGTAGAAGAGTTCCAGACATTTAATGACATATTTTGTGCATTGTTATCATTATTGTTAATACAATTTATAATTTTAACTGGTGAAGTATGTGAGCATTGTACATATGACAAAAGAAATGTGCTATCTCAGTTAATCTGAAAATATTAAAATAAATGAACAATGAAAGTTGATTGGAAATAAAGTAGTATACCAAAGAATATTTGTTCAGAAAGAGTATATTTCTCATTTTCTATCATGACTTAAATATGGAGAGCGTAACTGAATGTATTTATAGTAAGTACTTGGGATAATATGGGGAAGGAGAAAAGTCTATAAAATGTTAAGCCCTATAGAATTAAGAAATAGAGATTATTTATGGAAAGGAACATGGATGAAGAAATATATTGATATTTTCATCTAGTTTATAATTTTACATTTGGTGAATAAAATACATCTTAAAATTGTAACTTTTAAAAGTATAGAAACAATCCACCAAGTCAAGTGTTGATAATTGCTGCCAATGAAGCACTACTTATCATTGTTAACACTTGTATGATCTTATTATTTTGTGGTAGTTTTAAGTAATTTGTATGACATGCAGCTTCAGTATCACAAATGAGAAAGCCAGTACATGATGAAGTTACATTCAGGTTCATGTAGCTTGTAAAGTGACAGAGCTGGGACTGCTACACAGATCTGTGTGATACCTCAACCTGGGCTTTTTTCTAAGCTCTCAATTTCATGGGAGAAAATTACTATGTGACCCTGAGAAAATCGTGCAGTTTTTCTCAGTTTTGTTTTACCCAGAAGCAAAAGGGGGATAAGGAAACCTACTAAAAAAAGTAATGCAGTTTTATCTGTGAATTCAACTCTCACATGCACAAGTATGCTCTCTCTCTTTCACTCTTTTCATATATACCTATAACATACTATTGTGATAAGTATTTAATATTTTCCTCTTTTAGCACAACACTAATAGGGAAGCTACTGTACACATGTGGATATTTAGAACACTTGAACAGTGGTTAGGGTATATGAGAATCTGCAGATTTAAGTTAATTTTAACTTTATAAAACTTGTACTTAATTCAACTATTAGAAAACTTTTGGGGCTGGGGAATAGCTCAGTTTGTAGAGAGTTTGCCTTACATGCACAGGTCCTAAGTTCAATCTCCAGCACCACACACACACACACACACACACACACACACACAAAGCTTGTTTTGTACAGCTTAGATACATGGATTTAGTTTTTAAATGCAAATTTTATGTTGTCTAAATTAATTTTAAATATTTCTAATGAAAATTGAACATCAAAATCCAAAGGCTTTTAAAATTATTTTTCCTTTTTTTTGTTCTAATTAGTTATACATGTCAGTAGAATGCATTTTGACACAGCATACGTAAGTGGAGTATAACTTCTCATTCTTCTGGTTGTACATGGTGTAGAGTTACACAGGTCATGTAATAATATATGCACATAGGGTAGTAATATTTGCTTCATTCTACTATCATTCCTACGCCCATACCCCCTCCCCTCCCTTTACTCCCCTCTCTAATCCAAAGTGACTCTATTCCCCACCCATTACTGTGAATTAGCATCCACATATCAGAGAAAACATTTAGCTTTTGGTTCTTTGGGATTGGCTTATTTCACTTAGCATGATATTCTCCAGTTCCATCCATTTCCCGACAAATGCCATAATTTCATTCTTTTTTAAAAATATATATTTATTTTTTAGGTGTAGATGGACACAGCACCATACTTTTATTTTTATGTGGTGCTGAGGATCAAACCCGAGTCCTGCCCATGCTAGGCGAGCGCTCTACCACTGAGCCACAATCCCAGCCCCATAATTTCATTCTTTAAGGCTGAATAAGTCCATATATACCACAACTTCTTTATACATTCATCCATTGAAGGGTATCTAGGTTGGTTGCATAGTTTAGCTATTGTGAATTGAACTGCTATAAATATTGATGTGGCCATGTCACTGTAGTATGCTGATTTTAAGTTCTTTGGGTATAGACTGATGAATGGGATAGCTGGGTCAAATTGTGGTTCTATTCCAAGCTTTCTCAGGAATCCATACTGCTTTCCAGAGTGTTGCACCAATTTGCTGTCCCACCAGCAAGGTATGAGTGTGCCCTTTTCCCCACATCCTCACCAATATTTATTGTTCCTTGTATTCTTGATAATTGCCATTCTGACTGGAGTGAGATGAAATCTCAGTGTAGTTTTGATTTGCATTTCTCTTATTGCTGGAGATGTTGAACATTTTTTTATATATTTGTTGATGCATTGTACTTCTTCTATGAAGTGTCTATTTAGTTTCTTAGCCCATTTGTTGATTGGGTTACTTGTTTTTGGTGTTATTTTTTAAGTTCTTTATATATCCCGGAGATTAACACTCTATCTATGGTGTGTGTGGTAAAGAGTTTCTCCCATTCTGTAGGCTCTCTCTTCACATTATTGGTTGTTTCCTTTGCTGTGAAGTAGCTTTTCAGTTTGATTCCATCCCACTACTTGATTCTTGATTTGACCTCTTGTGCTTTAGAAGTCTTGTTAATGAAGTCAGGTCCTAATTGGACATGGTGGAGATTTGGTACTACTTTTTCTTCTATTAGGTGCAGGGTCTCTGTTCTAGGGCTTAAGTCCTTGATCCACTTTGAGCTGTGTGCAGGGTGAGAGATAGGGGTTTAATTTCATTTTGCTACATGTGAATTTCCAGTTTCCCCAGCACCATTTGTTGACCAATGTATGTTTTTGGCACTTTTGTCTATTATGAGATAACTGTATTTTTGTGGGTTTGTCTCTGTGTATTCTATTCTGTACCATTGGTCTACGTACCTGTTTTGGTGTGAAATCATGCTGTTTTTGTTACTGTGACTCTGTAATATAATTTAATGTCTGGTATTATGATGCCTACTGCTTCACTTTTCTCACTAAGGATTTCTTTGGCTATTCTGGGTCTCTTAATTTTCCAAATGAATTTCATAATTGCTTTTTTCTATATTTATGAAGAGTGTCATTGGGGTTTTAATAGGAATTAACTTCAGATTGTATAGTGCTTTTGATAGTATAGCCATTTTGTCAATATCAATTCTGCCTATCCAAGAGCATGAGAGATCTTTACATTTTCTAAGATCCTTTTCAATTTCTTTTAGTGTTCTTTAGATTTCATTGTAGAGGTCTTTCACCTCTTTTGTTAGATTTATTCTGAAATTTATTTTTGAAGCTATTTTGAATGGGGTAGTTTTCCTAGTTTCAGTGGATTCATCACTGAGGTATAGGAATGCATTTGATTTATGGGTGTGAATTTTATGTCCTGCTAATGTGCTGAATTAATTTATCATTTCTTGAAGTTTTCTGGTGGAATTATTTTAGATCTTCAAAATATAGAGTCATGTCATTCGCAAATAGTGATAGTTTGAGTTCTTCTTTTCCTATTTGTATCCCTTTAATTTCTTTTATCTGTTTAATTGCTCTGGTAGGGTTTCAAGGACGATGCGGAATAAATGTGGTGAAAGAGGGCATCCTGTCTTGTTCCAGTTATTAGAGGGAATACTTTCAATTTTTCTCCATTTAGAATGATGTTGGACTTGGGTTTAGCATAGATAGCATTTACAATGTTGAAGTATGTTTCCACTATTCCTAGTTTCGAACATGAAGGGGTGCTATATTTTGTCAAATCCTTTTTATGAATCTATTGAGATGATCAAATGATTCTTGTCTTTAAATCTATTGATGTGATAAATTATGATTATTGATTTCCATATGTTGAACTAACCCTGAATCCCTGGGATGAACCCAGCTTGATCATGGTGCACTATCTTTTTAATATGTTTTTGTATGCAATTTGCCAGAATTTTATTAAGAATTTTTGTGTCTATGTTCATCAGGGATATTGGTCTGAAGTTTTCTTTCCTTGATGTGACTTTGTTGGTTTTAGTATCAGTGTGATACTAGCTTCTAGAATGGTTCTATGGAAGGGTTCCCTCCTTTTCATTTTCATAGAATAATTTGAGAAGTATTGGTCTTAATTTTTCTTTGGGATCTCTTCTGGGTTCCACTCCTGTGATAGGGAGAGCCACTTCTTAATGCCCTACATCACCTGAGGACACCAGGTTTCCTGTTTTCAGGTTCAGTCTCCAAATAATCTCTCTCACTCCACCCTTCTGAGTTCATGGACAGATGTCTCTCTCCCAGCAGGTCCTGCAAGCAGTCATATTGGAGGGGTAGGGGTAGAGCTAAGTGGGTTTCTATGACCAGGTATCCCCTGTATAAACCTCTCTCCATATTTGATTTTCTTCTGGTCACTTAGGCACATTTTATATCATGCAGTGTGTGTTTATTGGGCCTATATTTTGGGCCAAACTCAGGTTTGCCAGGAACTGGCTTCCTCAGCTCTTAGCTCTAGTTCTGAGGCTGCAAAATGGTTCCTTCCTTTATCCTCTGCAAGCTGCCTGGAGAGATGGCGGCTTCTTTCCCTGCACAGGGATATTCACACAGCATGTCCTTGTCCTTCAGGTTTATTGGGCAACTTCCTTGATCACTAAATGCTCCATACCCAGACAGGCCTTGGGCCTTCCAAAAATGAGGGTTCCTTTAATTCTGTTATCCCTCTACTATGCTCATGGAGGGACCTCTCTGGCTTATGCTTTTGGCCTGGCCCTGGAAGTGGTTGTGCTGCTGGGGATTTTTTCTTTATTATATCCAACCTCCTGTGTTCCCGGTCTGCTTTGAATGTCCAGTTTTAAATTCCAGTAAAGTTCCCCACCCCAAACTTTTTTTTTTTGTTGTTCACACACCTTGCAGAGAAGCTGCCTGTCTCCTTTCTTGGTTTCATACCACAGAGCATCCAGGAAGGTGACCTCCTCTATTCTGCCATCTTGGATGACATCAAAATCCAAAGTTTTATAAGAATACAGTACATGCCAGATTTTGAAGAATTCCATTGATGTGTGACTTGTGATAATTTTACTTATCCAGGTGGGTGTTGGATAGAGTTGAAATAACATCATCTCTAGATTTCTAGAGCTGACCTCAATCTTGATTTTTATGACTTATTAATTGAGCAATAAGCTCTCTTATGCCCAATTTATCAAATGGACTCGGATATTAATAATTCCCACTATATAGAATTACAGGAGCAATATAAGCAAATACATTGGAACAATAATATTCATTTTTTTCTGAGCAATAATATTCTTTATGAGTATAAATTCTAATTTTAATACATTTAGAATTAGAATGTAATTCTTTTTGAAGAATTTAAAAACTTTTTGTCTCTGCGGAAAACTCTAAACATTATAATATGACCCTTTTTTTAAAAAGTATTTTTATTAAAATACCCAGAAAAGCACACATAATTATAGCTTAAAGACTTTTAACAAAGTTAACATACTCATGGTTCTATACATGAATAGTATGTTATTAGTAACTAATATATTCCTGTCAAACCTATTGTAGTAATAAACTGTTTCCAATTCCTCACAGGCTACCTCTATCCAAATTTATGATACGTCAGATAAGTTTTGCTATATTTTTAACTTAATGTAAATACATTTGTATGGTATATATAGTTTTAGCTTGACTTTTTCACTCCTTTTATTCATGAAATTCATCTATGTTGTATATAACATTAATTCATTAATTTTCATTGCTGAAACATATTATTTTTATGAATATATCACATAAATACTACTGTTAAGAAATTATGGATTGCCAGGTGCAGTGGCGCACACCTGTAATCCCAGCAGCTTGGGAGGCTGAGACAGGAGAATCGAGAATCCAAAGCCAGCCTTTAGCAACTGTGAGGCTCTAAGCAACTCAGTGAGACCCTGTCTCCAAATAAAATACAAAATAAGGCTGGGGATGTGACTCAGTGGTTGAGTACCCTTGAGTTCAATCCCAGTACAAAAAAAAAAAAAAAAGAAACTTTGGATTTTTTCATGTTTGAAATCATTACAAACAATGCTGCTATTAATGAAAGTTATAGATATCTTTTTGTGAAAATGTATGACTTTATGTTGGGTATGTACTGAGGATTGGAATTTCTTGAGAGTTGGGCATGTGTGTATTTAGTATTATAGATATTTAAACAGATTTTTTGCAAGTTGATTAACAAGTGTATACTCTCACTAGCAGCAAATAAAGTACAAATTGTCTCATAACTTATTCAATACTTGGTTGTTAGCTTTTCAAATTGAGTCCTTCTGTTGGGTATATAATGGTATCTCTTATTTTTCATTTGCATGTACTGATGACTAGTGATATTGAGCACTCGTTCATTTGTTTAGTGGCTATTCAATTGACTTCTTTTGTGAAGTGTCTATTTTGCTATCTGTCTATATTTCTCTTAGTGATATATTGAAGCTATTTTTATTTTTTATTGGTCCGTTATAGTTCACATAATAGTGGCATTCATTTTGATGTATATATAGAACTCAGAAAACTTAATACCAAAGAAACAACTCATCCAATAAATGGGAAAACGAACTAAATAGTCATTTCTCAAAATAAGACATTCAAATGGCCAACACTTTCATACTCTCGGTAGGAATGTAAATTAGTACAACCACTAAGGAGATTAGTTTGAAGCTATTTTTAAATACATATTCTGAATGTTAATCCTTTTTTGGTTATTTATATTATAATTTCCTCATTTAATAGGTATTTTGCCCTTTTACTCCTTAATGATATGTTTTTAATAAATAGATGTTTAAATTTAATATGATATTCTGCATTTTAATATTTAATACTATGGTTAGTATATTTTTGCCCTGAGTTTTAAAATAAAAGTATCCTCTCTAAATCATAAGGTAATGTACCATATTGCCATATGGGAAAATTATTACTATTCCTTTCATAATTACAATCCGCCCACTATGGCTGGTGTGTGGAAGAGGTGAACGTCTATATTTTCATATAGATCCAACTAAAACAACACTATTTATTGCAAATGCCAACTTTTTGCCAATGTTATGCAGGTCGCCTTTGATATAAATATAATACTCAAATGCTTATACATTCATTGCTCAAGTTATAGAGTCTGATCAGTTTAGCTTGCCTGTTAGCCTATCTTAGGCCAATATTATATCATTTAAGTTGCTATACCTTTATAATGAATTTTTATATATGGCAGTGTTGTAAAAGAATAATTACAATAGGCAATTAAATAGACAAGATTTTATTCAATACTAATGCAATATGGATCAAGACTCTTGCCATTTGGGGAAAACACTGAACTAATTTCTGTGGAACAAAATGCAGGAGTGATTTTAAGTGCTGAGCTGAGCAAATGGAGAAGCACTGGAGAATATTAGGGGGTTGTATGATCCATAAGATTAGGCTGTGTTTGCTTACTTGTGTATACTGAAGTGAGGCTCCTACACTACTATAGAGACTAGAAGATAGATGTACTATGTTTCTCAATGACCATCTTTCAGAGATTGTGCTGAGGTCCTTGAGAATGGCATTCCTGAATTGTAGATTTTTATTTTTATTTATTTTTTTGCTTTCTAAGGCAGAGAATTAATTTATAATAGCAAGTTTTCTAAATCAGTGCCCTAAGAAAAGGGAGATCAGGGGCTTTAGTAAGAAAAAAATATATAAGATTTAGTGATGCTAACTTGCCAAACTCCCCAAAATTCCCTGCTATGGTTTAAATTAAATTTTAGTGAATTTGTGGACCAGTTTGTGGAGAATTAACATTTTTATCTTATCAAATCTTTAGATCCATGAATGTCAAATAGCTTTCCATTTATTTAGACCTTTACTTTCTCTCAATATTATATGTGTTTTCAAGGTAGAGAATCTTAGCCTTTTTTCAAGATATTTTCTAGGTATTATTGCAGTTCTTATTAATGATAGTTTTTAAGATTTCAGTTTGTATTTGTTCTGATATGGAGATATGCTTTTGATTTTTTCTTGTTCTTGTATCCAAAACTATATGAACTTTACTTATTAATTTGAATAGTTTATCCATAGCATCATTCTGATGTATCTATACAGCTTGTGAATTAGTTTTATTTCTCCCTGCCAGTCATTATTCATGTTATTAATTTTCCTCACCTTATTACACTGTGTACATTCTCTAGTACAATGGGATTATTGTGGACATTTGTTTCTCAATTTAGGAGTCAGGAATAAGGTTTTTAATCAGTCCCCATTAAGAGTATTTCCTATAAGTTTATTGTAGATGGCTTTCATTCCTAATATTCTAAAAAGGTTTTATTATAACTGCTGAATTTTATCAAAAGTTTTTCTGGATCACTTGATATTAGTTTTTTTTCATTATTGTGTTAATATATAAAAACAGACAATTGCTTAATTTTTTGATATTAAAATAGCCTTAATTCCAAAAAAAAAACCCAATCCTGAATGAGATGTCTAATTTCTTTAAGTATTGTTTAGTTTTCTTTGCTAATTTTCAATATTGATTTAGTTTTCCCATTATTTCCATGAAAGTGGTTGACCTGTTATGTTCCTTTCTTATAATATGCTTCCTAAGTTTAAGTATCTGATTGTGCAGGTTTAGGGATTTGCCTAATCCTGGATTACACAAATAGTAGTTTCAAATGAAAATTTGACACACTAATTGACATATAAATTCCCATTTTTATTTGTATTTTTTCATTTTTTAAAAAAATTAATTTTCAAGATTTCCATTTGTCAGTTTCAGTAGTTTACATCTTTCTAGAAATCGGTCTAGTGCATCAAAAAATTGCAACCATATTCATATAAAGTTCATTTGGTACATATGTTATCTAATAATATATTATTAATATTTGAAATTGAGGAGATGTGATATAAAACGAGGGATTTCTAACTTCTCTTATAAAAGTAGGTGCTCTGATTTTTGCCCTTTTTTCCCCACATATTAACCTCAGTAGAAATCAGGTAACTGTACACTTTTAGCCATAATCTCTTTCACTACCCATTCAGTTATTTTTAAGCTATTTAATGGATTTTATTATGCATAAACATTATAATTTGGGATTTTGTAGATGGATATTTCCAATGCCAAGAGTTAGAATGCTACATAGAGGGATAGATATCAGTTCTCCATGCATTTTCTTTCAGTTAATAGATGTATTAGAACATGGTCCTGGTTTAAAAATTAATAGTCTGGGCTGGGGATGTGGCTCAAGCAGTAGTGCGCTTGCCTGGCATGTGCAGGGCGCTGGGTTCGATCCTCAGCACCACATAAAAATAAAATAAAGATGTTGTGTCCACCAAAAACTAAAAAAAAATAAATATTAAAAAGTTCTCTCTCTCTCTCTCTCTCTCTCTCTCTCTCAAAAAAAAAAAAACTTAATAGTGACAAATTTCTCAACTCTTACGAGGCTATAAGCCTTATAGATGGCTATTAAAATATGAAAACGCTGTAATTTTAGTGTCCTGCAGAAATATTTCACTGTGTTCTATATTAAAATTCCATAAAGTTTCAGAATTTTTACATATGGAGGAAATACTGATTTTTCTGTCAACTGAACTATAAATCCTTACCAATCACACCCATTAATCAATTTTCAGAGAACTTTCATATTTGTTGACTTCTCTGATCCTTGTAGTGACCTAACCTTGAGGGTTATTATCTTCATTTTATTAGGGGAACACGAACATGTGCCAAGATTAAGAGTTTACTGACAGCTGTTAAAAAGTTGGAAAACAGAATAGCTAGGGCAAGATTTCAGGCAGTCTATACTTTAAGACTGGGGATGTGTAAATCAGCAGATTCAAAGATTCTCCTGTATGGTTAATGGCCATGGTAAATTTTCAAGATTTGGAATCTCAGATATTGAGTGTAGAACTTCAAAAGTAATCTTTGCTTCCTATAGGTTTTCCAATTCATCATATATGATTGGTAGGTGTGTAGGTAAGTCATGAAGTAAGAGAAAGTGTTCCAATGGAATAATTGGGAAACAGTTACAGTGATGGAATTCAAATTTTAAGATATTCATGCACTTCTTCTGAATTCATGTATTACTCTATTAGACTTTATTAACCTCAAGGGTTAGCAGCCTACCTCAAGGAGTCTAGAGCTTGTGAGGCATAAAACCATAAGGAACAGTAAAACCTCAGGCTTTCAAGGAATTCCTGGCAATGTGATGAATGCTGGAAAGGACACTGTCTGCTGAACTGCTCCTAGGACTCCACCTGCTCTTTATTTTCTGGTATCCCAATTGAGTAGACTGGAGGGAGCTGGGAACTACAGTTTATTAAGCTACCAAATCACATTAAGTAATAGCCTACAAATAATAACAGCAATGGCAACAACAAAAGGGTCTTTCCATATTTATTCATTAGCACTTTATAAACTATTAAAAATAATATGGGGGCTGGGGTTGTGGCTCAGCGGTAGAGCGCTTGTCTTGCATGTGCAGGACCCGGGATCAATCCTCAGTACCAAGTAAAAAAAAAAAAAAAAAACAAATGAGTGAAATAAAGGTATTGTATCCAGGTATAAACTAAATATTAAAAAAAATAATATGGAATTGACTGAAAGATCACAGAAGAACATGCTTCTTCAACTTAAAAATCTCACTACATTTTCAGCATAATCACCATGGCAGAATTTCATTAATAAATCAGACAGTCATATTTGCATTTTGAAAAATAAATCTAACAGGGATGGGGCTGTAGCTCAGTGGCAGAGTGATTGCCTAGCATGCATGATGCATTGGGGTTCAATCCTTAGCACTGCATAAAAAAGTAAATAAGGACATGCTGTCCATCTACAACTATAAAAAATAAAATAAAAAAATAAATCCTGACAAAGAACATACATTCTTTATCTAGAAGTGAAAGTATTTTATGATTTTTTCTTATTGTACTTAATATGGAACTATGATGTCAAATATGATTTCAGATCAAATTATAATAACAAGATTCAAATTTTTATCAACTGGGTCTAGATAAAATATTTAGTAAAATATATTCATACTTCTATAATAAGAACAGCTATATATAAAAAACTCAAAAGGGATTCAACACCTGTACATCTTGCTGTGGATTATGTAGCAAAAATTAGAAGGCATAACTTTTATGTCAAATGCCCTGCTTAGTAAATGGCATCATGAAAGAGCATGGGCCTGTAGTCATATTAGATCTGAAGTTGAATCCCAGATACTCAATACTGTGTACTTAGACAAGTTAGTTAACCCATCAAATATAACTTTGCTCATCTGAAAAATACACCTTTAGAAGTAACATCACACAGTCCTTGAGTTCACTTAGGAGATATAACAGTTGAAGAAGCATGTTCTTCTGTTCTCTTTCAGACAATTCCATATATTATTTATTTTTAATAGTTTAAACAAAAATAAGAATGATACTTTCTGAGAATCCCTCAGTAATTTTTTTTCCCAATACATTGAAATAACATTTTTTCTCTCACTGGATCACATGTTATTGAAGCTATAAGGCCTGCCAATTTATAGTATGTTACTTCAGTTAACAGTTTATAAAAACATGCAAAATTGATAACAAACTTACATTTGGCTAAACATTAGTTTGTTGGACTCTGCCACTTCTCTCATCATGCGGTTTATTTTCTTTCTTTAAGTTACTTGATATGATTTCCATTTCACCACTGGTAAAATGAAGTTGCATATGCCTTTTAACTTTATGTTTATAATGTAGGAAATAACCAAAACTGTTTTTCAGAAGGCCCATTACACATAAAATTCATTTGTCTGGGAAGTATAGTAATTGGTCTGAAACTTCCATAAAATGAGCTGGACTGTTCCTTGCTGCTTCCCTCTTTTATCAACTCCACTGTGTGCTTCATTGTGTGGCCCATAGTACATAATTGTTTTTCATTAGTGGACATATGCCCAGGAAAAATTTATTTCTTAATGTCAATCCTGATGACAAAATTTGGTCTCATATTCTATGAGACTTATATAAATTCAAGGATCACTGTACTTCAGCTTTACCTTCCACGTTTGTCAAACTTTCTTCAGTTGCCCTTATCCAAATGTACTTTTGGTAGACATTTTTCATGTTTACCTTGAAAGCTCAACTCAACCAAAGTTCTTGGCATGGATAGTGATATGAGATATGAATTAAATGGGAGGGAAAAATCCTCTCCATTGTGGATCTGAGCATGGATAATGGAGTTGTGATTTAGTCCATGAATATTTGTTAGAGTAAGTGATGTGACCTTTAGCTCCTCTTACTGTTGAGCCAAAATGAGAATATAAATAAAAATTATTTTTTCTTATCACCTTGAGAGATGTTATAAATCACTAATTTTGCATTTATGCTTATAATATCTACTTAGCTCTACAAAAGTATGCATTATTTCCTTAAACTTAAGAACTCAGAAAGCATTGAGTAAATGCACATTTTTTTCTCTAGACAGTTATAATCCTAATGTAGTTGTTCTTCTGACACAGGCAAGTATTATATGTTTTCCCTTGTGTAGAACCTAGGAGGTAAACAACATGAAAACAGAAGAGAGTCTATTAGAGGAAAAGGGGAATTGGGGAGGGGGGAGTGGAAAGGGGATAGATAGGATTAAAGTATCTTATATGCATGTACAAATATACTGCAATAAAACTAATATTCCATAT
The DNA here is from genome assembly GCF_001458135.2 of Marmota marmota marmota. Taxonomy (NCBI): domain Eukaryota; kingdom Metazoa; phylum Chordata; class Mammalia; order Rodentia; family Sciuridae; genus Marmota; species Marmota marmota. Next base: position 21,132,417 of record NW_026000249.1, on the reverse strand, counting down.
AACAAAATGCACTAATGTATTTTTAAATTGAGCTTTTTGTCAGTCCCATTAAATATAATTCTTTATACTTGTCTGACAATTTGGGTGTTCATTTAATGATAGGAACCAGCATCTTTGAGGCAATCTAGAGCTGAATGATAATCTTCCCATTGCTTAGCTTCATTCTTTGTAATTCAAATGAAGGCCAATACTTTTATGCAATAAAAAGAAATCCATAATTCAAACAGTATGTACATATATGATTATGCTTATATGTATAGCGTGTAAGCAAGCAATTCCTAATTCACTCATCTAATTACACTGAGACCAGTAAAAAACATCGCCCACATTGAAACAGAAGTGACTTAGATTTGATTCATTTAGAGTTTTCTGAGAACAAGATAGGTTTAAGTAATGGAATGTGTTTTTGAAGGACAAATATTTAAATATATTGGGAGATGAAATATCTTTTAGGTTTAATAAGTGCTTTTTGTTTTATAAATCCAAATTATTTTTAATTTTTTTTAGTTACATGTAACATTAGGATTCATTTTGAAATATCTATAAAAGCCTTGGATAACATTTGCTCTAGTTCAGTCCCCAGTACTTCCCCTTTCCCTCCCCTTGTCCATTCCGCTGGTCCCTTCCCTCTACTCTAATGATCATTTTGCTCTTTACTTGTAATTTTTACTTTTTAATTAGTGTCTTGTGGATATACGTGATGGTGAGATTCACTATGGTGTATTCCTATATGTACATAGAAAAGTTGGGTCAGATTCATTCCACTGTTCTTCCCTTATTCTATCCCTTCTCCCTCCTCCTCAATCCCCTTCATCTAGTCCACTGATCTTTATTCTATTTTTGATGGGCCCCTCATTTTCTTTTCTCTTTTTTACAGGCAAAAAGAGTAAATGACCATTGGCATTTATTGGAAGATTTGATTTTAAACATGTTCAAACAAAATGTAAAAAAAACACAATACTTACATAACTTCTTCAAGTTAAGAACACTTTTCAATACATGATCTTTTTAATATTTATGTCAGTTCTTATAAGATATTGGTATTTTCTTTAATAGACTTAATAATTTGGCTCTAAATTTATTCCAGAAGAGCCTTTTTCAGATATGACTTCTGTATTAGTTTGTAATTGCTGCCATAACAAATATCAAACTGGGTAGCTGAAACAATAGAATTTTATTTTCTCAATTTTCTGAGGGTTAGAAAGTCCAATATCAAACCTACTGACTCAATTGATGTCTTCTGAGTCTTTTCTCCTTGACGTGTAAATGGCTGCCTTCTTCCTGTGTCCTCATGTGGTCATGTGGTCTTTCCTTTACGTACTTATTCCTGGCATTTGTATCCAAATTTTCTCCTCTTAAAAGGCTACCAGTAAAACTGGACTGGAGACTATCCCAATGGCTTCAATTTTAGACCTTCAAAGAAGGCATTAGCTCTAAATATGATTTCATTTGAGGTAGTGGGTTGGGTGTAGTGCTTCACCAGTAGTTTGGGGGAATACTATTAAACTCACATAATTATTTTGTTCATATTTGGCACATATAGGTTTTTTTCAAATAGATATTTGAATAAATTTCATGATTGATGAGTGAGCAAATTAGAACCTATCATGAACTAAAGATAAATATTGACCAACTCATACCAGGTTCAATGAATTATCAAAATTTGAGTCATTATTTGGATACAAAGGACACTTTAATGACATTCTTAAAATAGTGTCTTAAGTAGGTTAATCATATACCTAAAATACTTAATCATTAGTGGTATAGTATTTATCATGGAAAACATGACAGTATACAATGCATCACATTAAAACATTTTATAATTTTAGCTGGCTGTGGTGGCATATGTCTATAATCTCAGCAATTCTAAAGATTAAAACAGGAGGATCACAAATTCAAGGTCAGCCTCAGCAAATTAGTGAGACTCTTAGCAACTTAGTAATACCCTGTCTCAAAGTAAAAGGAATAAAAATGACTGGAGATGTAGCTAAGTTCATTGATTTAAGTTGGCTTATCAATCCTCGGTACCAAAAAGTATATATTTTAGAAATTTTTAAAAAATTACTTTAAGTAATCTAGAATATGAGGGGTTTTATTTGGATTTGTAGAATCCTACAAATTTTTCTAATAACATTAATAAATTATAATTTTTCAGCATTAGGATCACACACTTCAGTTTACCTTTGTTTTTTGCAGCAATACATAGGTGCTTTATGAATTTAAGTCTCCATTTTCTTTCATTATAAATGTTATAGTTCCTTTGCCCTTCCCCACCTTTATTACCATCTTTATAGAAGTTGGTGGGCTATAGCAAATATACCATGTTTTGACCTTTTATAACTATACAATCTAATAAGGAAGATGGTATAGTTTATAGCTAAGGCATAAGGTTTTCTGTTTGAAGTTATTTTTTCACAACTGATCTATGAAGCATTATGTTACATGAATCAGTGTATCTGATGCATATATAAACTGTTACTAGTTTTCACTAAAAGAACTTAAAATATATATTAGGATAAAACCAATTTATTTGTTTGTAATAATTAAATGGTAATATTTTTAAGCTCATTGATTTAAGTTGACTCATTTCCTGAGGGTGTCTTGCATTTCTATTTCAATGTTATGGTTTTTGTCATAACCTAATGTAATTCAAAAGGAGTTGAGTAGAGAATGAAACTATAAAAAATAAGAAAATCAGTTACATTATGCTGAAAGCAATAACATTTTTATTGACACTTCTGAAGAAAATCTGAAAACTCACTTCTGACTGAGATGCATATGAGTACATGATCATTTTAATATTGTAGTAAAATGTTTATTGCCTACTATTTACTCATGCATGGGATTTCCTTTTTGAAGTAGTAGTAGATTAAACAGTGTAAAAAATTATGGAGATATCCAAGTTACCTAAGGATAGATGGATTTTTTTCATAACTCTAACTACATTTGCATTGTTTGAATCCCATAATAATATCTTCTAAATGGATTGATCCAAATATGCAGCATCAAGATAAGTAGAAAATTGTGAGGCTTATTTTAGATACTGGATATATTTTCCAAAATATGAGTTGTAAACACTTTTATTTTAGTTTTGATTCCATACAAAATAAAGCATTCCACATATTGTGATACCTCTATCTTTAAAAATTCAACAGTGATGAGACATTAATTCTCTTTATATAAAAAAATCATAAAAGTTTGAAATTTTAGGCTCTGAAGTGCATCATAAAGGAGTGCAAGTAAATGACATACTTTTTTGTCTTTCAAACACGCCCTGTGCATTAAAATCATTATAGTATATATTTCGTATCCAAAATCATTTGTATTTGGTTTATGTTATACATTAAATTACTGTGTACACTTAGAAATTAGTGACATGCTAAAGGTATGGAGTTCCTATTCAGGGACTATTATAATTTTATCTCAATGTTTTTGAGATAGCACATTTCATAGTCTGTAAGAATATAGATAATTTAAACTTTATATGGTAATATTAATTCTAATTAAGCAGAATTTAAATAAGAGTCCTTTTAAGGTCTTTAATTTAATAGTCAGACTTTTATTCTTTGGAGTGTTTTTTTCAGACCTAAGTAATATACAGAGTTTACATGTTCTCATTGGAAAATCCCCTTCATGTTTTTAGCATTGACACATAATAGTTGTACATCTTTATGGGGTATAGTATTGTTTTGGTACATATATTGTGTATTGACATTATATAATTTTATATTTATATCTTTGCTAATGTATTGTTGAGATAGTGGTATAACTGCTTCAGACTGCTTGTAAATTGCTTTTCAAGGAAAGGTGAAAGACTGAAATAATCTGAAAGGCACATTGCTTACCTAATTCAAAGCAGAAGCAGAAAAGGTGGTATTTAAAATCCCCATTATACATAGGAGACTCAAAATCGAATACTTTGTCAAATCATTTATGCCATTTTTAATGAAATTCAGTTAAAAATTGTTTACTGATGTGTTCCGTCCTCTCTTCCCCAGGTACTAGGAGATCGATGGGCAAATATCTGTAGGTGGACAGAAGATCGCTGGGTTCTTTTACAAGACATTCTTCTAAAATGGCAGCATTTTACAGAAGAACAGGTGAGTTATGTGGAAATTATGGCAGTTAAAGACATGGAGAGGTATTAATTTGAAAAACAAAAAGGTCTATTTTTAATAATTATTTTTCTTCTCTGAAATTTCTTTCAGTGCCTTTTTAGTGCGTGGCTTTCAGAAAAAGAAGATGCAATGAACAAGGTTCAAACAACTGGCTTTAAGGATCAAAATGAAATGTTATCAAGTCTTCAAAAAATGGCTGTATGTATATTTTAGCCTTCAGTAGTCTTTTAAAACTTCATAGTATATTATTACCATTTTTTGGTATTTACTATCAAGTCTGAAAGGAAATGTGCATCTTTTTTGCTTAGTTTAGTTTTTTGGCATATGTTTACTATTTAAAATGGGGAAATCTGTACATAGATTTTCACATTTGCTTTTCAAACAAAATTGTGCTCATGAAAAAATAAGTATACCTATAATAAAACTTTATTTAAAACATAAAAAGTAATACTAAGAAGTATTTGTAAGCTAAGAGTTCTAAGTATCATCATTGTAAACTGATAAAGTTGATACTCGGAGTAATATACGAGAAGTATAAGAGATGATTATTATCACATACATGGGTTAAACCTTATTTTGACCAAAAAGGAGAATCAAATGACATTCATTATAGGTACCTCATGTGTTTTGAGAAATGATATGACATTGGCAGTAACATGACTCCAGGGAAACCTTCAATGACACATTTGGTTTCAGTTGAACAACATTAAAAAAAAAATAGAACTCTACAACTTCTTGATCTTTTGGAATTTTATTACTTTCCAGGAAAGGAGAGGTCGATCTAATATTAGGAACTTAAATTACTAAGTAGAATATTCTAAATTAGAATTTATTAACATTTTAGATACATCAATTTTGTGAAATGCTAACTTGATATTAGCTACTTAAGAAACAAAATTCTATTATAATAGTTCATGATTTTACCTAAATTAATATACTTTTATTTGTATTGATATTAGATATTATACTTATATTGATGCTTGAATAATTTCTTTAAAGCTAAACTTAAATAAATTTCCCTGGTTATTTTAAATATTTTAAATATTTATTTGAATTATATTTTTTTTGTTCCATATGTACTAATACTCATTGGGCATTTAATTTAAAATAGGTTTACTTATTGTTACGAGTTAGCTTTTAGATAAATCATGGATCAAAGAATAGATGCTTTTGGAGTGATGCAATGCCTATGGAGTTCAGAAAAGTAGTTTATGTAGTGGAAGATAAGTAAAAAATGTTAGATATATTTAAAAATTTCTTCATCAACTGATGGGGGCCATTGAGAGATTGAAACAATCATATTTATCTTTTTGTAATACTCTTTGGTAGTAATATTTCTGGTAGTAAGGAGATTAATTAGAAGTTTTGAACTAAGTAGCACTGTAAGTGAGATAAGAAGGGAGACATGACAAATGTTGATGGAATGAATAAAACTTACCATAAGAGAGAGAGGTCACAAATGATACCTATACTTCTAAATTGGGTGATTAGAGTCCTAGAAAGGTTAGTAGACTTAAGAGGAAAATGGATGAGAAATATTTGGAAGGCAAAAATGATAATTATTTGAGTTTTGATAATATTTAGTCCAAAATGTCTTCGGGACATCCGAGTGAAAACATTCATTTCTTTAGCTAACTGGATATACATACCAGACTCTCAATAATGAATTCATAACTATATAACTATAAGTAACAGAGACGATTCAGGGAGAATTTTATAGAGTGACACAAAAATTAAGAGGGACAAAAACTGAGGGTGCTTTTCAGTTCGGAAAGAAGGGACAGAGGACAAGAAGCTCAGAAAGTAGATTTGAATAATTCAAATAATTCATGGTACAAGAGGGAGGAAAAGAGTGGCATTACAAAGTGAGAATATTTTACACAGGTAGAGAGTAGTACACACTGTCATATGCCACAGAGAGGAAAATATAAATTCAGGGACGATTTTTAGCATATCTAGGGGAAAGGATAGTTGGGCTACATATCCTTAAAATATGGGATTTTTTTTGAGAGAGAGAGAGAATTTTTTAAATATTTTATTTTTTAGTTTTGGCGGACACAACATCTTTGTTTGTATGTGGTGCTGAGGATCGAACCCGGGCCGCACGCATGCCAGGCAAGCGTGCTACTGCTTGAGCCACATCCCCAGCCCTAGAATATGGAATTTTGGCAAATATTATTCTTCTTGAGCAATATATGGATCCTTTCAGTCAATATTATGGTGAACACTGATTATCAACATATAGTCATGCTCTCTAACTCAGAACCAAGCTATACTGCTGTTCAAATGCAGAACCATAGTTAATCATAATGGAAGTGTAAAAGCCTCATTCAATTGTAGTCTCGGTTAATATAGGCACTCTGTGCCTTTGTTTACAATTGTATCCTTAATGTTAAGAATGGTGAGTTACACAAAGTAAACCTTCAAGAAATATTTACTTGATAGAACCTGTCAGGGAAACCTCATCTTCACAAGGATGAGAGATCAAGAAATACACAATGGGCAGACTTTTTAAAAGGCAACACTTAGTTGTTCTTCCAGTTAACTATTGCTGTGTAATAGATACTTTAAAAGTTTTAGCTTAAAATGAACTTTTTATTATGTTCATGGATTTTGTTGGTCAGTAATTTAGAGGACATATACAGAGAATGGTTCATAGTTGTTTCACAGTTGTGGGACTTGACTGGAATGCCTACATGACTGGACTCTAGAATCATCTGAAAGTATTCATTCACTCATACCATCAGGCTCCTGTGTTGGATGCTTTGACGTCTGGGGCTGCTCACCAAAACGTGTTCCCTTGGACTTCTCATGTTGTTTGGCCATATCACAGCATGGTGGCCTTAAATTAGTCAGAATTCACAAATGGAGACTAAGGACTCAAAGCAGCATTATTTCTATAAAGAAAACTTAAACTTCACAAAGCATTAATACTACCATACTCTTCTGGTAGAAATAAACATAAGCCTGCTTAGATTCAAGGAAGAGGATATAGTATTCCATATCTTCATGGAGAAGCACCAAGGTCAAATCATAGTAGAGCATCTTGAACAATTTGTTTTAAAAAAATAACCATATCTGGAAAATACCACATGCTAAAAATATTTTGTGATAATGAATTCATAATTTCACTACATAGTGCAGGTTGCTATGTAAATCATTGATTAAATTTACCAATCAAGAATGTTGTTCTTAGGAAGCAACATATTGACAAAATCCAATTATAGTAAAACTAGTAGGAACTTTGAAAATGATCTAGCTTATCTCTGATCCAATTACAAGTCTAAAGTTCCTTGGGATCAGCTACTCAGGTTATGTCTAAAGAGGAAAATGAGGTCCAGAAAGAAACACATGGCATATACCAGTTATTATATAACATTAGTAGCAGAGTTAAAAGAAGCACTAAGACATCCAGATTCTAGCCCAGGCCTTTCAACCCATTTTAAAACTCCTCATATCATTTGATTTCTTAGAAAAAAATAACTGCAATTAGAACTCTCATTTCTAACAATCATGTGCCACTATTTGGACATTTTTACGACTAAAAGATTTTGTCATCTTCGGGACCATGAAGAGTCTCTCTTAGCAAAATCTCAATAATCTTTCAATATGATTAAAATTCACACTATGTCACCTTAGTTGTGAACAAAGTAAAAATATGTTTTGTATAAGTCTTACCATTTGATAGTTAAGCCAATTAACAAAACCTGACAGCTGGTCTAGAATTTGAGGTAAAATTCCCCTGCTGACTCAGGCAGTGAATAAGAATTTAATGTTCATTAAAATATGTCACAGTCTAAGACCCAAAACAGGTACCATCTGTCACTCATTTCTACTACATACCTGGGTATAGATACAGTAGCTAAATCTCTCTTTTATTTACAATCAGAGTAATTTGTTTTAAAATATTATTATTAATAACCCATGGGATTGCCTCCTATTTTTCACTAGGAATGTGAGATAAGGAATTTGATATTCCATTTCTTCTAGATCTGTGGGATTCATATCCATGGCATGTAGATCTATTATTTTTATGATTAGATCTATTTTGGGGGGTGTAAAGGAGACAAAGGAGAAAAGAAACTTTGGCCTTTAAGAGGTGAATTAGAAGACTTACAGAATCATGTAAGTTATGGGAAGACCCAAATGCAGAATACATCTGTTTCTGGGGAATGTTGGTATTGCCAAAGAAGGATAACTCTCGGGAAGCATGGTGATCCGGGAAAGAAAAAACAGATAAAAATATTAAACACATAAAGAACTATTTCCAGTGTAATAAAAATATGTCTTGGCACTATTCTCTGAGGCATACTACTTATGATAATAGAGTGAAGGTTTCCTGGGTCTTTTGTAAGTATACATTATTTTATTCACTTTAATTAATCTTCTAAACTTGACCAGAAAGAACTTGTCTATTTTTGTCTTATTGAACAAGTTATCTTTCTCTTCTTGATATCTCCTACTGACCCAGTCTGATTTATTAACTGTAGCTTCCTTCCTTCTATGTAAGGGCTATGGCAATACTGTACTCTTCACTGGCTGTGGAATCAAGTGACAGGGTTAGAGTGCTTATGGGAATTCAACAAGTCCCTGTTGATAAAGCTCATCTCCTGTAATGGCCTTCAAAGAATTTATCCACATAGAATTGGTGTTTTATAAAGTGTGGTCCCCAGACCAGCAGCATAAACATTACCTGGAAACTTATGAGAAATGCAAATTTGTTTGAATACAAAAATATTTTTTTAAAAAAGATAGTGTGCGATGATCAAATGGGGTCCATCCCAGGGATGCAAGTTTGGTTCAACATACGGAAATCAATAAATGTAATTCCTCACATCAATAGACTTTAAAGACAAGAATCATATGATCATCTCAATAGATACAGAAAAAGCATTTGACAAAATACAGCATACTTTCATGTTAAAAACACTATAGAAACTAGGGATAGTAGGAACATACCTCAACATTGTAAATGGCCAATATCATTCTAAATGGAGAAAAAATGGAATTATTCCCTCTAAAAACTGCAACAAGACAGTTCCCCACTTCTATTCAGCATAGTTCTTGAAACTCTAGCCAGAGCATTTAGACAAAAGAAATTAAAGGGATATGAACAGGAAAAGAAGAACTCAAACTATCATTATTTGCTGATGACATGATTCTGTATTTAGAGGATCCAAAAAATTTCACCAGAAAACTTCTAGAATTAATAAATGAATTTAGCAAAGTAACAGGATATAAAATCAATACCCATAAATCAAATGCATTTCTGTACATCAGTAATGAAAGAGAATTTAGGAAAGCTATCCCATTCACAATAGCCTCAAAAAATACTTAGGCATTAATCTAACAAAAGAAGGGAAAGACTTCTATGACAAAAACTACAGAAAACTAAAGAAAGAATTGAAGGAAACCTCAGAAGATAGAAAGACCTCCCATGTTCTTGGATAGGAAGAATAAATAGTCAAAATGACCATACTACCAAAAGTGTTATACAGATTTAATGCAATTCCAATTAAAATCCCAACAACATTCCTCATAAAATAGAAAAAGCAATCTTTAAAATCATTTGGAAAAATAAAAGATCAGAATAGACAGAGCCATCCTTAGCAAGAAGAGTGAAGCAGAAGGTATCACAATACCAGACCTTGAACTATAACATAGTGTTATAGTAACAAAAATGGCATGGGAGAATAGAAGACACAGAGACAAACCCACATAAATATAATTATCTCATACTACACAAACATGCTAAAAACATACATTAGAGAAAAGATTGCCTCTTCAACAAATAGTGCTGGGAAAATTGGAAATCCATATGCAGCAAAATAAAATTAAACCCCTATATCTCACCATGCACAAACTCAACTCAAAGGGGATCAAGGTCCTAGGAATTAGACCAGAGATCCTGTGCCTAATAGAAGACAAAATAGGCCCAAATCTTCATGTTGGATTAGGTCCAGACTTCCTTAACATGACACCTAAAATGTAAGAAATAAAATCAAGAATCAATAAATGGGAAGGATTCAAACTAAAAAGCTGTTTCTCGGCAAAGGAAGCAATCAATAATATGAAAAGAAAGCATACAGAGTGGGAGAAAATCTTTACCACATGCCCATCTGAATCAGCACTAATCTCCAGGATATATAAAGAACTCAAAAAACTTATCACCACAAAAACAAATAACCCAATTAATAAATGGGCTAAGGAACTGAACAGATGCTTTTCAGATGATATACAGTTGATCAAAAAATATATGAAAATATGTTCAACATCTCCAGCAATAAAAGAAATGCAAATCAACACTACACTGAAATTTCATCACACTACAGTCAGAATGGCAGTTTTTAAGAATACAAGCAAGGATAAGTATTGGTAAGGATGTGGGAGAAAAGGTACACTCATACATTGCGGTGGGACTACAAATTGGTGCAACCACTCTGGAAAGCAGTATGGAGATTCCTCAGAAAACTTGAAATGGAACCACCATCTGATCCAGCTACCCTACTCCTCTGTAACCAAAGGACTTAAAATCAGCATATTACAATGACACAGCCACTTCAATGTTTATAGCAGCTTAATTTACAATAGCTAAACTATGGAACCAAACTAGATACCTTTCAATGGATGAATGGATAAGGAAACTGACATGTATACACAATGGACTATTACTCAGCATTAAAAGAGAATAAATTTATGGCTTTTTCAGGTAAATGGATGGAGTTTGAGAATATTATGCTAAGCAAAGCAAGCCAATCCCCAAAAACCAAAGGCCAAATGTTTTCTCTGATCAGTGGATGCTGATCCCTAATGGGGGAGGGTAAGGGAAGAATGGAAGAAATTTGAATTGGACAGAGGGTATTGAGAGGAGGGGAGGGGGCATGGAGGTAGGGAAGATGATGGAATGAGATGGGCATCATTACCCTAGGTACAGGTACCATTGCACGAATGGTGTGACTCTACATTGTGTGAAACTAGAGAAATGAAAAGTTATGCTCCATTTATGTGCAATGAATTGAAATGCATTCTGCTGTCATGTATTAATTAGAACAAATAATAAGAGAAATGCAAATTTGTGGTCTTATTCCAAGCTTGCTGACATAGAAACATTAGAGGTAGCACCTAGCAATCTGCATTTTAACATCTTTTGGGCGATTCTAACGTTCTCTTAACTTGAGAAACCCTAAATAAGACTAATCTACTTAAGTACAATAACTGGTGATTAGAGCAAAGTGAAGTACTTCTTCCATTTAGATAAGTAATTACAGATTGAGCTGATAAAATTCATTTTTCTATTGTAGTAAATATTATCTTGGCATTATTCTCTAAGGCATACTCCTTATGATAATAGGGTGAAGGTTTCCTGGGCCTTTTATAAGTATATATTTGTTTTTCCCACTTCAATTCATCTTCTAACCTTGACAAGATAGAACTCTTCTATTCCTACGTATTTAATAGGGTATCTGTCTTCCCCATATGTACTATCAACCCAATCTAATTTACTGATGATAGCTTCCTGCCTACTTGGAGGTAGGTCCAAGTGACTGGATTCTATGAAAATAAAATATATGTTCTTTTAATATCCCAGCTGATCTTTACCTGTTATAAGTTTTCTAAAGTTTACTTTTGTTGCCTAGACTTTTTAGAACTCTGTGGGTTTCTGGCACTCACAGACCCATTATCAATTCTTGATATGCAAAATTACATCCTCTAATTATTAGGAACAGTTAAACCATAATTAATAGTCTCACATAAGATCCAAGCTTAAAAGAAAGACAGGAGAAAGTAATTCATTACTATGATCCAGTTTATCTGGCATAGCCATGGATTTTTTTCTTATCCTCCCTCTGCTAATTATTGTGAGAGAGTCCCTTCAGGAACTTGGAGATTATGGAGAGCATCCAGGGAGGTGGAAAAAAAAGAGAAATACTGAGACCAAACAATCTGCCATCATCATTTTAAAATATTTACATCTATAGAAATTTATTTAGCCAGTGTTTTTGTCATATAGATTTATATGAAAATGTATTCAATAATTATACAATTTCATTATAATGCTATTTTAATTTTACCTTGAGTGTATTTTTCCTCATTGTGTTTTTAATGGTGCCTTTCAATTTTATAATTTCACTAAATCCATCTTCATTTGATTTCATATTAACACAGGAGGCTTAGTTTCATTTGTTTAGATAGCACAAGGTTACCCATAGAATTCCAACACATTTTTCTTGAAACAACTCTCAAATTCCTTTTTTGAAATGTTTCCAAATCATTATATATTTAGCTTAAATAATGAATGTACCTTTTAGCCCTTCACATAGGGCTATTTAAATGGTTCTTTAAGCTCTGAGATAGTAAGCCAAAGAGGATTGTACTTTCATTATTTTATTTTTAAATGTATGTCTTTATTTATATCATGCGTCTTTCCAAAAAGAAGTCACAGTGGCTCACACAAAATAAATGCATGCCAAAAGTTAATAAAGAAAAAAAAATAAAATGAATCTCCATAAAGGAATCTGAGGAATATATGTTTGAAATTCAAGTTTGCCTCTCAGCTCTATTCAGGTAGTATAAACTGTTGTTTTACTACTAGTACAAGTATGCACTTAAATTTTATGGAAAGGTAACATGTGAATTAAACAAAATGAATATAAAAAATCTATATACTACTGCACTAACATTCTGAGAGTTTTATAGATATAACTCCAACTATTAATATTTTTCTGTCATTTTTTTCAAACTGAGAAAAAATAGTAATTATTGAGGAAATACATTACAAATGAACTTTAAAAGTTGCTTCCCTTCCCCTTAAAATGACAAGAAAACTGAGACATAAAATATGCCAGATAAACCCAGTTCTGAATAAAGGATGAACTATTTGAACATGAAACCAGAACATTTTACAGTTCATACCTATCCATGTAAGTAACATGCTAAAATGAGTTACTTTGCAGGTGGTGTATTGACTGCTCTATGTGAATGACACTTTGGTTCATGAGCAATTGGTACATCTGTTTCATGATAATATATTTTATTTCCATATGTAATGTTAGTTGTTCTTAAATAAGCTTGCATTTGTTTTAAAAAGTCAGGTATCAAAGTTTAGCTTATATTCATTGTACTTGCTACTGCCAGAAGAATGGGGTTGTAAAAGGACTATAAAATGATTTTTCTTCCTCCTCCCTATTTCTTTCCTGTGTTTATAAGTTAAGTCACAGGCTAGCATTTGGTACTTGGAAATTGGATTTCCCTATGAGCAGAATGACCTTAGTGGTAGATAAAGTGAAAGAATAAGCTGCCATGATCTACTGATTTCACATAAGTCACTTTGTTTATTATTTCCAAATCAAAAAAAAAGGCAATTGTGAACCTTCATTGCCCACAGAAACTTTGGAAATATGATTGGTATAAAAAATTACTCTATAAGGGCTGAGGCTGCAGCTCAATGGCAGAGTGCTTACCTAGCATGTGTAAGGCATTGGGTTCTATCCTCAGCACCTCATAAAAATAAAGAAATAAAGGCATGCTGTCTATTTACAACTACAATCTATTTTTAAAAAAATACTATATGAAACATGTAAGTATTTAGAAAATAAGCAGATAGCTTCTGAGGGATGTGGATCATACTCCATGTCTTTCTTTTTACTTAATGAGCTTCAAATTAACATTAGAAAATAATTATTCCGATAGTATAACTTTAATTAAATAATAGATGCTAATGAAGCTTAAGGTCTGTTAACTTCATGGAAAGTTTTTATTTATAAATAATGGAATATTGAAATTGTGGAAATAAATAATATTGCAATTTTCTCCAAATAAACAGCATTTCAGAAAGCAAAGCCCTTTAGACACTCTCATCTTCTCAAGTCACCAGTAATACTGGCACTTTATAGTCAGTTTTTGTTAGAAATTTTTCAGAGGAAATTCACTACCATCCAAGAGCAATGTCACCCACTCCCAATTGTTAAAAAGTAGTTTCCAGCTGAGGGTGGCAGTACAGTTCTGTAATTCCGGTAGCTCAGGAGGCTGAAGCAGAAGAATCACACGTTTGTGGTCAGTCTTGGCTAGGATCTAAGCAAAATGAAGAGACCCTGTCTCAAAATTAAAAATAAAAAGAGCTGGTGGTGTTGCTCAGTGGTTAAACACCCTTGGGTTCAATCCCTACTACCAAAAAAAAAAGTTTCCACATGTTGATCTTGTTTTCACTTTAGAAGAGCTTTTACTAATTGATCACTAGGCAGTCCTTCTAGCTCTGAAATGCCTCTTCATAGTCTTTATTCTAATGTCTCTATTTTATAATCTCTTCAACCTTTATTGAAAGATTTTTTGAAGTTATTATGTGTATGTTTATGGATGTTCAATAATTTGCAGAAATGATTGCAGTCTTTGCCCATCTATAGAAATGAGTGAATGCCTGAAAAGATGGAAACAATAGTGTTTTAATAAAATGTTACCTAGAACCTAAGACTTATTCTGTGATCTGGTTTTAACAGGTTTTAAAAACAGATCTAGAAAAGAAAAAGCAAACTATGAACAAACTCAGTTCACTCCACCAAGATCTTCTTTCAACACTGAAAAATAAATCAGTGACACAAAAGATGGAAGTCTGGATGGAAAATTTTGCACAGCGTTGGGAAAATTTAGTCCAAAAACTTGAAAAGAGTTCAGCACAGGTAAGTGATACCAGTTATCATACTATGAATTATGCTGGAGATTTTGAAACCTGCATTATGAGAATAATGCTATGACCTTACGAAGGATGTCATAGGATAATTCTGTGCCCAATGGTAAATTGGATTTAAAAAAAACATGGCTTCTGCCATGCACACTGGCATGCACCTGTAATCCCAGTGACTCAGGGAAGTTGAGGCAGAAGGATTGCAATTTTGAGGCCACCCTCAGCAACTTAATGAGGCCCTAAGAAACTTAGTGAGATGTGTCTCAAAGCAAAAAAAAAAAAAAAAAAAAAAAAA
>NW_026000249.1:21111442-21115354 GCF_001458135.2 Marmota marmota marmota | reverse complement strand
CCCCCCCCCCCCCTCTCTAACACACACACACACCTCTTACACTTCATTTGTTATCTAATAGATTTATTTTAGCAAAAAAAAAACCAGGCTTTCTAGCTTAACTTGTTATTGGAGAATCATAGTCAGGGGAATGAGCACTGATTGATTAAATTAGTTACTATACTCCAGTTTAATAGTAGTAGGGAGCTGCATGACAGAGCAGTTGACTCTGAATCACAGATTCCTAGAACCATGAATGCCATTAGTTAACCTCATTTTACATTTGGAAAAAAAAATGAAACCAGAGAAGAAAAGTGAATTATACAAGGAAATGTAGTTGTAGGAACAGGACTTTAGCACAGGTCCTTTAATTTCTCTGAAGGCTTTTTTTATGAGGGCAAATAATGATCTAATTATTGGGTTTTCAGCCACAGACTGCTGATTTCATAAAATCATGAATGTTGTTTAATTACATATAGGCTATAGTTTAGGAAAATACAAGCTGTAGTTTAGGAAAATAACAAAGTTACAGTTCTGGAATGTGGTTGTATGTTAGTAATTTTAGAAGTTTTAGTAATTGAAAAATCAGGGATTGTTTTTTGGTCTCATTATCAGATGGTAGAAAAATAGGTAGCCATTCAAAATATTGACATTATGTATATTCTGTCACATCATTTTGTATTACAAGGGCATTTGTAATTGATCACTGTTTACAACTCAAGGCTATGCATACATACTTATTAAAACAGTGATCACATTCAATAGATCTAAGGCAGATATCTCCTTTGTTGTGAGACAGGTACAAGGAATTTGTTTTCTTGAGACTTGATATTTGATAAGTAACACTTAGGAAACATTTATTGAAAGATGAAGAAAGGAAATTTGAGGTGTTAACTTCCATAAATACAATTGTAAATATTAATCAGCCATATATGATTTCATTCCCTGTTCAATTTTCCTTTTAAATCCAAACTCATGTAAAAATTAAAGAAATATGAGAATTTATTTCACTCATTTGTCATGCAATTAAGTAATAATAAAAATCCATTTAGGGCTGGAATTGTAGTTCAGTGGCAGAGTGCTTGCCTAGCATCTGTGAGGCACTAGGTTCGAACCTTAGCACCACATTAAAAAAAACAACTTAAATAAAATAAAGGTATTATGTCCATCTACAACTAAAAATATTTTTAAAAATTCATTTGTTATCTAATAAATTTATTTTAGAAATTAATTTATTGAATAGTAATTTTACTGTAGGTCATGGTTTGTTATTATGTGTGATCTGCCTAAGGCTACTTTTAAATTTGCAATATCCCTGATATTTATGCCACAAATACATGAGGTATTAGTAAATTTATAACTTTTAACTCAACAATTATTTTGATGCAATATATACTCCTTGATCCCATAGGTTATTGTTGCAATAAAATTGATAGTATCTATGTTAACTATTGGCATTATTTGATAAAGTTGTTTTAAAATGCATTCATTTAAGTGATATATTTATGGAAGTGTAACTGTTAAATTGTACGTCATATTTGGTTCACTTGCACTATATTCAGTTGTTTTCAAGCTTAAGTGCATGATAATCATCTGGGGAACAGAATAAAATGCATATTCCTAGACTCAGAAAATCTCATTCTCAGTAGGTCCTGGGAAGGACCCATGAATATACTCCTTTAAAAAACCTTTTATTACAGACTGCATATATACCTTATTTCACTGCATAATTGTTGAAGATTTTATAACATTTTTCCCCAAAAGTGAGGTGCATGCTTTTTTGAAGAAAAAATGGGCTGGTAATACTTAAAAATCATTTGTTGCTAAACTGTCTTTGGTGCAACATTAGAATTCACAGGATACTTCTGAGTATACATTAATGTGATGATTATACGGTGAAATATGACATTTTTATAAACACTGATTAACAAAGGCGGTGACATACTTATCAACCTGTGCCTTCTGGTTTTTCACAATGCTGGCTGAAATGGGAAAAGGGAGACCTTCCTAGAGATGCAGTACTTAAATATACTCATTCCCTTGGAATGGTACTACTTTTCAATGAAGGTTGTATATATCTCTTCAATGTGTTACTAATTTGGTTATTCTAGTTGGTGGAAAAATACTAGAACCCTTATTTTTAATGGCCTATGAGTTATGAGACTAGTACCTAGGCAATTTACTTAACCTCTTATTCAGCAGTAAAGCAGTACTAGATTTGATTTGTGTAGTTCTTCACAAAATGATGTTCACCAGACATTATAGCATGTATCTGTTCTGCTTGTTCACTGGGATATGATGACAAAGCAATAGCAATAAAATCATTTTTGAGAGAAGAGAAAAGGTGATCTTAATATATAAGTCATACTGATTAGAAAGTCTGTAGGCTTGTGGTTCACCATATTTTTTTTTTCAAACAGTCGTATGTTCCTATATAGACCAGGAACAGATAAAGAGACCTACACAAGTTGTTTCCTAGAACACTAAGTCGGAGCTTTTATAAGTTTATGTGTTACTTTTTCCTCACTGAATTTTCCCCAAAATATACCATCCATATCTTTTCCAATATATATCTTTGCTGGGGGTTATTGAATTCATAGGAAGAGAGAAATGAAGCTGCCCAGGGAAAGAGGAATTAAAGGAAGATAAAGACAGGGAAGAAAGAAGTGATCATTTACAGTTAAAAAAAAGTGATTGATTTTCTTTTGTGAATGTCAAATTGAGCTTGATCAAAATTACATTTATGTAATTCTGAGAATGTTAAGGTGAGGTTGTGACTTTGAAGAACAGAACTCACTTGTGTGTATTTTCCCCTTATGTTTATGGGGAAAAAAATCTGTCATTAATGATTACTTTATATCTAGATTTTTTAAAAAAGCCTTTTGAATGGTGAAAAAAATGAGCAAAGTTTGGATAATAATTCAAAACTCATAATAGTTAAAACTTGTTATTTTTGAAGCAAGGGATAGGAATTGTGACTGAGAGGACAAGGCATCTGATTGTTCACATATAAAGAACATTGTGTGCTTGTGACTCTGACAGCTATTCAGGTCAAAGCTTTGAGGGATTTTGACCTTATGAAGCAGTTGCATGGCAAGAGATCAAAGCATGATTAAAATGAGCTGTGAGGGCTGCTCTCTTGCATTTTAAAGTCAGGTTTGGCTTGAATAATACCTGGACACAAGCTGAGGATGTTAAACTTGATGAGAAGGCAGTCTGAGAAAATAGAAATGCTTTGTCTCTGAATGTTGGAAAGATAGTAACTCTTGTTATGTGGATACTTAATAGGGAAAAAGAGGGCAAAAGAAAAATACCCTGGGTTGACTTCTGTGAAAGCCCAAATGATCCTATACCTCTCCCTATTTTTTAAATGTATATACTTGTTGAGACTTGGTTTATTTTTTCAAAGCCATGACACTAAAGAATATATTCTATGTTGATTATAATTATGAAATATGATAGAAATCCATTCTAATGGGGGAAATAAGATATAATTTAAGTGATTTGAAACATTATGCCCATTTAAATGAAATAATATGCACTGTGTAAAGAACATATTTTTGAAAGATTTTAAAATTCATTATGATAATTTATATTAAAGTTGGACATGAGGGACTTAGATATAAAATATATCTCTCCAGGTAAGTCTAAAAGTTTTATAGTTTTATGATATCTTAGCAGAATAAATATCTCCTTTCATGGGAATAAGGAAAATTCTATGACTCAGATAAGTTTTAGGATCTCATTCCCATTTTGTAAATATTTTGCTACATGACCAATTTTGCAGTATTCTCAACTTGAGCAAAAATACCTTAAAACTAATATACTCAGAATCCCTCTCTCCTTGAACATGAACACTGATGTTCATTCTGTGTATCTGTGCATGATACCCAAAAAGGAATATGATCAATATATATATATATATATATATAT
>NW_026000249.1:21076599-21108988 GCF_001458135.2 Marmota marmota marmota | reverse complement strand
TATATATATACACCTATTCTATATCATTTATGTCCTGCTGAATGATTTAACCCTTAACAGACACATGGCTAATGTAAAGCATGGCTAGATAAGCCAGTGATTCTCATTATTCCCAAATGCAGATTGAAGGATGCAATCTATTAAGGTGGAAATTTATTTGTCCTTTTTTCTAATTCAATTTTTATTCTTTAAATATTTTAATTTTTACTTGTGACAAAATATTTTATATTCACATTCTGGCTATATCCATTCAAAGCATTCATTAGGCTGTATCCACTCTCAAAGCATTCATTAGATTGCAGACTTATTGATATATGTGATGTAGTTACAATTGGTTTGCCTCTATTCTTTTTTTACTAGTAATTTTAATTAAAATACTCGAAAGGCTTTTAGTTGACAAGCCTTTTTAGTCATTTCTGAAAGCTTGCCAAGCCTTAGAAGCCTGCTGCCAATTAAAAAAATATGTTTTTATAAAAACTAGAATTAAAACAAAATTCCTTCACTTATTTTAGGATTCCATCTTGTTGAAATTTATGCATTAACTACCTCAACTTATAGAGTGTTCTTTGGTTCATTTATCAGGGTGTAAGTTTTATTAGAAAATTTTGAAATTACAGTTCAAATTACTTTGGAAATTAATTATATACTTTTGCTACCTACAATTGTAAAAAGTATTTGGAATGGAACTTCTATAGCGGTGCAATAGGTTTATGTAATAAATTCATTACCTACAACAATATAAAACACTGTGAAAAATTAATACATTAGGGCTGAGTTAACTCTTGGAATTGTGAAAATTTAATACATTAAGGCTGAGTTAATTCTTAGAACCTCTCCTTCTCGTTTTACAAAATTAAAATTCGAGGATAGACAGATATCTATATGGTCCTCATAGTCCTAAATGTCTAATGTTTCTATTTGCTGGAAATTTTGTATTAAAATTTGGATTACTGACAAAGATTCCAACTCTCTCACTGTATCAACTTCAGAGGCAGCTGGACAACGACTATGAAAATAAAATCCTCTTTCTATTTAAAATAGACTGGCCTCAAAAATTATTATATTTCACTCTTGAATATGTAATTAATATGGCATAAGGATATGATACTTAACATCTATATGATATATTCACTATCTACCGATAATAAATGAAATAACACATGAAGATAAATGTAAGTTCTTTTCCTAACTATGTACCTGATAATATTCATCACTAGTTATAGAATTTATTTCATTACTTCCATGTCAGATGGTATGTAGAGGAAGGTCAGGTGGATGAGAAAAAATAAATTACATTGCTTTTGAATTTTTGCAGGTGCAGTTAATTCATACAGTTGCTCAAATTCTGTATTTAGTATGAATCCAGAAGCTAAGATGTACTTCTTCTTTCTGACATATTTTGTACTAAAGATAATTTGAAATGAGGAACAAAATACATAAAATGGAAGAGACAGTTTTACAGAATGAACCTTCTTAATTATCCTATATTTTATTTCAAAGGGAAGAATGGTTTCTTTTATGATGTCTTCTGAGTATTTGACTCTAATTGTGCTCATGATTCCAATGTCAGTACCTATTCAAGAAGTTTTATTGCCTCATTATCAATATCAAAACAGGACAGTAATTAATATTAAAATTTAGTTACCAAGCTACTGTCATGAACTTTAGAACTTATTGTATGCTACACTTAGTTATGGCAGTTGCTTTGTACTCTTTTGTGAAATAGAGCATTTTATAACCTTGTGCTTAATAACAGCCATCTTTGTGAGCACCTGATCTTTTATCCAAGGATTCTCCCACAGCTCAGCATATAAATCTTTTCCATTGCTTAGAGATATAAATCTTAACACCATCAGATTTTTATGCCTTGTGCTAACATGTTTGTGGAGATACCTTTAAGCTTGGTTAACAATTACCAGCTAAAGATGTTGTTACGATTGTGTAGTATGTTTTAAAGTGTAAAATTACAATGCATGAATACTGATTAAACATTAATGAACACTCAAAATGTATGTTTATACATATGTGTATATATGTACATATGCAAATATATTAAAACCTATATATGATTATATATAAACAACTTGGGAAAACTTTCCTGAAGCTTTGTAACTTTCCTATGCTTATAAAAGCAACATTTTGTCCAAAATATTTTGTGGTAGAAATTTGGAAACTCAAAATAATACAGAAATATATACTACACATGTAAATTATAATTTCTCTACTTACAATAGGTACCAGTGTTTATATCTTCCAATGTTTACTCAATGCAATCATGCAAACATTTTCCAAAACTATTGAAATAGTAGCAATATGAATACTTTATCACATTTATGTAGCATAATTTACTTAAACCATCACCTACGGACTTAATGTTGTTTCCATTATTTTACTGTTAAAAATAACCCTATGAACAGGGGAAAATGTTATATACAGCCTTCAGCAACAAAATAAATTGAAATGTTAAAATGCTCACAGAGGAAAATCTGCTTTTCTAACATTTCAAAAGAAATTTCATTGATTACTGTATGCTCAGTACATGTAGTTATTTTGCATACTGAAAATTTTCAGATGGCACACATTTCACAATTATTCTTGTGATTATTGCCTTCCCTGCTAAAATTCCTAAAGGCAAAGATTCCACTCTACTCATTTCTAAATGCCTTCCAATGTGTACCTGTTCAACTTAATTGGAATTTAATTGAAACATTACAGTTTAGGTGTTGGATAAATTATACAATTTTAGATTGCTTTGACTGAAGATGGTGTCCAAAGTCAGGAAACATTGAATTTAAAGTATCAGTCATATAAAGGTAGTTCTAGCAAAAAAACTGACAATATTAGACTTGGGAATGAGATTTATTAGAGTTGTGATTATCAGACTTCAAATGTTTTAAAACTGTCATGTAGAAAAAATACTTAATTTCTTCTGTGTTTCAAGATTCAAAACATATTTTAACTGGAGGAAGTCACAAGACTTCCATAAGTTGTTAACACCTTTGCCACTGAGAAAGATTGCTGCCATACTAAGGAAAACATTATCAGCTTCTGGAAGTAGCAAATTTTACAGTAAGCAGGAGGTTATGTTAAATGGCCTCCATAATCCCTCTCCTGTCTATGTGTTAGAATCATTATAATATAATTGAGTCATTTCTAAAATCCATGGGGAAATTTAATATATGACCAATTGTTTTATATTCTAATTATAAGGAGTAGGTTATGAGAATAGTTATTATTTTCTTATATATAATGTGTTCAACCTTGTATTTACAGGGTCAGTGTACAGTTGTTTTCTTATTTCTCTATCCCAAAAGAAATGAAATAGTATTTTCAATTATAATGTTGTAGTGATGAGAGTATAGAACAATTATTGATCCATGCCTTACTGTTGGTCTAATAAAAATTAATATTTTCTTCTTTTCATAAGATTTACTATCTTCTTAAATGCAGTTTCATATATATTATGGTGTAATTTCCCTTTACTATACCCTCCATAGGCATATCTATCCAATTTCTTAATACTTACCAATAATAAAATATTACTAATATATGTAGGAAATAATTTCAAAACTAATATTCAGTAGCAAAGATTAGATATAACTGTAAAAGAAATAGTTTTATAATTTCAGAATCTGCATTCTGCTGCCTGTACATTCAAAATTAGATAATCTCCTAATCTGACAGTATTCTCTTCTAGGAGTCATTGTATGCAAAGAAAAGTGTGCTCATAATTAAAAAAATATTACAATAAAATGCTCTTGGAATCCAAATATAAATTACATTTTCTTTTTAACTACAAGTGAATTAAATTTGTTCATGTAATGGTCACTTTGTGTTGGATGCAAGTATGTTGTTTGTATTTTAAGCATTTAAAAAAAACAGTTGCTTTCTCTTTTTATGTATCTTATCATGGCACTATATAATTCAAGTTGCTTGAGGCTCAGTGATTGATTCTGAATGACTATGAAAATCTTAGAGAAGATAAAATGGGTGCTTCACACATGTAACAATTAAGTATCTCTTAGTGTCCTTTTATTGGTAGCCTAAATAGCTTATCAAAATAGAAATTCCTACCCTTCACCTATGTAAAGCTGTGGTTTGTATAAAGGATAGCATTTTACCAATATGTATGTCAAAACTATTTTTACGTGGGGTACCATGGCAAAGGAATTCATCTCTTCACTGCTAATTGCCAATTTGGAAACTAAAATAACAAAACCCTGAGGCTTCTATCATTTCTTCCCTTTGAAGGGATCAGTCATCATTGGATGAGGCAGGGAGATTATTCTAAACCCTTCCCATATCTCTTGAACTTCAGAAAAATCAATAAAACTAATCTTGACCCCAGCCAGATTATTGGCCTTGTGCTTGTAACTTAAAGCTGATCCAATGCAGGCCTTTTGTTGTTTCCTTGGAAACAGATCTTCCAAATAAGTTGGATTACCAGAAGGGTAGTGTTTAATAACCCAAAGGTAACTTTATGGCCATAATATGAAGAATATTGGGAGTCAAATAATATGAAGAACATTGTGAGTCAAATAATATGAAGAATATTGTGAGTCTAATGTATATTATATATATATATATTTATGTATATATATATATATATATATATATATATATATATATATATAATATGAGGAATATTGTGAGTCATTATACAACTTCTCAATGCTGTGTATTGAGATGATGACTGTCCATGATTTGTGTCACAAACCATATTATTCCAGAGGCTGATGAACTGTCACACCCCCCCAAAAAAACAAACTATGAATGGAAAATTAAATTGATTACAAACTGAATCTCCAGTGATGAATTTGGAACCTCAAATATTGGAATATATTTACTAATTTAAAACAGGAGTATTATTCCTAGCATTCGAGTAATGTTGATCATAAAAACATGTATGAAATAATAGATACTTTGTTTTAACCTTATATAGTAATTTGAAAAGACATTTCATGTATTTGATTAAAAATAATTTATAACTATTTAAAAGTATGTGAAAAAAAATTCATTTTACATGATAATCAAAACTTTTTATAAAGCATTTTATTTTATATTTCTTGGTTTTATACATTTGCTTATATCCAGGTATTATTTTTATTTTTAGTATAGTTTTTTATTAGTTTATTATACTTATATATAATGTTGGGGTTCATTTTACCATAAGCATACAAGCATGGGATATAATTTGCTTCACTTTAGTCCCTAGTAATTCCTTTTTCTTCCCCTCCTCTTGTCCCCTATTCCCTTTCCTCTTCTCCATTGGTCATCCTTGTATTTATTTATAGCTTTTTAAAAATTAGGTTACACACACACACATATATGTATTTTAAAATTAGGTGATATATATATATGAAATTCACTACAGTATATTCATATATGTGTATAGGATAGTTTGGCCAATTTAATTCCACCAGTATTTTCATTTTAAATTATTAAGAATCTATTAGTAAACATCTGCAGTCTGCCACATGTTGGAATTTGCATCCAGATACTTGAATAAAATTTCTGTAAATGTTGCAAACACTTTAAAACAATGTGACATTATATATCAGAATAGCACCCTAAATTTTTCTCCTTTGCCCCTTTATTTCATATACTTTGACCAATAAATTTAAGAGGCACTAAATTTGCTTCTGGTTTTGAGATTTCCTTGCTTTGTTATTTTAGTCAACGTAACGAAAATCAGATAAAACAATTTGATTTGGGTTCAATATGGTGCTATTTTGATCTGAAGGTCAATCTACCAACAAGCAGGAACAGTTTCTCATTATTTTCCTTCACTACTCCAAGCAGTCTTTACTGAAGTCTTTCAAGCAATGTCTGACCTCTGTTTCAATACTTCTCACAGATTTCACAGACTGTCACCACCACTCAGCCATCACTAACACAGACAACTGTAATGGAAACGGTAACTATGGTGACCACAAGGGAACAAATCCTGGTAAAGCATGCCCAAGAGGAACTTCCACCACCACCTCCCCAAAAGAAGAGGCAGATCATTGTGGATTCTGAAATTAGGAAAAGGTGAGAGAGCATTTCATTCATGGCTTTACTCTCAGATGAAGATTCATTGTTAAGCATGAAAACTCATTTTACAGCTGTTTTGATGGTAGTATTTTTGCTTAAACAGCATTTCTAAGTCTTCTTTGCCTGTAATGCCAGTTAATTCAGTGAGAAGAATAATGAGGTAAGTTTTAAAATTTACCCAAGAAATCATTATCCCAACAATAAATGAATGCTTAATGAAAACGCTGTTTTCTGAATTAAAAGAAGAAACCACAGGCAACATACTGCAATGGATACATTTTAATCCTGAAAGTGTCATTTTTTTCTTATAAAGGGACTGCCTGTTCAGTCCTTAGTTTTGCAATAAGTTGTCTTTCTTGCAGTAATAGAAAGTGCATTTTCATGAAGAAGTATACCTCTAATAGATGAGATCCATTCTGCTAGTTTATGAGAACATAATGTCTCAAGCTGCACATCCTAAATCAGGAGTAATTACAGAACAGATTTCCTGTTCTTTGATATTTATAAAGTCTTATCTTGAAGGTGCTAGAATTTTGAACTGATCTTTTTGTGGATATTTTCAACTAGATATTTTAGATAAGTTAGGTATTATGTAAATCTGTGGATATATTAAAATGATGGCAATAAAATTTCATAAAGGCAAAGCTAGCATGAAAATCATAAAAATGGTACAATTTTCATTTTATTCCAGTTATTGTAATTCTAAGATGAAGAAAGAACATTGGAATATGCTTCATTTTTCTAAGCAGCATATGTTCAGGAACGCATGGAACACTTGACATTAGAATTTGCATATACCAGGGAGTAGAAGTATGGGAAGAACACATACCTAAAAATAGTGTGTCAGATGTTCTAAGCAAAGAAAAAGAAACATCTAGAAAAGTTATTTGAATGTGTTATTTAGGACTCCTCCATTTATTCATAACTTATGACCTCCTATTTCAAAGTAAATCATTGGGCCTTGTCTTCCTTGGTAGTGTCTGCTTGGTGGAACAAATTCTGTAGTCCAAGGGTCAGCAAACTAAGGCCTGCAGGCCAAATCCAGCCTATAGATTTTGTATGGATCATGAGCTAATAATTGGTTTTACATTTTTAAATTGCTGAAAGTAACCAAGAGAAGAATATATTTTGTAATATTTTCACATAATTGTGTAATATTTCAATGTCTATAAGTGAAAATTCCGTGGAACACAGCTGTGCTTATTCAAACATGTTCTATCTGTGGTTGTTTTCACATTACAAAGTAGTGTTGGAAGAACTGTAACAAATTGTATAGTCCAGAGAGCCTAACATATTTACTGTCTGACCCATCATTAAAAAAAAAAAAATGTTGGTCCTTGCTATAGTCAAATGGTTCTCAAACTAAATGTTATCATTCAATTTGGGGCAACAAATTCCATGTACTGTACTCATGATGGTAGTTTAAATGTTAATGCTTATTGGTGGAGGAAAAAACAATAATGGCACAAGTAAATCAGGAAAGCTCTTACTGAATTTACTTTTTATTAATCCTAGTAGGATATACATTCATTTATTTAACATCAAATTAAATACTTGTCTATAGACAATGCTTAGTTTGAACATGGATTTATGGATATTTTGTAAGAATTCAACAACTTTCCAATAGTTCTTCAAACTGAGTACAACCTAGATGCCTACTCCTCTGAATGTCTTCAGAGATTGCCTCATAGAGAAAGCAACAAAGCAAGTTGACCCATGTCAGTCTGTTTTCCAGAGGCTTATTCTTAGCTCTTGTTTTGACAATTTATTTGGTTACAAATGTTTATTTTGACTTGTTTTGTTTTCAGGACATTTGCTAGTTGTGAAATACTTTGTCTCCTAAATTCTTTTTATATCATATGTTCTTAGTAGTTGTTGTAATTGCTAGAATTAGAGGTCCAAATTGGAATATAAAGATTCCTTAAATAAAAGCTAATACTTTGGAGGACTCGTAGTGTGCTCAACACTAGATTCAATGATTTAAGTTCATAGCATTTATTCTTCCCAATAACCCAACATATCACATACAACTATAGAGTACCTGAGCTAAAATTTCAATTATGGTGGCTGGGCTACAGAATCTGAATTGTGTAATAAAATACATCTTTATTATGTATATGACTCAGGTGATCTTATTTCTTTGTTTGCCTTGAAGCTACCTAATTATACCTATTGTCCCAACGTAGTTTTATTTAGCACTAACTTTCAAATGTGTCCTGTTTTAGACAGCATAATCATATGGATATTCTATCTATGACTCTAGATTGAGGTATTTAGACTGAATAAAGAGAGCTAACATTTAGAAATTATTAACTTCAGTAATTGCTAATTGTCTATAGGATGGAATCTGGTTAAAATACTGTAACAGTTAAAAAGGCAACATGGAAAATGACATCTTATGTTAGCTAGTATCCTGCTTTCATTTCATGTGAGAACCACTAGCATTTCATTGTGAATACCATAATTTTGACAATTTATTAAATTCATTTCTTTAAAAAAATCATGTCATCTTTCAGTTGCTATGACATACTAGTCATCCCCTTACCATGCTTCACTTGACTTGTTTTTCTCTCTACCTTATTCCTATTGGAGTATCTCATAAATCCTTCTTTTTGCCCCTTCTGACTTCTTTATCTGAATAATCTCCTTTCATTGATTCAAGTCTGGTTCTAAGTGACTGACTCCCATATCATAAAACTTTACATTGACTGTCTCCCTCAAATTTCAGCTTTAGAGTTCGAAAGTTATGATTTGGGTATTACCATTTCTACACCCAGCTGTTACCTCCATTTTAGATTTTTATTGCCCCAAATTAACCATATACACTTGTACGTTGCACACATATTTTAGTTATAATTCATACCCTTGGTATCTAAAGAAGTAGCAAATATTGGAAAAATCATGTCCTTTGGAATCAAAATTACTCAGGTTTGAAATTTGCCTGTTTAATAACTAATTTGTGATCTTAGGAAAATTATTTAAGGTCATGCTTCAGATTCAGTATTCTCACTTTATAAAAACACTGAGTATTATGTATGAATCATTAGATATGGTGGCTATAACAAAATATGCATTCAAAAAATGCAGTATTTTCTGGTGGTTTAGTTATGGTAGAAGTGGAGGAGATGGTGAAATTAGTATATGTGGAAATGATGGTGGTGAAATTATAGGTACTAGAGGTGATGATAATGGAGTTTGTGTTGGAGATGGTGAATATGTAGAATTGGTGAAATGAATCCCATAGTAGGGGCTGGGGATGTGGATCAAGCGGTAGCGCGCTTGCCTGCCATGCATGCGGCCCAGGTTCGATCCTCAGCACCACATACAAAGATGTTATGTCCGCCAATAACTAAAAAATAAATATTAAAAATTCTCTCTCTCTCTCCTCTCTCTCTTTTTTTAAAGAATCCCATAGTAAACATTATCTCAAACTGTGTTAGGTTTTCATTTCTGTGACCAAAATATCTGACAAGAGCAATTTACAGGAGGAAATATTTATTTTGCCCCATGGTTTCAGAAGTCTCAGTCCATAGTTGGTGGAGTCCATGACAGAAACATCATGATGTAAGGGCATGAAAGAGAAAAGCTGCTCTTCTCATGGCAACCAGAGGCAGATCACACACACACACACACACACACACACCAGGGATAGTCCACTAAGGTCTCCCTGGCGACCTAATTCCTTCAGCCGTGCCCCATCTGCCTACAGTTATTACAGTTGAATATTCAACTTATTAATCCATCAAATGGATTAATCCACTGATGAGTTTCAAGCTCTCAAATTTATTCATTTCCTAAAAGTCTCACCTCTGAACCTTGCTGCAATGGGGAGCATGTTTTCAACATGAGCTTTGGGGGACATTCCAGATCAATACCATAACACAAACTTTACATATATATCAAATACCTTCTAGTTTTCTTCTTCACATTGGAATATATCACCAACTTTTCCAGTTCCATTGACCTCTTTCTCTTCTTATTTATTATTATTATACCATATTATTGGGCAGGTGCCATCATTTCAGTTATTTTCTGATCATAATGAGTGCCTAACTCTATAACATAAGCCATTTAACTCATGATGGTAAGGCTTCTCCCCCTTTCTAATTAATCTCTGTACAATTAATTTATCTAACAATATTGCCTTTATGCTGTCCCTTCAGATATGAAATGCTCATATTTTAATTACCTCCAAAACAACACAAAAACAAGTTTATGTCTAGCTTCTCCAAGAGCTTTTCACTTCTGCTAGTATATTATGTTCCGTTCATTTTGGTATATTCTTTAATGCCATTAACACAAAATCTCCTAACACCAATTACAATATAGAAATCCTGTTATTATACTTATTTATGTTTTACTTAAACTTTATTATAGTTAATACCACACATGCAATAAATAACCAGTAAATATTTGTTGAAAGAATGAATGGCACAGTTCAACTAATTAAAGTAACTATTATTTAACATTCCAGTACGATTTAAGAATTTTACGTAGCTTTTCATGAAATTTTTAAAATAAATGCATGATCATTCTAATATTCTTTAATAATTATAATTTTACCCATTAGGATATCATTATTTAATCAAAACTATTAAGGGATTTAGAATGCAGCTTTGTACTATAGTTTCTTAATTATCTAGGGTACGTTTACTTGATTCCTTAATAATTATATTGTTTCTACAAATGCAGTATTTACTGTATAAATTGTTCTTTTTTATACTAAGAATTACAAACATCTTTGATTTTGGGTCACAAGGTAATGATTTCTAACACTAAATTATCCTATAGTTCAGTGATATTATTTTACATATAGGTAATTATCAGTGTATGGAACTCAGACTGTGTTAAAAATAGATCTATTATCTAGTTAACAGGAATTTATCCAGGAGATTAGTTCATAATAATGTGGTAGTTATTTTTAGAGATTTTTCACAAAAAAACTTCATTTACATTTTTGTACTAACCAGGTGAAACCAATGGTGAATTAAATAGATTTTTAAAAATAAATGCCAGTTCAAGAAATAATTTCCCAAAGTCAAGTGTTAATAAATGAGCATCTTTGACCTCAAGGATATTCCTGAAGCATTTAGAAATACCTAAATTCTCCTCATGTGTTTTTCTTATCTCCAGAATAAGCAGAGTATAAGTGTGCTTTCTTTCGCCATGTCCTACATTCATATTTAATGATGGAATAAATTGGCTGGACTATAGACCTAAATTATTCTTTTATATTCTATTTTTCAGTTGTTGATTCTTATGTCATTTTCTTTTTATAGTTGCAGCCCAGGTCAAATTAATTAGTGTCACATCCTTGGAAAGATTGATAAGTATTAGATAAACATTCTTGTTTTGCAATTTTATAACATTCATGCCTAAAACATTATTATTTTAACTTGGATCTACAGATTAAAAATCAGGAAGATATACATTAAAAATAGCAACTTATTCAGAGAATCAAATTAAATGATTAATCTATGAGCTATTTTTTTTTAATTTCTGTGATAAATTGATCCTAAAATACCTGGGGTGTTAGACTAACTAATGACATTTTGCTCTGTGGCAAAGCCCAGAAAAACAAAACATTTTAGATGATTTACTTCTTTTTTCCTAAGGAAACTAGCCTTGTCCAATTACAGGTTAATTGAGGTCTTGAAAGGTTAAATAACTTGCTTTCAGTTGCAAAATAAAGACTAGTGCTGAGTCTCCTCATTACCATTCTAGTGTTATAGCTACAAAACCTTGCTTTTTATAGTTAAATGACCTTGGTCATAAACTCAAATTTAATTCATAACCTATTTTTGATGAAGAATGGAAACCTACATACTATCTTCAGATCCTCAGAGATAATTATCATTTTAATGTTTTAAAAATTATTTTGTCATATAGGTCAAGAATAAGTACATAACCATGTTTTGAAGAATGTAGTAATATGAATTCTAGAGACAAACTAAGGAACTCAGAATACTTAGAGAAGGTATACTCAAAGTGCAATGTATCAAACAGCAAACAGCTCCCATGGAACTTGGGAGCTTGTTTGAAATGCAGATTTGGGGGGCCTTTCCAAACCAGATATATCAGAAACTCTGCTAGTGGGCCAAAGAATCTTTTACAAGCTCTGCAGTTCATTGCGATACACCATCAAGTTTGAGAATACTTGTATAAGTACACTGGTTCTCATACTTTAGGACATATCAAAGTTACCTAGAAGGTTTATTAAAAGATAGCCTCAAGGCCCCTTCAGATTTTTTGATGGTTGGTCTGGAGTGGGACACTAGATTTTCAATGTCTAACATGTTCCTGAATGATGGTGGTGCTGCTGGTTCAGGGCCCATATTTTGAAAATCAGTTCAGTAGGGAGCTCTGTTACAACTTGACTTCTTATTTACTTTCTCCATACCAGACCAAATACAGGGACTATCTACTACAGTTAGTCCAAGTGATGCCATTGTTCCATCTTATGATTTGATTCCTGATTTATGTTGCAATGATCTTATTCAGATGACTGTTTCATCTACTAGATACAAAGCTTCCCTGGGCTTGAGTCCATTTCTTACTCCTGATCTGGCATGAAATCTTCTGTATAGTCAATGACTAATGGGTGTTTTTCAACATGACGAAAAAGTTTTGGTGTTCTGTTATACAATAGGGTGTCCACAGTTAACGATAATGTATATTTCAAAATAGGTAGAAGAGAATTTTGAATGTTCTTCCTACAAGTAAATGAAAAATATTTGAGGTGATGGATATGCTAATTACCCTGATAGTATAATTACACAATGTATAAATGTATTGAAACAGCAATTATACCCCAAAATATAAACAATCAGTATGTCTATTAAAAATATAAAGAAATGCAGTATAATGGGAACTGGTCCTATGAGACACTACATATAGCTCTGAATATCTAGCTATTGCAGCTGTATGAAAATGTACTCTTTCAGAATGTAAGGCATTAAAAGAAACCAACAAGCAGGAAGACAGAGCCACATTCCCAGAGCTGTAACATGTATAGTTTGGTTTGTTTTCTGAATGAGGAAAATGATAATTATATTTACTTATTCATCTATAAGAAGAAGCATAGTTGAGTGTGAGCAAAGCCAAGTTTTATTCAGAAGATCTCTATTTCCTTACTTTTGATTCTTTCCTTCACCCTTCATTCTGTATATCAAGCACTGAAACTGCTCTCAGCAAGGTCGCCAGAGAGCTTCTTAATTGCCAGCTCCAAAGGTCACTCTTCAGTTCTTATCCTTCTTGACCTTTGTGCTGTGCTTGACAGTGATGATTAGTCCTTTCTTGAGTTTTTTTCCTTCCCCTCAGTTTCTGGGACATTGTTCTCTCCTGTTTCTTTTCTCCACCTGGCTTTCTGACTGTGTCTTGTCAAACTCCTCCTCTTATCACTTTAATGTCAGTTTCCACAAGACTCACATTTTGATTTTATTTTCTTTTTGTGGCCCTTTCTTTTCCCAAGCAATATTATTAATAATCTTTGCTTTATCAGTCATATATATCATCTAATTCCCAAATTAATATTCCTAGCTCACCCTTACCCCTGATGTTCATACCTGTATAATACAAATGCTTATTGGCTAAGTATACTTGGATTTCTTACAGGAATCAGAATGTGGCTCTTTAGTTGGGATTGGACAAATCTAGAGTCATTTACATGATAGTCTTGAAGAATGCTGCCCCTAGACTTGCATAATAAGCATCCTCTGCAGCCATTCACAGTTGTCTCCTTATCTGCCACATCACTAAATCCCTCTTCAGATATATCTGTTAAATTCTCTTTAATTTATTCCTTCTTCTGCATCAATACTGGCTTCTCCCTATTTTAGTCTCTGATAATTTTCTGCATGAAATTCTTAACTGGTTTCTCTGCCACTAGTCTCACCTTTCTTATCCATACTCTTCACAATTTCCTGGGAGATATCTTATAATGCAATTTAATTAGATCATTCCTCTGCCCATAATTCTTGAAATGCACATCATAGAATTCCTTTATGATCTTCCACTGCCTAAATCTCTAGCTTCACTTCCTTCTCCCCTGTCTTTTTTTTTATATTCCAGTGATACTCAAAATAGTTTGAAAACTGTTTATTACCAGTCCATAATTAGATAAGGAACTTGAGCTGAATATAAATCAATGCACTGCTTCCTCCATCAAGAAATTTGGCAATTAAAAATAAAATCAGATGGAATAGTGTGCTTAGTGACTTAATTGATTAATTCTCCGGTGAAAACTCCTTTCCTCTCATAGACCGGTAAACAACGGTTCACAGACTGTCCACAGACTACATTTGGAATGGCACTACCCTACACTTCAATTTTAATTAACCACTCTTTGATCTCCCAAAGTTCTATATTCTCCAAGGCTGCTGTTTCTCTTTTCTAATGTTCTCTTTACCTAAGATTCTTTTTTCATAACTTTCCTTTTTCTATTTCTACATTCCTTGCCTCCCAACTGACTACCTTGTCTCTGAGAAAGTAATATCCCAGGCATTTCTCAGCCTTTTAAATATTTCCATTAAAACACTTTCCAAAATTGTATTATAATGACTCCTTTTGTAATCCTGTATTTTTGGTTATCTTTTTGAGGTCAGTAATCATTTATTTTCATCTTTAAACTACAGTGCATTTTCCAGAAGTTAGCACATAGTGGGTATTGGGTGACTCTCCATTGGATATTGAACAGATATTTGTCAGAATTTTGCCATAGTCACATTAGTAAAACAGAAGTTACTTTAGGTGTGTCAAAGAGAGGAGACATAATACTGGGTATTGTTTAAGCAGGTGATAGGGAATTTGGAAGCAACACAGGAGATGGAGAGGCAACTTCAAACATTGTCAGCATCAGAAAGCTACTAAGATTCCAGAGCTGGAGTAACAACAGTATAGGCCAAGTTATGTGACCAGAGCCCAAGGGCTGGGCCTTCTAATAGGAATTTAAACACAGTTAAGACTGCCAGGTGAGAAATTAGACTGGGAGCAGGGGGCTATTTGGAGAAAACTGAGTTACTAATTATTAATTTGAAGAGTTATCTTCTCATTACTACATTTACATGATAATAGAAAATGTTATTTTTACTCTGGCATCTTCTGTGAATATTCTTACAACAGTGTTTTCTAATTAGAAATCTGTATCTGTGTAAGTGAGCATACATGCCACCACATAGATACAAAATGATGAATGTCTGCTTTGGACTGAATTGAGTCCTTCCAAAATTGACTCATTGGAACTCCAATTCTCAGTGTGGGATGGTATTTGGAGATGGAGTTTTTGAGACTTAGAGTTAAATGAATTCATGTTGATGGGCTCACCATGAGTGTATTAGGACTCATATAACAAGAGACTTTGGAAAATGTGCTTGCTTTCTCCCTACCGTGTGAGGACCCAGCAAGAAAGAAGCCATCTTCAAGCTAGACAGCAGACTCTCACCAGAAACTGACCCTACTTGGACCTTGTTCTTAGAACTCTAGCCTATAAAACCATGAGAAATAGATGTTTCTTGCTTAAGTCATTCAGTATTATATTATGGCAGCCCAACTGACTAAGAACAGGCTTTGTAAAGCAGTGAGATTTACTTTGTGTTTTAAGTAAAGTTCATAGAGATGCTCACTAAAAGAAGTAGATGGATTGAAACAGGTCATGGTGCCCGGGAAGTGGCAGTGGGGCAGTAAGAACACATCAGATTTAAATGGCTTTCCACATTGCACTAGATAGTTTCTGAACCCTGACTAGAAGTTATTTAAACTTTAAAGACCCACAACATAAAAGCATGTTGAAGTTCTTTAAACTCAGCCAGCTTTCACACTGAGAGTGTTTAAAGTTTAAATTGCCTCCCACAGGGTCCAAGGCACATCCAGTATGTGGTGGGTTTCTTTGAATTTTTCTGTAGTCAGTAGGAGTCCACAGTATTTCAGAAAGAAAGTCACAGCAACATTTGTTTCCATGCTAATTTTTTAAATTACTCAACCAAGAACTAATGAACCTCTATGATTTGTAAAGTACACCAGTTGCTGTGAGTGTGAACCTCCCTTACGTAAGTCTTCCCTCAGAAAGCTTACATTCTACCATAAACTAAGTCATGAAACAAAAATTACCAATAAGATATTAGAAAGTTTCAGGGAAGAAAAGCTCACACCTGGCTTGACACTTGGACATGGAAGGCTCCTGTGAAATTAGTATCTGTGGAGAGGCATCAGACGCAAGATGATCCAATATAATAATTCAAATACAGAGGACAGTTCATACACAAACACAGCTTACATAGGATTGTAAGCATTTTTGCTTGCCTTACAGCAGAAGTGTGGTTAAAGGAAGTATATGATAGGTTGGTTGAAAAGGTACCTTGGGTTCATATAAAGAAAGGAATGCCAAACTAAGGAGTATAGACTTTAATCTTCTAAGTCATGGAGATCCAGTGCTCTTTAATGGGGTGGGGGAGGTGTGATGGAGAGAGACTCTCACAATGCAGTATGGCCAATGTGAATAATACTGTTTAGCTCTCACTTGAGAGTTGGAAGCAGCCATCTTCCCTTCACTGTGTACAGCAGGACAGAGGTCAGCAAATTTTTCTCTGCAGGGATAGAGAATAAATATTTTAGTACTTCTGTACCATACAGTTTCTTTTCCAATCGCTCAAGTCTGCTGCTGTAGCTAGAAAGTAGCCATAAGCATATTAAATGAGTGAGCATGGATGTATTCCAATAAAATTTTATTTACAAAAACAGTTGGTGGGCCATATTTGTCCGTTGGATCATAATTTGCTAATTCCCGCATTGAAGGGTAAAATGAATGAAATTATTTTACCGTTGATGTTTTTTCTTTGTTGTTTTATTATCTTTGTTTAAGCTGTGTTTGTAACTTTTATTCTTGTCATTTCAATAATGACTTTTTTTCTTAACCTTATCAGTCTTTAACAAAACAAAACAACACTAAACCAAATATGACCACCCTCTCACATGAGAAAGTTAGAAGTGGCTTAAACCCAATTAAGAAATGTTCATAGAAGTACTAGTCACTGTAATTAGCATGTATGTGGTTCTGACTATATATTACCCTCTCTTATCAGCATTTTGTGCATATTAGTGTATTGGGATAGAGAAAGAAGGTAGAATTTTACCCTAAAATGACTTTACAAAATAAATTGTATTATTGTCCTCCTTTGCTAGTGAGAAAAATGAGTCAAAAGTTTAGGTGAACTTTCTTCTCCAAAGTGATATAAGAAACAATGCAGACAGGCTTTGGACATGAACAGCCTTGCTCAGGCTACTGCATTTGTAAACCCCATGCTTTCCTATATTGTAATGAGATAAAGAGAATTTTTATCAAATTCTGTAGTTGTAGTTAAAGCTTGATGGAGACTGTTAAAAATATGCCAAAGTGTCTCTATGAAAACCGTGTGCTTTAGATTATGACCATTGTACATTTTGAAGTTTTAGGTAGACTCCAGGCTCCCTTGGGAGTATATGGCTTTCTTTAAATACAGGGATCTTTTTAACTGGAAAAAAAGTTTCTTTCAATTAGAGAAATGTAAAAATGAAAATTACACCAAAATTTCATCTCACTCTAGTAATAATGGCAGCCATCAATAATCAGGTAACAATAAATGTTATCAAGACTGTGGGGAAAACGTACACTCATACAGTGTTGATGAGCCTGCAAATTAGTACAACTGCTCTTGCAAGCAGTATGGAGATTCTTCAAAAAACTAGGAATGGGTCTTAACTGGGTGTTAACCCAATTAAGAAAGGGTCATAGAAGTACTAGTCACTGTAGTTAGCATGTATGTGGCTCTGACCATATATTACCCTCTCTTATCAGCATTTTGTGCATATTAATTTATTGGGGTAGGGAAAGAAAGTAGAATTTTAATTATTGATTTGGCCCAGTTATCCTACTTATTGGTATATATCCAAAGGATTTAAAATCAGCATACTACAGTGACGCAGCCACATCAATATTTATAGCTAAGCTATGGAGCCAATGTAGGTGCCCTTCAACAGATGAATGGATGAAGAAAATATGGATGTAACTGGATATTATCATGCTATGTGAAATAAATCAGTCGCTAAAAGTCAAAAGGTAGAATGTTTTATCTGATATGTGCAAGATGATCCAAAAATGGGGTGAGGGTAAAAAAAAAAGGATAGATGAAAGGTCAGTGGAGTAGAGAAAGAACAATGAAGGGAAGGGAGGATGATTGGGGTAGGGAAAGAAAGTAGAATGAATCTGACTTTCCTGTGTATGTATATTAAACACAACAGTGAATTCCACTATCTTGTACATCCATAAGACACTAATTAAAAAAAAAAAAACTATAAGTAAATAGCAGAAAAATCAGAGTATCAGGAATGAAACAGGGATAGAAAAAGGAAGGGGAGAAGAAGAGGTATTGGGGACTGAATGAGAGCAAATTATATTCCATGTTTTTATTATTATGTCAAATGGAATCATATTGTCATGGATAATTAAAAGGAAGCAATAAAAATTTTTCAAACTTAGGAGTCATCTTCAGCATTAAGGCATGAATGAAAGTCTCATATAATTGTGCTATTTTTTTCTAAATGTAAGACTTCTTATGTCCAGGTGTTTTAACCCTATCATATAATGCCATAAGTAACAAATGGCCTTTGTCATGTATACTTCATGTTAGTTCTGATGTCAGAAAATACATGAATAGATTGTACTTGGAGGAATTGTAGAAAATTGAGGAAGACTCCATAATGAAAACAAATTTGGAAAAGTATTTTATAATACCATGAGGGCATACATTATGCAACTCAGGATCATAGTTTAGGTTAATGAAGAGTCATGTCCTGATGTTAGAGATTCCAGTCAAATTTTGACATAATCCAAAAATGTAACCACTGAACAGTACTATACTGTATAGCAACAAACCAGAATTTCATGTTAAGTTTCTTGTCTTAAATATAGGTTTCCCTTTCATTTGGAACAAAATAAAACTAATAGAGTGGAAATCTTCAGATTCAGGTAGACCTGGTTTTTAACTTTAACTCCATGTTTCACTGTGTAAAACTAAAGGAGTTCTCTAAAGTTTTCTGTTCATGGTCTACCTATGAAAATGAAAATGACTGATGGCTTTCAGAGTCCAGAAAATACCACTAGATTATTTGAATTATGCATATCTCCCCAAAGTGCAGACTTATTTTCTCAAGAGATTCTATTTATAAGACTTCAAGATGTATGTATATATGTGTCAAAATGTCTGAAAGCATTTTAACTGTGCATTTAAAGATGTCTTACTAACATGTTCTTTGTATACCATTTTATCTGTATCTTTGGACATTTTATGTTTATGTAAGAAACCTCCCATGAAAAATCCATTTGTTATAATGTTATCATAATGTAGATAAGAAAATGAAAGAGAAGCCAAACTGATGAATAAGCAAGGTGTGAAAGGGAATGTGCGCCCTCTAGTGACCCACATTTATTTCTCACAAGGACATTTACAGCTTTTCTTTTAGGTTTCATCATTTTAAATAAACTTCAAATTTGATTTTGAAATAAATGGCTCAGGATTTTCAAGTGAAGCATATTACATTGTAGGAACATAGATTTATTACTGTGACAATATTCCATCTATCACTTAAGAGAATATTTCTATTAACCTGTGTTAAGATGATTTTCTTGCACAGAACTGTGTTTCAAAGGGATTTTCAATTTATTGAACATGAAAAATAAGCTTGGAGCATCTGTGGCTTAGCAACATTTTATTTCCAAACCTCTGGGTCATGAAGTTTTTGTCCATGTGCATTCACACTCCTCGGCATTATAACTAATTCATTTCCTTTAGCTAGTTCTGATATCTTAGAATTCGGGGGATTTCCTTATTTTTTAATTTTAAGGGAGTTTCTGTGAAAGTTATATGAACAGAAAATGTAAAAGCGAGTTCTTTGAAACCATGTCAAACTCTAGAAATAGACATTACCAACGTATTTCAAAATGATTAATATGTGATATCAATTTGAGGTAGGAAAATTATTTGAAAGTAATTTTATCTACCATATGTTGATATATTTTGGTGGTTATATCTTTTTCAAAGAAGAAATATTTTTCAGAAGTTTTCTTCTGTTCAATGCAATCAACTATGCTAGATGTACAAAGATTAATACTAAAAAGAGTTCTGGTATTAATAGCTTAAAAAAATTAGCCACTGAGTTTGTATCCAAGGGCATATATCTTAAAAGGCAATATTCATTAAACATATATAATTTAGTACACCACAATTAACAATATAGATTATGTGCAATTTTATGGACAATATTTTATGTTTGGAATAGACTTCATATTTTGAGGCATGCGTTAAATGGGCATATTTTAGAATAAGGTAAACCACACAGAAATGGATTTTTTACTCTCTTTTAAAGATGCATTTCAGTGCAATCTGGAATCATTAAATTTTACTGTACTGAAACATTATTTTATGAGTAATGTGCTAAAATTTGCACATATAAAACTAAAAAATACATTTAAGACCATGCAAACATAAGGAATTGGTTGCTTCATAGGAATGTTGATGTAGCAGTTTATACTAACTGAAGATGGTATTCTTTCTTATATATCATATTGTCTTAGGTGCTATGCAAACTGTTAAAAGGAATTTTTAGGCTTCTTATTAGGCCTTGGAATTTAAACATCCTTGGATTTTATTTAATTTGATTGCTACATGAATGGACTAATGTGATTAGAATATCAAAGCCACAAAATAAGCAAAACTGACCTCAGCTTTGTGTCTCAGGTCAAATCTCTTTAATTAGAGACGTGAGTATATACACATGCATTATTGTTAAAAAGTACTTGCAAGTTTTTACATCATGACCAGTTATTTAAATGAAGGACAGAGAAATTAAGAAATTTTCCTAAAAATTCAGCATAAAGATCAGAGATTAAAACATGGCACCTTATGGTTCAGTGTATTTTTAATGCATAATATTTCCTTTACATTTATAATACATTTAAGCATGTACACTAAAAATGCACACACATCCATCATGAATATTAAAATATATAAGACAATAATTTGGCTCCCTATCTTCATTCCTTCCACTACGAAAAACTCACATGATAAACACATCTATATATGGGTGTGTTTGTGTATAAACTATCTAGATTGGGGAGGGCTATTTATCTAAATGTTGGCTTGTTTTTATTGTGCTTAAGTAGGATTTTCATTTGTAATCTGTATTTACAATTTAACAGTTGTCATGTACTTAGAACATCTCAAAGTTCTACAAATATTTTTAGCATTAATAGAGTTTATACTAAATTTCATTTGATATTTTATAAGAGCAGTCTTATTCATATTCAACTTGTATCCTACTTATTCATTTTTAAAAACAAACATTGTAGAGGAAACAGGGAAGAACTTGCCTTTTTCCAGAAGGGAAGTTTAAGGGGAAAGAGTGATGAGAAGGTGATCAAGAAAATTACCCAGAAGAATTGCATCTTGAACTTTGTCTTGGAAGATGAATAGGAGTTCATGAGGTAGTATGAGGTCAGTGGAGTAACTAACTATACTTCTATGAAAATGAAACATATCATTTTATAAACAGCTGAGGTTGTGGCTCAGAGGAAGAGCACTTGCCTAGCATGTGTGAGGCACTGGGTTCGATCCTCAGCACCACATAAAAATAAAATAAAGGTATTTTGTTCACCTACAACTAAAAAATAAATATTTTTTAAAAAGAAAAATTATTATTGAAAATAGAACAAAGTTTTGAAATTTTTGCCCCCCAAATATTCATTCCTTTATTAATACTAACAAAAACAAATTATGTATATTAAATCTTGCTTTGTAGATAATGAAAATATATATTTAAAATTTGATTTGATAAATTACCTGGTGTCGCCCAAGAGCCCTGGGACTCTGCATGAGTTATCATATTTCACAGGTGTCTGCACTTTACTTCCAGGCTTATAAGGATAAGTCTCATAGGTATTTTATGAAATTCTATGTGCAAAGATATTTAAGTATGTAAAGTGGCCATTCATAAATGGAGATCACTAATCGAATTAGTTAAGTCTGAGAGCTTGGAGGATTTCCTCTTTCAAAGTTTACTCATTTGGGAATGATGAGTTCCAAATGGTAAATTGAAAGTGACTGAAATGAAATTTATATAAATGTGTCATCTTAGCTTACTATTTTACATAGCATTCACTGTAAAGATAATCCAAACAAAATCAATGTCCATTAAGAGGCTCCTCTAACATACTTAGCATAGTTATCATGTAACACAAGATCCACACAATGGTATACTGTTCATAATTCAAAATTGACAACTTTTTAAACTGCAAGTATTTGTTTCTCTAGATCTTTGGGATGTTTTTCTGTACTTTTACCTTTTAGTTTAAATGTTTATATGCACAGCAAGGTATAATTGATCTGATTTGGATCATCTTTATGGGAAATTCACCTATATGAGATTAGGTCCATTTGTGCAATACATTTTTTAGGAAAAATTTGACTTTCTGAATATTTGATATATGTGAACCATGCCTTTTGATATTCTTGAAACTTCCTATAGTTTGAAATTTTAGGTTACACTTTTAGCTCTAGGCCAATCAAAAAATAAACAGTTTTTCTAATTTAAGGAGCGCTTTCAGAAAATGGAAGATTTATATTTTGGGTAGCATTTTTTTTTTTTTTGTGCACTGGGGATTGAACTCAGGGATGCCTTACCACTGAACTACACCCCCAGCACTATTTGTTTTTGAGACAGGGTCTCACTAAGATGCCAAAGCTGTCCCTGAACTTATGATCCTCCTGCCTCAGAGTCCCACATCATTAGGATTACAGGTGTGTGCCACAGTTCCACTTTTGGAAAGCCTTTTTGAACAATAATTCTGGTTTAGTAATAAATTATTTTGCACAAAAGAACTCAAACACATGGTTGCCTTGTGCTGTGGGATTTAGCCAATTTTAGTTTTAGGAGTTAGCATTGGGTACATTTGTCAAGAAGGGGAAATTGTCACTTTACTGTTAGTCATAATAGGGTAATAAAAGTAAAATTTTAGTAATATAGGTACAATTTTAGTAATAAAGGTAAAATTTTAAGATGAACAGAGGATGGAGTATATGCATCAATAATTATAATAGAAAGAATTATTTGTGAACAGAGAATATAAAGTCATGATTTTCTTAGCAGATTAATGATCTTTTAAGTTGATTAGACTATATAGAAGGGATAAGAACCATGATGATAGGCATACACTGACTGCAAAGTGTATTAGAAGAGTATGATAAGAATAAGCAATATTTTGGGGGGAGGGCTGATTCTGAGGGCATAGAGGCCAGTTATTAGCAACTTACCATGTATCAGTTCATTTACGAGGAAAAAAGAATGAGTGAAATAATTTTATGAAGAAGGGAAAACACATACACAGAATCCAAAAAATAACTTATCAGTGTTTTCTGGGAGCAGTTTTAGGAAGGTAACTTATCTTAAATTCATGATTAGATACCTAGTCTCAGGTAATAAGAAGTTTTATAGAGAATATCACGAGCAAAGCACTGGGAAGAGTAGATAGCACCTAATTTATAATCATTCATAGGTTTAAATTAGAGGGGTCTGTTAATTTGACAGGCATCTCAGTAAACATCTGTACAACATCCCGTAGCAGTGGCAAATGTGAGAACTACATGACATACCATAGAAAGCAATGAAGAAAGCTGCCAAATTGATAAGAAATAAAATAAATGTATAATTGTTGCTTAGAAGCCAGGGTCTGAGTAGGATCCAAAAAGGAGACTGTGTTCATTGTGCAGTGGAAATGTCACCAAGCCTAAGCACTGAATGTAGGCCATTGGCACTCAGTGAGAGTGCATGGGAGGCCTTTTGAAACCCTGCTTCTGCTTTCCCTTCACCCTTCCTTCTTCAGTGCTGGCAGTAAAAAAATGGGGACGTCTACAGGCACTATACAGGATGGGAAACAATGCTAGCAGCTGACACTTGACTCCCAGGACTCTAAGGAATGGTGTTGAATGTTAGATGTTGGAGTGTAGGTGGACTGAAAGTTATATTGGGACTAAAGATTTAAGTAAAGAAATCAGAGTGATGGTTAAAGTAATAGTCACAAACAGAAGTAACAGAAGACAAAAAGAAGATAGTTTGCATATCGAATCATGTAAGAATAGTGTTTATCTTCCACCTGTTTCCTTAGGAATCAAGATGTCACAATAATGATAGACAAAAACGATTCCAACCTTGAGAATAGTATAAACTCATTTATATTTTGTTTCATTCCATTTTGGAAAGGAAGTGTGACATATTAAACTATGTGTCTATGCATACTTCTTCCTAGGCAAAACACTTTACTCAAAACTACACTAGCAATATTTGGAATC
The DNA here is from genome assembly GCF_001458135.2 of Marmota marmota marmota. Taxonomy (NCBI): domain Eukaryota; kingdom Metazoa; phylum Chordata; class Mammalia; order Rodentia; family Sciuridae; genus Marmota; species Marmota marmota. Next base: position 21,084,581 of record NW_026000249.1, on the reverse strand, counting down.
CTTTATTAAAATGTGTAAATTAAAATGGGGTGTAATCATGCTCTACAGCATCCATATGTGAAAGGGAAGTTCAAGCACCTGGTGCAATCCCTTTTCAAATTTATAAAATCAGACCAAAAAAATTGAATGAGAAAAGACTTCTTTTGTAGAATTTTACATTCTGTTGCCTGAATTGATGTGAATTAGTAGAACTACATGCCAACTGGTGTCTAGGCCTCTCTTAAAATCTTCTCAGAACAGCAAGCAGACGGTTACCATGGTGTTGACTCCACAAAGCCTTCTTTGTGTGGAGATAACCAATTTACTTGGCAGAGCCTCCAGTCTAGAAGCTGATTTAATCCTAATTCACTGAAAAAGGTGTTTTTAAAAAATTATCTTGAAAAAAAAAGTCCCAGTGTGAACTGAGCCCCAGTTCTCTAAAACCTTTTATCAAATAGATAAAACCAAACTCCTGGATAATGTAGACTGATGTATTAATACCATATCTGGCACACAGTAAGCAATTGGTATATAGTTTGTGTCAGAAAAAAATACATATTTGAACTTTTTAAAAGGAAACATATAATTTCACATTTTGTTCAGAAAGATACATGTCTAAAACTGTTATAAAATATCTTGGATAAAAAAAATCTGCTTCCTAACTGAATATATATCCTTGTTTATTATGTTTCTTTTCATTGGTTAGAAGAGGCTATAGAGCTTGATTATGACACATGCATACAAGACTAACACAATGCTAGGTTTAATGGAAAGCTTTCTTGAACAGACCTGAGAAGAGTTCTCCATGCTGTAATGCTAGCATGGAGTGAGTCAAGTTGAGGTTTCACAGACGAATAGGTGAAAGTGTACAATCTTTCCTAGAGACAGTGTCAATCAAAACAATATAAGATAAAATTTAGTGTGAATTTTATGATGACCGGTGCAGGTTCACTTTTCATATTCATGAGTCAGATTATTTTGTGCGTAATTTAGCTTGATTAATTTAAAAGTAATGAATTTGATCAAAATGGTGAAAATGAATTATATTAACAGATGAAGGTTTTAATACAGTAAATGTCCATTGGGCAGGTGGTTAAAAGTCAGTGATGGATTTCTGTCCATTGGAGCAAGGACAAAACTTAAGTAAAGCTCTTGGGCATCCTAAAAACCTTGCAGGGAGATTTGTGTCTAGAAGAAATGCTTTAAAAAGGACAAAGTAGTTTGTTTCTTTATTCTAAGAAAAATGTAAAAGTCTGTGATTTAATAAGTGAGCTAAGATTATTAGGTATATTTTTTTAATGATGATTTTTGATACTAGTACATAGGATAGAAAGTTCCAGAAAGACTGTCCAGAGACCAACTGAGAATCAATTATTGCAGCAATTTTGTTACATTTAATGGCAGCACAAATTAAGGTACTGGCTGTGGAGACTGTGAGAAGCAGACATTAAGGATATATAAAATGTGTGATAGATTAGACTTTGCATTTTATTAAATGTGGGAAGAAAGGATATTTTATTCCACACAAGCTGCTGTAACAAAATACCATAAACTGAGTACCATATAAGTTAACTGATCCCAGATTAGAATATAGTGGAAACACCCTGAACAGCAGAAATTTCCTTCTCCCTTTTCTGAAGTCTGGGAAGTCAAAGATCAAGGGACAGCAAGTTGTTGTTTGGGGAAGGAAGGTTGATACACAGATGTTGCCTTCCATGCCTTCACATGGCAGGAGAGAATATCTTTGGTCTTTTCAGCCCCCTTTAAGTGTATTATTTCCATTCATGAGTGTTCCACCCTTATGAACTAAATCACTTCTCAGGCCACATCTCTTAATCAGGAATTGGGTGGAAAATTCAACACAGGAATTTTCAGTGGAGACAGACTATTAGCAGAGAGGATGGTAATAAAGATGATAGATGGTAATGTCATTCAGAGATCTGAGAAATGCTGGTAGAGTTCTAGTTTGGGAGAAAATATCAAATATTAAGTCTTAACATCTAATTTTTAAAATTTTTATTCTAATTTGATATATATGACAGCAGCACAATGCATTACAGTTCATATTATACGTATAAAGCACAATTTTTCATACGTATAAAGCACAATTTTTCATATCTCTGGTTGTATACAAAGTATATTCACACCATTGGTGTCTTCATACATGTTCTTAGGGTAATTATGTCCATTTCATTCCACCCTCATTTCTATCCTCATGCCCCCTGCTTTCCTCTCCCACCCCTTTGCCCTATCTAGAGTTTGTCTAATCTTCACATGCTCCCCCTCGCTACCCCACTAGGAGTCACCCTCCTTATATCAGAGAAAACATTCAGCATTTGTTTTTTTGGGATTGGCTAACTTCTCTTAGCATATCTTCTCCAACTCCAACCATTTACCTGCAAATGCCATGATTTTATTCTCTTTTATTGCTGAGTAATATTCCACTGTGTATATATGCCACATTTTTTTAAATCCACTCATCCACTGAAGGACATCTAGATTGGTTCCACAGTTTAGCTATTGTGAATTGTGCTGCTATAAACATTGATGTAGCTGTGTCCCTGTCGTATGCTGTTTTTAAGTCTGTTGGGTATAGACTGAAGAGTGGGATAGCTGGGTCAAATGGTGATTCCATGCCCAATTTTCCAAGGAATCTCCACATTGCTTTCCATATTGGCTGCATCATTTTTCAGTCCCACCAGCAGTGTATGAGTGTGCCTTTTCCCCCACATCCTTGCCAACACTTATTGTTGTTTGTCTTCATAATAGCTGCCATTCTGACTGAAGTGAGATGAAATCTTAGAGTAGTTTTGATTTGCATTTCTCTAATTTCTAGAGATAATGAACATTTTTTCATGTATTTGTTGATTGATTGTATATCCTCTTCTGAGAAGTGTCTGTTCAGGTCCTTGACCCATTTATTGACTGGGTTATTTGTTTTTTGGTGCTTAGCATGTTGAGTTCTTTATATACCCTAGAGATTAGTCCTCTATCTGATGTGTGAAGGGTAAAAATTTGTTCCCAGGATGTAGGCTCCCTGTTCACCTCACAGATTATTTCTTCTACTGAGAAAAAACTTTTTAGTATGAATCCATCTCATTTATTGATTCTTGGTTTTAACTCTTGTGCTGTAGGATTCTTATTAAAGAAGTTGGGGCCTAAGCCCACATTTCTTCTATTAGACACAGAGTCTCTGGTTTAATTCCTAGATCCTTGATCCATTTTGAGTTAACTTTTGTGCATGGTGAGAGATAGGGATTCAGTTTCATTTTGTTGCATATGGATTTCCAGTTTTCCCAGCACCATTTGTTGAAGATGCTATCTTTTCTCCAGTACGTGCTTTTGGCATCTTTGTCTAATATAAGATAGTTGTAATGTTGTGGGTTAGTCTCTGTGTCCTCTATTCTGTACCATTGGTCTACCAACCTGTTTTGGTGCCAGTACCATGCTGTTTTGTTACTATTGCTCTATAGTATAGTTTAAGGTCTGGTATAGCGATACCATCTGTTTCATTCTTCCTGCTTAGAATTGCTTTAGCTATTCTGGGTCTCTTATTTTTCCAGATGAATTTCATAATTGATTTTCTATTTCTATGAGGAATGCCATGGGGATTTTGATCAGAATTGCATTGAACTTGTATAGTGCTTTTGGTAGTAAGGTCATTTTGGTAATATTGATTCTGCCTATCCATGAGCAAAGTAGATCTTGCCATCTTCTAAGGTCTTCTTCGATTTCTCTCTTTAGGGTTCTATAGTTTTCATTGTATAGATCTTTCACCTCTTTTGTTAAGTTGATTCCCAAGTATCTTATTTTTTTTTTGAAGATATTGTGAATGGGGTAGTTTTCCTCATTTCCATCTCAGAGGATTTGTCACTGATATATAGAAATGCCTTTGATTTATGGGTGTTGATTTTATATCCTGCTACTTTGCTGAATTCATTTACTAGTTCTAGAAGTTTTCTGTTGGAGTTTTTTGGGTCTTCTAGTATAGAATCATATCATCAGCAAATAGTGCTAGTTTAAGTTTTTTTTTTTTTACTATAGTTATTCCTTTAATTACTTTCGTCTTATTACTCTGGCCAGTGTTTCAAGAACTATGTTGAATAGAAGTGGTAAGAGAGTGCATCCCTGTCTTGTTCCAGATTTTAAAGGGAATGCCTTCAATTTTTCTCCATTTAGAATGATGTTGGCCTGAGGCTTAGCATAGATAGCCTTTACAATGTTGAGGTAAGTTCCTGTTATCCCTAATTTTTCTAGTGTTTTGAACATAAAGGGGTGCTGTATTTTGTCAAATGCTTTCTCTGTGTCTATCCAGACGATCATATGGTTCTTATCCTTAAGTCTATTGAGTGATGAATTACATTAATTGATTTCCATATGTTGAACCAACCTTATATCCCTGCCTGGGATGAATCCCACTTGATCATGGTGCATGATCTTTTTGATACATTTTTGTATTCGATTTGCCAAAATTTTATTGAAGATTTTTGCATTTATGTTCATTGGAGATATTGGTCTGAAGTTTTCTTTCTTTGAAGTGTCTTTGGTTTTGGAATTAGGATGATATTGGCCTCATAGAATGAATTTGAAAGTACTCCCTCTTTTTCTATTTCCTGAAATAGATTGAAGATTATTGGTAATAGTTCTTCTTTAAAGGTCTTGTAAAACTCAACTGTATATCCGTCTGGTCCTGGGCATCTCTTGGTTGGTAATCTTTTGATGGCTTCTTCTATTTCGTCACAAGATATTGGTCTGTTTAAGTTGTGTATATCTTCCTGACTCAATTTCTGCAGGTCATATGACTTCAGAAATTTGTCGATGCCTTCACTGTGTTCTATTTTATTAGAGTATAAGGTTTCAAAATACTTCCTAATTATCTTCTGTATTTCTGTAGTATCTGTTGTGATATTGCCTCTTTCATCGTGTATGCTAGTAATTTGAGTTCTCTCCCTCCTTCTCTTCGTTAGCATGTCTAAGTGTCAATCTTATTTATTTTTTCAAAGAACCAACTTTTAGTTTTGTCAATTTTTTCAGTTGTTTCTTTTGTTTCAATTTCATTGATTTCAGCTCTGATTTTAAGTATTTCTTGCCTTATACTGCTTTTGCTGCTGATTTGTTCTTCTTTTTCTAGGGCTTCGAGATGTAGTGTGAGGTCATTTATTTGTTGACTTTTTCTTTTTTTAAGGAATGAACTCCGTGCAATGAATTTTCCTCTTAGTACTGCTTTCATAGTGTCCCAGAGATTTTGATACATTGTGTCTGTGTTCTCATTTACCTCTAAGAATTTTTAAATCTGCTCCTCCTTGTCTTCTATAACCCATTGTTCATTCAGTAGCGTATTGTTCAGTCACCATGTGATGCAGGAATTTTTCTTCTTTATTTTATCATTGATTTCCAATTTCATTCCATTATGATTGGATAAAATGCATAGTAGTATGTCCTTTGTATTTGCTAAGAGTTGCCCTGTGGCATAGTATATGGTCTTGATGCTGGTTGATATATTATTTATATATATATATATCAATTAAGTCTAAGTTTTAATTGTGTTATTGAGCTATGTAGTTTATTTATTCAACTTTTGTTTGGAAGATCTGTCCAGTGGTGTGAGAGGTGTGTTAAAGTCACACAACATTATTTTGTTGTGGTCAATTTTACTCTTGAACTTGAGAAGAGTTTGTTTGATGAACATAGCTGCACCATTGTTTGGGGCATATATATTTATGATTGTTATGTCTTGTTGGTGTATGGTTCCCTTGAGCAGTATGTAGTGTCCCTCTTTATCCCTTTTGATTAACTTTGGCTTGAAATCTACTTTATTTGATAAGAGTATGGGGACTCCTGCTTGCTTCCAAAGACCATTCGAGTGTTATAATTTTTCCTAACCTCTCACCTTCAGTATGTGTATGTCTTTTCCTATCAAATGAGTCTCCTGTAGGCAGTATATTGTTGGATATTTTTTTAATCCAGTATGCTAGCCTATGTCTTTTGATTGGTTAGTTTAAGCCATTAACATTTAGAGTTACTATTGAGACATGGTTTGTATTTCCAGCCATATTTTTTTTTATTTTTGTTATTTAACTCTACTTGGTTTTCCTCTTTGATTAGTTTTTCTTTTAGTGTACTACTTTCCTCTACTGGTTTTCGTTGTTATTCTTTTCCTCTTCATGAAATGTTTTGCCAAGGATGTTTTGTAGTGCCAGTTTTCTAGCTGTAAATTTTTTTAACTTTTGTTTATCATGGAAGGTTTTTATTTCATCTTCAAATCTGAACCTTAATTTTGCTGGATACAAGATTCTTGGTTGGAACCCATTATCTTTCAGTGTTTGAAATATGTTGTTCCAGGATCTTCTAGCTTTCAGGGTCTGTTTTGAAAAATCAGCCATTATCCTAATTGGTTTACCTCTCTATATAATCTGATTCCTTTCTCTTGGGGCTTTTAAAATTGTCTCCTATTCTGTATGTTAGACATTTTTATTATAAGGTGTCTTGGTGTGGATCTTTTGTAATTTTGCACATTCTTTGTCCTGTAGGCTTTTTGGATTTGGATTTCCATTTCATTCTTCATGTCTGGAAAGTTTTCTAATATTATTTCATTGAACAGATGGCTCATTTCTTTGGTTTGTACTTCTATACCTTCCTCTATCCAAGTAACTCTTAAATTTGGTCTCTTTATGTTATCCCATAATTCTTGGATATTCTGCTCACGTTTCTTATCTTTCTCACTGTGTTAAGTTCTTTTCAAGAAGATATACCTTGTCCTCGTTTTCTGAAGTCTTATCTTCTAAGTGGTCTACCCTGCTGGTGATGTTCTCATTTTTAATTTGGTTCATTATTTCTTTCATTTCCAGGCTTTCTCTTTGTTTTTAATAACCTCTAACTCCCTGTAGAGGTGATCTTTTGCTTCTTGGATTTGCTTATGTAATTCATTGTCAAAGTGATCTTTTATTGTCTGTATTTGTTGTATAATGTCTTCATTGAGACCCCAAAACATCTGAATCACATGTATCCTGAAATGTTTATCTGTCATTTTTTCTGCTGTAGATTCTAATTCTTCTAATGATGTGTTGTCTTGCATTGTTTGTGGTACTTTCTTTCCTTGTCTTTTCATGTTGTTTCTTTCCAGCTCTGTGAGACTGTTGTGTTATTGTTTTCACCATATAGATTTGTAGCTCTTGTATAGTTCCAAGATCTCTCCTTTGTTGCTAAGAACAATGTTAATAGTTCCCAGTATCAACAATACATCATCTATGAGCAATTTTTTTTTTTGTTATGAAGACATTTATAATTAGTATCTATGTCTAGAATCATTGGATTCAATTTTTATTTAAAATATAGTCAGTAGTTTCATAAAAGATATACAGTTTCTGGTGGCATATAGAGAACTGGGGTAGGGCGTAGGATGTTATGTTACAGGGGAAAGATGTGATGGTATGGGGTTAATGTATCTTAGCTACTTTGGAGGAGAACTCTAATAATGGGGCTTAGTAGCAGGAGAATAGACAGGAGGTATTTATGGTAGACAAATATGTGGGAGGACAATAGGGTGCATAAAAACAAATACATAAATGTGTTTAGTAAATTACATGCAGTAGAAATAGTAAAAATTAGGAGGTTGAAAGAGGAAGAGAGGGAGGAAGAAAAATAAAAAGGAAAGAAAAAAGAGAAAGAAAAGTAAAAGAGGGCGGGGGATGTAGCTCTACCCAAGATATAGTATCTCCTTTCCAGTAACAAGGTCCATGTCAGATCAAATGAATAATAAGAGTCTTTTGGTAAACACTGAATCAGGAAAAAGAAAATGATAAAGTCAAGAGAGATGGGCTGGGGATGTGGCTCAAGCGGTAGCGCGCTCGCCTGGCATGCATGCGGCCTGGGTTCGATCCTCAGCACCACATACAAAACAAAGATGTTGTGTCCGCCGAAAACTAAAAAATAAACATTGAAAAATTCTCTCTCTCTCTCTCTCTCTCTCTTTAAAAAGAAAAGAAAAAAAAAAAAAACTCCCA
>NW_026000249.1:21067776-21074958 GCF_001458135.2 Marmota marmota marmota | reverse complement strand
ACAAACTCTTAGAATTCTGTTTTCTTCTCTTCCAGTAGGTGGAGTTGTCTATTCCAGCTTGTGTCTCTGCCCTCAGGGTGGTGGAAGTAACCAGTGTGAGAAGGCTCTCCCTCTCCTGCCTGGAGCCTCCCTGATCTTGGTCTCTCTGGGTTGCTCCCGGTTTTTAGCCCCCTCCCCTCTCTTGCTCATCAGGTCTCAATTGCGGGATCTCTTGCTCACAGCCCTTGGTTCACCCAGGTGGGCAGCACCCTTGTTGCTCTGCATTCCTGATTGAGTGCTGTTTGGTGTTGGATAGTCACTGCGTTATCACAGCTGGGGAGAGGAGGAGTTGGAAACCAGCAACCTGTTCAGTTGTATTCCCCTTTGATAGCCATGCCTACCAAAAGCTGGCGAGAAGGTTTTGAGTTATCACAGCTGGGGAGAGGGGGGGTTGGGAACCGTATACCTGTTCAGTTGCCTATTCACGCTGTTAGCCACACCCACAAAAAGTTGAAGAGATACATTTTCCAAGATGGATACCGACTGTTTCCTGCGCAGGGGTGTCTAGTGAGGTGGAGGGAGCTGGACTGTCCCTGTGCTGTGTCCAGAACTCGGTCCAGTGTTCTGCGCTGATGTGGATCTTAGCCTGGTGTACTGCATCTTTGTAGAAGTGCTGACCAGGCATTTCTGCTTAGCTGCCAAAGAGCTGCAGGAGCGCTCAATCTCAGTCTACAGAGGGCTCCTGGCACCCGGATTTCCACTGGCAAAGAGTGATTCTGCTTTCTGTGTGTTTTGCACTGTGCTTGCCTCTCCAGTGGATTTTGCGAAAATCTGCTGTTTGGGGTCCTGTCACATGCTCTGAGAAGCTGCAATTCGTCAAGGCAAGCCCCTGTGGAGATGTCATTCAGTCACTCTCTTGGAATCATGCACAGAGCAGCCAGAAATGGAATCTCCTCTACTCAGCCATCTTGGATCTATCTTCCTGATTATTGATTTTAATTCTTGTGCTATAAGAATCTTATTAAGGAAGTTGGGTCATAATCTCACATGATGGAGATTAGAGCCTGCTTTTTCTTCTATTAGACACAGGGTTTTTGGTTTACTTGTAGGTCATTGATCCACTTTGAGTTGAGTTTTGTGCATGGTGAGAGATAGGGGTTTAATTTCATTTTATTGTAAATGGATTTCCAGTTTTCCCAGGACCATTTGTTGAAGAGGCTATGTTTTTTCCAATGCATGTTTTTGGTCCCTTTGTCTAATATAAGATTATCATATTTTTATGGGTTAGTCTATGTGTCCTCTATTCTGTACCATTGATCTACAATTTTGGTGCCAATAACATGCTATTTTTGTTACTATCACTTTGCAGTATAGTTTAAGGTCTGATAAAAGATGGAAAGATCTACCTTGCTCTTGGACAGGCAGAATTAATATTATCAAAATGACCATACTACCAAAAGCACTATACAGACTTAATGCAATTCCAATCAAAATCCCAAAGGCATTCTTTATATAATAGAAAAAAACAGTAATGAAATTCATCTTGAAAAATAAGAAACGCAGAATAGCTAAAGCAATCCTTGACATCTAATATTAAAGAGGATTTTGCAATTTATAAATGGATACATCCATAAGGTAATTGGTTATAAGCTGTGGGGCTCAACAGAAACGCCTTATTTTGAAATAGACATTATCAGTCATTGATAAATAGATTATAGTACAAGTTATGAGCATTAATAAGATTGCTGGTGAGAGAGAATTATATGGTTAGGTAGAAGATGATTGTTAATGTACTAGGTCTTGAACTCCACTACATTCTAACAAGATGGAGGAGGACCAGCAGCAAAGAAAAAATAATAATCAGCGATTATAGAAATAGAAGGCAAATTAGATTAGAGGGGTATCATGGAGGCAAATGAAGGAGAATTTCTAAAATCAGTATTGTCAATAGTGTTAAATGTTATTAGGCAGCAAGAAAGTAAAACTCTGCATTGGCTTTAGTGACATGATCACTTTTATCAAACAGTATTTTTGTTGAGAAGCATTAGTGACTGGGTTAAAGAGTGACTAGGAAATAGGAAACCTATTCAGTAAACTATATAAAGGTTGTAAAATATTTACCTTTATAAAACACAAGCAAAGAGAAACAGGAAATGTGAAGGTCAAGAGAAGCTTGATAAAAATAGAAGTCAATAAACTATGTTGAATTTCCATATAACAATGCATTTGTGATATGGATGGGATTGAATTTATAGTAGATAATAGAAAATTGATGGTCTTTGATGCTTGAGAAATAATAGAACAACATTCAAAATGCAAAGTAGTGGGATTTATTTATGGTAAAAGAAAGGAAATTCACTCAAATGTAAGAGAAGGAAATGAAAAGAATGGCTTCACATGCAGGTAAGATGGAATTTTTAGATATAGCAAGTAGAAGAAATTATTTTTTTTTCTGAATGATTTTGTACTTTATTTCATGACTACAGTTCAATTAATAAAAAATTTATAATTTTCCAGATAGGCTAATAGCTGTCACTGTTTTTTTTTTTTTTCACTTTGCATAGTGCCAGTTTTATTTTTTAATTTTTTTTTCATCTGGATTTTTTTTATTGGTTGTTCAAAACATTACAAAGCTCTTGACATATTTCATACATTTGACTCAAGTGGGTTATGAACTCCCATTTTTACCCCGTATACAGATTGCAGAATCACATCGGTTACACATCCACGTTTTTACATATTGCCATACTAGTGACTGTTGTATTCTACTGCCTTTCCTATCCTCTACTATCCCCCCTCCCCTCCCATCTTCTCTCTCTATCCCATCTACTGTAATTCATTTCTCTGCCTTGTTTTTTCCCCTCACATCCTCTTATATGTAATTTTGTATAACAATGAGGGTCTCCTTCCATTTCCATGCAATTTTCCTTCTCTCTCCCTTTCCCTCCCACCTCTCGTCCCTGTTTAATGTTAATCTTTTTCTCATGCTCTTCCTCCCTGCTCTGTTCTTAGTTGCTCTCCTTATATCAAAGAAGAAATTCTTATATTTGTATTTTTCTCTGTAAGAGAGAAAACAAGGTCATTTACTTTGACACCTGAAGGAACAGGGTGGGTCAGAGACTTGAGAGCTCTGGGAGAAAGTTTTAAATAGTTCCTGTGGTGAGTCCCAGTTCAAATAAAAAAAAATGTATGGTAGAATGCTGGATTCTTTTAAGGCTGTTGATCAGTCCCTTAGTTTGAGGTTCCCTAAGAATAGATCTGGAGACAAGTAACTAAGTGCAAGTAGTTTATTTGGACAGTGATCCCAGGAAGCAAATGAGGGAAGTGAGATAAAGAAAAGAATATAGACAAAAAAATATTATACCTGAGTAGGAATCAGAGAATTGCTGGTGGTAAATGGGGCTCATTCTTGCCAGGAACCTCTGAGAGACAGAATACAGTATACTTCAAGATGGTCCAATTGAGTAATAAGGGGTTTGGGATACGTAAGCATCAACTCAAAGCTCTCACTGGTTAATACTTGTCAAGTATTCTTGGTCTGTCCCATTAAGTGTTCAGTAAAATCTACAGGCAAAGAGACACAAGGATTTTTATGTTGGGCCAAAGAAAAACAACAACAAAATCTAAAGTCAATAAATATTAACAATTCATGCACAAATGAAAAAGTGTTGACATTCAATTACATGAGGTTTAGAGGAATTCAGATCCCTATTCTCTCAATATCTAGTTGGGAATCTTTGGTAAATAACAAATCAGTAAATATTTATTACTAGGAAGTAGGCTCTCTTTTTGTTGGAGGACATAGAGGTGAGCTAGATGATCTAAGTTCTTATCCCATGATGCCAAAAGTCCAAGGTCAATTAACTTAAATTCTCTTGAGTCTCCCTTTCCTTATATTGGCAGGGTTATTGGTAATGTATAACTATAGCTTTTTGTAAGAATATAAGATGTGTATATTTGTAAGGGTTTCTGTTTTATAAAGTTCCATATGAGTTTAATTTTAAAACAATAGCCTGAAAGTAAGTAAAACATTCTAAAAGATTCATACTAGTTAAAACCTTGAAATACTGGTTTAAAAAATCAGTTCATGGGCCTGAGGCTATAGCTCTGTGGCAAAGCACTTGCTCAGCATCTGAGAGACACTGGGTTCTATCCTCAGCACCACATAAAAATAAATAAAGACATGCTATCCATCTACAACTACAATAAAAAAAAAGAAATATGACTCTCAAATATAAAAATGTCAGTCCATATGTTTGTGATAGCTAATATAATTGTGTGTGATGGAACTAGCTTAATAATGTTTTATGAAAAATTCCAAAAAGTTGTAGGTCAAATTCACCTCAAGGTGTGTTGAAAATCTAATATTGACATGAAAACATTGATTAAAATAATAGACTATCATAAAAGTATTGTAAGAAGATAGTTGTCTCTTTTTCCTTGATTATACTGTACACTGCTCATGTGTTTTCTTTAGGTGCCAAATTGTAGGGAACCTAAGATATGGACAAACCATGGAAAATGCACTGAAATAATTAGGAATAGGCAGGGTAACCTTCAGATGTCTTTTGGTGCATTTAAATAGTTTATTTCAAATATTTGAAGACAGGAATAAAGAAGTAATAGCATGGTGATTAAAATGCCTTACTTTGTGTCTTAAATTTTATATTTTCCTTGTGCTCTAAAAAGGTCCTCTAAAAATTGTTCTTTTTTTCCCTAAGAATGTCTATATGGTTTGTTTGGTTTGCTATGCTCAATAAGTTGTTGGATTAGATGATCTCTAAATTCCCTTGTCATGGATCCTTGATTGATTTTGATAAAATCTAGGAGCTCTTTCTGAAGAAAAACACATACACCTTCCGAATTTCCAGTGATTCATTCATTCATTCATTCGTCACCCCTGCAACTCATCTATGACTCCCTAAAATCTATGCTTTTTTGAAGTCTTAAATTTTCTTTTGTAAAACCTAATTTTAATTTTTAGATTAAAATAATATATATATATTAATGATATAAAACATGTTTTAATATATGTATGTGTTATGGATGGCTAAACCATGCTAATGTACCCACTATATCATATTTTATCATTTTTTTTCTAGTGAGCATGTTTCAAATCTATTAACTTAATGATTTTCAGATGGAGAATATTGTTAAAAACTACATTGCCATTTTGTGCAATAGATCTCCTGGGCTTATTCCTTCTAACTGTATATTTTCATACTTTGATTAACATCTTCCTTACTATGCCATCCTTCTTCCAACCTCTGGTAACCAGCATTGTACTCTCTGCTTCTATGAGTTTGAGTATTTTGGAGATCTCATAATTAGTGAGATCATGTATTATTAATCTTTTTGGATCTGGCTTATTTCACTTAGTATAATGCCATCCAGTTTCATCCATATTGTCACAGATGATAGAAACTCCTTTTATAAAGCTGAATAGTATTTCATTTTGTGCATGTGTGTGTATATGTTTATTACATTTTCTTTATCCTTTGATCCATTAATGGACACTTGAGATTCTTCCATACCTTATCTATTCTAGATCTGAATTTTAAAAAAAGTTCCAAATAACATGGTAATTGATCAGATATTTCTTGCAGCAAAATACCCTACACCATAACTTAGTAGCCTAACACAGTAGTTGTTTATCATTTCTCATATCTCTACAATGTGGGAAGTGTCCTTTGGGCACTGATTTAGCTATAATGTAGTGTCTCCTAGAACATCCATTATGCAATATTCAGCTGCTATTCAATGGGTCAGTAGGTCAGAGAGGCCTTATTCATACGATTGTTTCTTTATGTTCTTCCATGTATCCTGTCCACATGAATTCATTAAACTTCCTTAAAGCATGGTCACCTCAGAGTCATTGGACTTCTTATATGAATTACACTTGCCTTCAATAAGTGTGTATTTTAAGAGGACAAACTACAATATGCAAGTGTTTATCAAGCCCTTACTGGGATTGTCTTACTAATATCCTATTTTCCATAACAAGTCACATGATCAAACCCAGAGACAATATGTTTAGAGAGTATCAGGGCAAGGATATCAAAAATATGGTTCAATGGCTACCACCAACAGGAATTTCAGTTTCTTATAAATACTTCTCAAAAAGAAAGAAACTCATCTTGGGAAGTAGTAATTTTGCAAATAGTACAAACATTCAAGCAGAGCCTGGGTAATAGCTTATAGGAGATACTGTAGAGGTGATTGCTGCATTGAGGGGAATAAAATGGCCTCCATGATCATAAGACTGTACATCAAAGCCAACTTCAAATTTGAGCCTGCCTAACTAGGGAAAGAGTGGGGCTATTAACAGTAATAAAGACATCAGGAGGGAGTCTCAGATTGGGAGGAAAATGATAAATGTGAATAAATTGCTTTTCTTTCCATATAGAAGAAAGAGATAATGACCTTTATTCTTTGCTGTCTTAGGTTGGATGTCGATATTACTGAACTTCACAGTTGGATTACTCGCTCAGAAGCTGTATTGCAGAGTCCTGAATTTGCAATCTATCGGAAGGAAGGCAACTTCTCAGACCTTAAAGAAAAAGTTAATGTAGGTTCTGCATTAAGTTTTAACATTTTTTTCTATTTTGTGCTACTTGTAAACTCTCTGCCTTTTTAATTCTCTGATTTTTATTAGAGGTGGTACGATTAAAAAAATCTGATACAATGCTATTTAATATATGTTTAAAATTTATTTTAGATGTCAAGCAAAATCAAATTTTAGCCTAGGATAATCTTTTCCAGATTCTGCTGTGACAAGAAGTGTTTTTCATATATTAGAAGATGAACTTCTGTTGATTTCCCATCATATTTTTTTTTATTGGTTGTTCAAAACATTACAAAGCTTATGACATATCATCTTCCATACATTTGATTCAAGTGGGTTATGAACTCCCATTTTTTACCCCAAATACAAGTTGCAGAATCACATCGGTTACACATCCACATTTTTACATAATACCATATTAATGACTGTTGTATTCTGCTACTTTTCCTATCCCCTACTATCTCCCCTCCCCTTCCCTCTCATCTTCCCTCTCTACCCCACCTGCTGTTGTTTAATTCTCTCCCTTGTTTTTTTTTCCCCTTTCCCCTCACAAACTCTTATATGTAATTTTGTGTAACAATGAGGGTCTCCTTCCATTTCCATAGTTTCCCTTCTCTCTCCCTTTCTCTCCCCCCACT
>NW_026000249.1:21048574-21063826 GCF_001458135.2 Marmota marmota marmota | reverse complement strand
CGCCCGCGTGGCCGGCCAAGATTCACTTGTCTGGGGCAAATTGTCACCTCTAATAAACTTACTAATTCCTGGCAGGTCTCCTTTCAGCGGAATTTTGCTAGAAGTTCCTCAGTAGGTAGAATGTAGCTGTTTTAATGGGTGTTTCTGATCTGGTTAATGTGGAGATACTGAAAGTGCTGCTTCCTTGCCGGCCGCCATGTTGGATCCCCATCATATATTTTTATGTTAGCTCAAGTCTAGGCTTTAGGAACTTTGCAGAACAAAACAGAATAGAATGCAATAGAGTCGAACATAATACACTCTTAGAAATTCTATGGCTGAGGCAGGAGCATCGAGAGTTAAAAGCCAGCCTCAGCAATTTAGCGATGCCCTAAACAACACAATGAGACCTTGTCTGTAAATAAAAATATAAAAAAGGGATGGGGATGTGGCTCAGTGGTTTAGTGCCCCTGGGCTCAATCCCCAGAACCCCCACCCCACAAATAGTTATTCTTTATAGTCAATAATATATGTCATAAATTATAACAGGTTTATAGTTCCCAGATATATATAGTTACCTTAATTAAAATATGTCTATCTTCCTTCAGTATTTACTTATGATGAAAGATGACTTGCTTGTTTTTAATTCCTTTCCAAGACATTATAATTTTAACCTTCACAATAGGAAATTTTATTAACTTAATAATAGCTGTTTCATCTTCAGGGAAGTTATCAGGCTTTTATTTTTCAACTTCAACAGTTACAAAACATTCATTTTAATTTACAATTGACAGCAGTTTTGAAAGAATTTCTACAAGGCTGAGTAAATAAAGGGGATAGGGCAAAAAATCTGAATGTTAAATAATTTTAGTTATATAAATGTCACATATAAGTGTATACGTTAGTTCTGCTTTAGTTTTCTAGCATTTAATTTATGAACTACAATAGCTATTATATTATCAAATACAACACTACCTTGGATATAAGCTCATGTTTGTTGTGGGATTGGAAATTTTGAAGGAAAACAACTGCAAAGAGCTTCTGGAAGAAAACAATGCATTTTTAGACTGCTGAGGAAAGACAATAATTTGTCAAATATTCTTAGAATTTACTCTTTATATTTACAAATTGGAAAGTTATGTTAAATTTCTTATTGGCTTTATAAAATATGCTGCTATCAGCATTTTAATAACCTGGTATAAATTGTTTCAAAAAATGGGAAATATAATTATATTAGTTTCAAAATTAAACTGAATAGACAGATAATAGTATAATTATTTATTATAGAATTATAGTAGTATTTTCCTTAATGTGAAATTAGCAGAATGTCTTTTTGTAATGTGTACATTTTAAAAAGTATATTCTTTGTTATGATATTTGAAAGAAAGTCCAAGTAGAAAAACTACCTAGAAAAGATACACTCTAACTTTCAAAGCTCATGTGATATATTTAACCACTAAAAGTATGAATCACATTGGGTAATTCATTAGCTAATTAAAATACTTTATCTGATTCATATAGTTTTCTGTTTGTCATCCTATTTCTGTATCTTAAAGCAACTTTGATCAAGCAAGAAAATTGAGTTCCTGCATTTCAGGAATATAAATTCAAAAATTTTCTGTTATCATATGGTTACCTAGAAGCAATTTACATTTAATAGATTGTGTCAACATGACAAACTAAAAGTGCTAAAAAATGTACAATATTGTATAAGTGGTTTTCTGATGCCTAGCAAGTCACCTTTATCAACTTGAACTCTCATTTTCTGAAATAACAACATCATTCTTAATTGCCTACTAAAATAGGATGTGAAATGATTTACCTAGACATTTCCTTCAGGCTAAGTATAATGTATATGTGTTAAAAGTCCTTGAGAGAAACACATAGTAATGATGATGGATATGCAGTTCAGGTGTACATTAATTTTATTAACTTCTTCACCTGTCAGTTTATGTAAGTTATTTTGAACTCATGGGAGGCCCATCTCATGAACTTGAATGGTATTAATTTATTTTTAGGCATCCATTAACAATGGTTAAACATTATTAACTCTTTTATCTTTTACTTGATTGCTTCATTCATTTATACCTTTCTAGTGTTTTCCACGAACAGTAATATTCAAGGCCATTGCCAATACAATTTTGTGTATTTTCAGATATGAACCCTTTAAAGTAGAACATAATTTCTCCATCTCTGTTGACTGTGTTTTATTAATATAAGTCAAAAAATGTACTTACTTAAAAGTGGAGTCTTATGGGATCTTACTAATCAAAGTGTGTCCCCTGGATAATAAATATTAGCATTATCTGGTAGCTTGTGAGAAATATGGAATCACAGACCTAGTGAATCATAATCTGCTGTTGGACAAGTTTCACACATGATTTTTATGGCCAGAAATATTTGAAAATCAATATTCTAGGACACAGTGTGGAGTATTACCAGACTTCTAGATGTTCTGTCTTTCATTCTGTGGATGTCAACATGATTCAGAATTTTTAATTGGACTAATTCTAGCTACTCATATTCTTTTGTTTAAAAAAATTATTAGTTATTGATAGACCTTTATCTATTTATTTGTTTATACATAGTGCTGAGAACAGAACCCAGTGCCTCACCCATGCTAGGCAAGCACTCTAACACTGAGCCACAACCCTAGCCCCATAGCTACTCATACACTTGATGTGGGTACTTGGTAGTATAAATTAGTAATAAAATAACAAAATAGCCTCTTCTGACCACAAGTCAATGTAGTAGATGTCTGAGAATCAGGAACTTATACAAGGTTCTCTTGAAAGTTTTCTAATCAAACTATTATGGTCAAAAGGCCTTGGGCTCTTTGTAGGATCTGTGCTTTCTTATACTAATCCTAAATAAAAGTTTTCACCATGTTGCAATTGGAATCTTCAGGTCAGTTAAATCTACTTTGTCTCCTATGTCTATTATCTGTGTTTACCTCTCAGAATAGGCACCTCTGTTTATCTGTCCTCTGTCTTTATGCTCTTCCCCACTCCCTTTCCTCTGCCTCATTTCTTGTGCTTTGTGCCTTCCAATAGTCTCACTGTGAACTCTTAAATCTGTTTTTCAAGACAAGTCTTTCTGTTCTATAAGTTCGTTCTGTTTATACATGGAGACTACTTTGACTCTGAAGAACAACACTGTACCCATCTCTCTCTTATATCCCTACTCCTTTTGAATTGTTTTCCTAATTTCACAGAGCCAATTCCAAAGATACTCTTGTCTATACATGTTTTTTTTTCCTTGCAATTTGTGTCTAGTGGCCATCAAGAGGCCCTATTAGCCACTTTAGCTTTAGTGAAATTCTTTCCTCCTTCGGTTTATTGCATACCATGTACTTAACACTGTATTCTGTTATTTTCTCATTGAAGACTTTGGTACTAAGATCAGAGTCCTTTCTGCCCAAGTTGTATATTTATTCTTAGTAATCTTAGTACCTCTCTGAGATGTCTGCTCTTTGTAAAACCTTCCATTTCCCTATGTTCTTAAGTTACTCATGCAGTTGCATAATCCTACTATAGATGTTATCATTACCCGGAATTTCTCCTTTTCTTAAATACACACTTTAACAGAATTATTGATAGATTTGTACAAACTTTCCATGCATTCCTACTAATACTTCTCCTTAATTTTTCTCAATTATTTAAATGTTAAGTATCTTCTATGCCTTTATCACCATTTGTAGTAGATGACTTTTCCTAATATTTTAGTCAAAATAATGTTTCTCAAATTATATGTATTCATTTTTATGCTCACTGTATCTTTCCATCTGCTTTAACGCACTTTAGCTAGTTAAGCTAGTTCAGCTAGCTAATCTCTCTCTTTCTCTTTCTAATGCCATCACTGTCATGTATTAAGCACCCTTCCTCTATTAATCTGGATATTCATATCTTCAGTCCCATTCTATTCTCTGAGACTTAATCATCAATCTTTAAATAGGTTTTTTTAATATTTGAGGAAAATTTTTCTCTCCTAGAAACATAAACTTTTATATGTTATCTTATTCAACTTCTCTATAGAACTAGACCCTATTAACTACTTTATTCTTCATGAAATTCTTTCCTTTCTTAGCTTATAGCATAGCACTAGGTACTTATTACCTTTTTTATATTTTGGTCATTTGTTCCAATTCATTTTTCTTTTAATAATGTTATTCTCCACAAAACTTCTCCTGTTATTTTCCTCCAAATGTCCCCATTTCTTCCCATTTAAGTAACATCTAACTTACATGGATAGATAGAAGCATGTAGATATCTAAATATATATCTTTAGATCATATGTTTCCTTTAAAGCCCACAGTGGGCCAATAAATTATTTACTATATGAAGGAATTATTTTTCAGCCTGCTGGCTCATTTTAACACAAGCTTTGCTACCAATATGAAAGGTCTAACAATTTCTGAATAAACATTTGAGTGAATAAATTATTTTTCTATCAGAGGGTAAAACTTCATTATAGAATGTTAAGTGAATAGAAAATTAATTGCTTCTGAAGTCACTGTAGGACCATCGGGAATCTAGAACTTACTTTTCATATTATTAGAGAAGATGTCATTGAAAGGAAGAGGCTTTTAAGAGATGCCAATACAGAAAAAGCATGAAAGATCATAAAGGGTTTTTATAAACTTTTTTGAAGAAGTAATGAACTTTCTTTTTTGTAACTCTTAGAATTACTTAACATTTTTATCTTTTCCTTTATATTATTATATAATACAATTTTAGTTTGTATGTCATTATGTATTTTAGAAGTTAAAATTTTGTGATTACTAAGAATTTTCTTGACCCCTTACTGTATTATTAAGACGTTCCCACTGTAATTATTTATGAGCACATTTTTAGCCCATATATTCTTCACTTGAAGTTGTGTATAGTAAATATTTTAGAATCTTAGTAGTTACTTCTAAATCTGTGATCATATATTAATCAGATACTGATAAAGTATTAAATATTCTACATATTAATAAAATATTATTAAAACTTTTATTTTATTATATGAATAGCTTTAAGAAATAGTAATTTTATGTATGTATGCCCAGACATTCACATATATGATAAATAGATACATAGAGGGAAGTGGACAAACAGAAAAGCCCTTTTTTTAATTTCCTGGAGAAAAAAATTAGAAAAATATACTAATGCCAAGGGAAGATGTATGTTAAAAAATAAGGTGACTTCATTGAGATAGTTGTAGCTATCAATATTTAATGCCAAAATAAACATTGTACCTGGCAAAAAGAAAATTGGTAATTTTCATGAAAAACCTTTCTATGTAGTAGCAAGAATTGAAATCAGACTATAAATATTTGGACTAATTTTGGAGATGAAATACACAGAAAGTAGAGGCCATAGTTGAAAATTGTTCAGATGATACCCTTGACCTTGAATACATGTAGAAAACCAGATGTCATGGCACACACCTGTAATCCTAGTGGCTTGAGAGGCTGAGGCAGGGGGATTGTGAGTTCAAAGCCAGCTTCAGAAATTTAGCAAGACCCTAATCCTAAAAAGGGTTGGGGGTGTGGCTCAATGGTTAAGTTCCCATAGGTACAATCCCTGGTACAGAAAAGAAAACAAATGGAAAGCTTGTGTGTGTGTGTGTGTGTGTGTGTGCGCGCGCACGTGCGTATGTGTGTGTATACATATATATTCTTTATATAAAAACATGCATATGTGTGTGTTTGGTGGGTATAAAGAGAGAGAAAAGGCATGAAGATAAGATCCATGGAAGAGGAACATTGGGGTAAGACTTATTAAGTTTTGACTTACTGATTGTATATGCTACTTTTGTTTTCTACCTGAATAATTTTAAAAATATTATCAGGACATAATATGGAGATCAGGGTGATATGCCTAACTCCCAATCTGATTTGCAGTTTTTAGAAAACTTTCTTTTAATCCATTCTTACTTTACTGAGCTTGCAGCATTTCTCCCCATGGGCTGGTTCTATGATTGCTATATATATCATTGCTAGAATTTGTTACCCATTTTCTCATGGATCCAGGAAAACCAAATTGCATGTGGCAACATTATGCTACAATAGACTTCATGTTCTGTATTGACTATGTATCAGGCTCTACTCTAGATATTGGAGAGAAAGTAGAGAAAGAAATAGATGAGGATATCTGGCATTATATAGTTTATATTCCAGTAGAGAATATGTAAATAAAGCAAGATTAATATACAAAACATTTGGAATGTTAGTAATAAATGCCAAAGAGAAAAATACAGGAGAAAATAGGGCCAGGTGGCATGTATTCATATGTGTATATCAGTGTGTGTAGATAGAATGCACTCAAAATACTGAGAAAATATTATCTAAGTAAATATCAATGAGCAGTGACAAATTTACAGATAACCAAGGTAGGAACTTTTCATACATGAGGGAGAGTGTGTGTGTGTGTGTGTGTGTGTGTGTGTGTATGTATGTATATATATGTGTGTGTGTATATATATATATATATATATATACACACACACACACACACACACATATATCTGTGTAGCACGAGCATGCCTCTGGTGTCAGAGAACAACAAAGTGTGAGGCTGGAGCATAATAACCAAGGTATTTGGTAGCAGAGGAAGAATTCAGAGAGTTTAAATAGATTAGGGTCAGGCAGGGCTATCATAAGGACCTGAACTTTTACTCAGCTGTAGAGTTAACCCTGTCATGACTGGCATTCTCTACTGCCTTGAGAATATGTCACTGAAGAGCAAAAGTAGAAGATAGAAGACCATACAATAGTAAATTTTGAAGCATCCTAATCTTCCAGAGATGTTGGGATACTTTGACTGATACATTAATAGTCATAGTGATAATATCTCTTTCTGGATAGTTTGGAGATTAGAGCCAACAGGATTTTTTTGCAGTGCTAGGAATGGAACCTAAGGTCTTGCACATTTGAGGCAAGGACTTTACCCCTGAGCTCTATCGTCAACCCAAGCCAAGAGTATTTCTGATCCTTTTGTGTGGTTTGGAAGAAAAAGAGCATTCAAGAAAGATTCTAACTTCTTGAGCAGTTTTTTTTTTTCCTGCTTTTTATTTTGCCTGAACAAATGGATTGAGTCTCAGAATACTCCAAATGTCCAAATTTAGAATTTAGGGAGATGATTCAGAACCAATCAGGGAGAATGAATATAGGTGGCTTTTGAGGTTAGAGGAAAACTGTGTGCATGTGGTCCAGCAAGCTAACTTAATAAATACTTTCAATAAGAAAATGGAATTCTCTGAATTAAAGTATGATAAGTAAGCTGAGGTCTGAGAATCAGCCATTGACTGTAGTAACCTGGAAGTAAGCGTTGACTTTGATATAGTAATTTTGATGGGAATAAATAAGGGAATATGCAGGAGGACTAAATTACTTTGTTTTTGTGTTTGGTTTGCTTTGGTGTCAAACCAGTTTTTACTGTGCAACATAGATCGTTAGAAGGCCAATGTCCTCCCTGATGGCACATAATTCTTTAAAGGAATGCATATGTCCTTCTTTTCCCAACAATGTATTCCTCATCAGTCTTTGTTTTTGTTTGTTGTGTGATGTGACTCTACTTTTACATTTTCTGTATTTTAATGCGTGTTTCTGTAAAAAAGGAGAGAAAGTAGTAACACTTGGAACTACTGATCTAAATTATTTTAAAACAGAATTCCATATATTTCATTTGAAGTCAAATACCTGTGTGGTTCTATCCCAAGAGAAAGCAGTTTCAGTGATGTTTATTTAATCAATTTTGTTAACACTTAAAATGTGGTTATTTGGACACTTCTTACACATTTTTATAAGTCAGGTGTTTTAATCAGATGTTGATGTCAGAAGTTTTTCCTGAAATTCTAAGATTATTAAGATGACTTTTAATGAGAACAAGTACATATTGTTGTTAGTCTGATACTGTTTCAGTTTATGTCACAGCATTTGTCTCAGCTTAATAATTCCTAGTTTGACATTTTACTGTGAAAATTTTCTTTCTTTAAAAAATAAGTTATGTGAAGAGCCTTTTTTAGTCCCCTCAGAAGTTCTGGATGGTAGGTATTCCATTATTTTACACAGAAAACATTGTGGCAGGGCTGGGGTTGTGGCTCAAGCGATAGCGCGCTCGCCTGGCATGCGTGCGGCCCGGGTTCGATCCTAGCACCACATACAAAAACAACGATGTTGTGTCCTCTGAAAACTGAAAAAAAATTAAAGAAATATTTTTAAAAAATTCTCTCTCTCTCTCTCTCTAAAGAAAAAGAAAACATTGTGGCTCAGAAAGTTTGAATCACTTTGTTAAGGACAAACATCTAGTAGATAGATGTAGACAGAACTTAATTCAAGTGAAGGAAAAAACAGTTCTCCAAAACATTTCTTTTCATTACCTTTTTTTTTTTTTACCAACTTCTTGCTACCCTATGATTGATTATTTATAATTGACCATCTGCAACTGTATCTGAAATGAAATATTTGCTGGACTCTTAATTGCCATTGACCCTTTGCACTATTCAAGGCATATTTGTGACCATATTCTTCTTCATTTTCTAATACTCCTCTATGAAGGGATTCCCCTGTTGATAGGTAACATAATGAGGATATCATCAGCACATAGATATTAAAAGTGCATTCCCTGCTTCTTTCCAGGGCCTTTGTCTCTATATATGCACCAGTGATTTGGTTTGCAAATAATATACATCTAGTAATGTAGCCAGGTAACTGAAGTGTATAGGGCCTTGGTAATCAGCCTGTGGACTGTCAGTGTCCATTATGAGTAGTCAGGCATTCCTTCTGTCATTTTGGGGTCCATGCTGAATTAATAATGCCTCAATTATTTCATTATTCCTAACTACCTTCAAACCAAAAACTCACCCTTGCTGAATTGTGTTCTGTTAGGCTCAAGTCTGATTTTCTTTTTTTTTCAATGAAACATCCCTAGAAGCAATAGATTATGTTTGAAAGAAACCTAAATTTGAAATGGAGGAGCATGGTACTAATATTGGACCTAAAACTTTTCAATTGTGTGTCCTTTGATATGTGATTCAATTTTTTTGATGCTCCATTTTTTCTTGTATAATATTAGATAACATAATGCTGGCTCATTCTTCCTCACAATTATTATGACATGCATTTAAAATCATACCTATATAAAACCAGTAATATGGTAGACAGTAAAGAAACTTCATTTTAACATGATTATTCTGAAGTTTTCAAATTTTCTATAAGTGTCTTTGTGCCTCACTTTCTTCTTTTATGAAAATGGGAGAGTAATAGTAACAGATCCATAGATTGTTAGTTTTATCATGGTGGTGGTTGTTACTGTTATTACTTGTATTAGAATTACTAGACTGATGTGGTCAACAAAACAAGATATTTAAGCTCAAATATTATTCATGAGATATTCAAAGTTTGGCTGTTAGCATTACTATTTGGTTATCTCATCAGATGCTTAGAATAAAGAGAATATGATCATGGCATTTAAAAAGCCGTTGTTAATTTATTGTCATTGTTTATGAAGACCAGATGGTGTTCTGAGTCTTCCCTTTATGTAATTTCATGTAAAAAATAAAAAAAAAACAAAACACATAAATACAAACCTTTCTGAGAAGAGAAACTCTAACTTGCAATTCGAAGAATACCAGTTGACTCCATTTTTTTTTTTATTATTTGCCTTGTTCACTTATAGCATTAGTATTTTTTTCCTCACTGATTTATTTCCCAATGTAGTTAAAAGCAAGAATACCCACATCTTCTTGTTTTTAAGAGATGTAAATATTATAGATTTACTTAGAATATACTCATTTTTCTCTAATAAACTGGTTTAAAGTTCTTGGGGAATGATATTTACCTTTTAACAGGGAATATGTTAAGTGTTAAAAAATGTGCCAATACAATGCTAAGGACAGGGAAGTTAGGACTCAAAAGTTAAGGAATTGAGGAAATAGGAATTTTATATTCTTCTTTGGGCTTTAACTGGATGTTGTTTGTGGCTGCCTTATTTTCATGGAATTTTCAGTTCAACCAGCCAGTTGGAACCTACCATATCTGTCTGCATGTTTGTGGAAACAATTCAGTACTAACTTTCGAAAGTGAATTTCAAGACAATCCAGAATGTTAGCCTGTTGATTAGAATGAAATTGTGGAATCATAAAATCAAATAACAATGCACCCTGTGTACTTTGAAAGTTTCAAGCAGAATCCAAGATACTAAAATTTGTCTATCACCTTCAAATATCACCTTTGTTGACTTGTGAGAAAAAAAATTGTTTTCTTTTGCTATCCTTCACAGTATAATATAAGATATGTATTTTTCAGTTGGGATGTAGTTATTAAAAATAAGGCTATCACATTATAATGTTTCATTTCATTCTTCAGTTATTCTAAACTTTAATATTTTATACATCCTTTTATTTGCTTGGGAAAGAGGCTAGTCTAGATGAATGCTTATTTCTATGAAAGTATTTCTGATGCTGCCATATTTTTGATATTTACATTCATAACTTTATATTTATTTGCTTTCAAATGAAAGACACAAAATCTGCATTGTACAATTACAGTTAACTCTGGTCATGTGTAGATATTTAAATTTAAATTAATGAAATGACATTAGATAAAATTAAGTTAAAATGTCACTTCCTCGGTCACATTGGCTGACTTTCAAGTGCTCAATACCAACATGTAGCTATTGGCTTCCATACTGGACAAAACAAATATTGCACGTTTCCTTCCTTGCATAAGTTTCTGTTCAACAATGCTGCAAATGTGCATGTGTCTATTATACCCCCCTCCCACATATACTCCAGTATTATACTGTGTAATATTTGTTTAAATGCCTGTAAGTATGAATATGATTTTGAAAAATAGTCCTTCCTCAAACTCAAGTAAAATCAGTTTTATAACTATTATTTTATCACAGAGATTATTCTTACTATATGCTAATTGCAGTGTAGCTTTCTTTTCTGTGAGTAGTTTTGATTTAAGACATATGACATATGTTATAGACACATCTTTTTATGAGTATAGTAGAGTTCTGCATTTTGGTTTAATATGTGAAATATTAGCTAAAGTCAACGGTATACAATACTACTTTCAATGGATTTTTTTAATATTTATTTTTTAGGTGTAGATGGACACAACACAATGCCTTTATTTTTATGTGGTGCTGAGGATTGAACCCAGGTCCCGCCCGTGCTAGGCGAGGGCTCTACCACTGAGCCACAATCCCAGCCCCAATACTACTTTTTGTTAATTTAAACTTTGTAACTTTTGTTTAAAAGTTAACTGTGATTAGAAGGGATGAACAAAGGAATTTAGAAAGTTCGTTCAAACTGAACCAAATGTTCCTGGAAATTGGAGTATGTAGGCTATTTTACATAAAAAAAATTAGCCTACAGTCTTGTATTTAAATCTATTTTTATGCTAAATTATTCGTAATTATAGCACTTTATACTTTTTCTATATTAGTGGATTCTTAATTTGACTTTTTTTAAAATTTTTTATTGTTGGTTGTTCAAAACATTACATATTTCTTGATTAATTTGACTTTTAATACTAAATATATTTCTATTTTCAGTAATAGTATCGGTGATATATCTTTAAATGATTAATTTCATTTAATTGTCTAATATTTTGTCTTTCATTGTTATGATTTGCCCTTTAACTTCCTTCTTTTTAAGTAGTATAACATTATAATGTATCAGAAATAATTACAAAAAATAAGTTTAGAAAATAGAAATCTTATTAAAAATAGCAATTCAGGATGAAAATATCTTTTGCTTTTACTGCCATTTTGATGCTTTTGGTGACAAAAGAGTTGAGGAAAATATCTGTAGATTTCTGCGATAAGCTGACAGTGAAATATCTTATGGCTTGAAAGGGCAAATAGAAGTTATAATTACTGTGTAGATTCAGAATCCTTGTATTGAAATACTCACCTTTGCTATCATGCTGCAGGCCATAGAGCGAGAAAAAGCCGAGAAGTTCAGAAAACTGCAAGATGCCAGCAGATCAGCTCAGACCCTGGTGGAACAGATGGTGAATGGTAATTACATGGAGTTGATTTAGATAATCTTCTTAGGGATTTGATAAACACATAGGTTCATATTTATCAGCTGAATTATATTAGACAAGCACTACTTGAATACAAATTTCAATTAAAGGGAGTTTGTTTTTTCAATCTTTCTTAATGCTAAGCAAATTATTAGGGGAAATTCAACTTGTGTCCTTTGGTAGAAAATGTGATGTGGTAGAATATCTTATCAATCTGTTGCAGAGAACTAAATTTTAATGCAAATATGAATAATTTAAGAAGGTTTATAGAAATAATTGGTGAGGAAGGCAATTGTATATAATACGTTAAAGTGAGTATAATCTGTTTGCAAGTAGTTTTTCCAATACATTTTTCCAAAAAGACTAATATTATATGGAAGGTTCTAAACTAATACCTGTTTTCTAGCTGTATATTTACATTTTCTATATTAAAGCTTGTGTCTTTCTTCACTTAATAAACATCTCTTGGAGGAATCTCATTTTTAACTAATTGTTTTATTTTTTATTTTTTGTATTTTTTAAAAAAAATAATTTGTTTTAATTAGTTATACATGACACTAGAATGTATTTTGACACATCATACATAAATGGAGCATAAACAACTTCTCATTCTTCTGGTTGTACATGATGTAGAATTACACAGGTCGTGTAATAATATGTACACATAGGGTAAAAATGTACAACTAATTCTATTGTAGTACCCCCATACCCTCACTCCTCCCTTTACTTCCTTCTGTCTAATCCACAGTATCTCTATCCATGCCCCTTATTATGAATTAGGATCCACATATCAGAGAAAACATTGGGCCTTTGGTTCTTTGGGATTGGCTTATTTCACCTAGTATAATTTTCTCCATTTCCATCGATTTATTGGCAAATGCCATAATTTCATTCTTGTTTAAAACTGAGTAATAGTCCATTGTGTATATATACTACAATATCTTTATCCATTCATTTGTTTTGAAGGGCACCTAGGTTAGTTCCATAGTTTATTTATTTTGGATTGAGCTGCTGTAAACATCGATATAAGTTAAATTTTAGTGAGATAAAAATACAATGTTAATATATTTCTTTTTATGAATGAAATAAAATTAATCTTTGCTAACACTAGATACCTCAAAGTTATCTGTGTAAAACATTATTGATATGAAATATGAAAAAATTTTCAAAATTTCATTGCTATAGTATTATATTTCTTTTCAGATAAAAGTAATTTTATGAAAATCATAAATGGCATTTTATTTTGTAAAGGATATACTTATAATAATATTGTAAACAAATATAACAAATGTTTTTGTTTTACATGTCAGCTTTTTATGGAATCTTCCAGATTCTGCAACATAAATTCTGTATATGAATTATTTTTTACATTAATTGCTACGTTGGCACTATAAAAATTCAATGAGTCAATGATCTTAATAGGAAATCAATTCATTTTTTTCTTCTAATGAGCCACATGACTATTTGCTTAAAATAAGAACAAGTTAATATGACAGCTTAGAATTGGGTTAATAAGTTAATTAATATATAGAGAATGAAAAGTATTAATAGGTTTTGTTTAGATACATGTGATTTGGTGATTTTAGTTGATGGTTTAACAGCACATTCATGTTAAATTATATGATCTAAAATATTATTTTAATTGTTATATAATCCCCCCTAGAAACTATATTATTACTTTTTCACTTGAATAAGCTAATTTAATGTGTGTATTTTCTTTTTTCATTGTGTTTTTAATGATGGGAACAATAAAAATAATTTAAAAACATCTAAAACCAATATGGTACTAGGAATTGAAATCAAGGCTTATTTCATGCTACACAAGTACTTTGCCACTGAGCCACAAGTCCACAGTCTTTATTTTTTAAATGGTCTAATTTTTTAAATTATTGATAGGTCTCCATTTTATTTATTTATTTATATGTGGTACTGAGAAATGAAGTCAGTGCCTCAGACATGCTAGGCAAGTGCTCTACCATGGAACCACAAACCCCCAAATGGTCTAATTTTAACAATTAAATATCAAGCATAACTCACCTCAGATTATCTGATATTAGCAGACACTGAATTATTTAAAAAAGTATTTAAACACTTAGAAATAAAAGAAATGATTTATATTTTTTGGTATGTGAAACTATTTATAAGTGTTGAAATGATCATTGACTAGTGAGAATATCAGTTTTCCAAACTGTTGTCGTATCTCTAATTTTTGGAAGCATAGAGAATAAAACAGGACATTTAGTAAGTCCTTAGTAAATATTAACTGCTTAAATTCTGTTTCACAAAACAAAATTAAGATGATAATTAAGATAAAAACATTGGTAATATTTTTAGAAAACAACCATGCAGTGGCAAATGCCTATAATTCCAGTGGCTAGGGAAGCTGAGGCAGGCAGATATCAACTTTAAAGCCAGCCTCAGGAAAAGCAAGGTACTAAGCAACTTAGTAAGACCCTTTCTCCAAATAAAATACAAAATAGGGCTGGGGGTGTGACTGAGTGGTCAAGTGCTCCTGAATTCATTCTCTGGTAATAATAATAATAATAATAATAATAATAATGAGGAGGAGGAGGAGGAGGAGTCTTCTTCAAGCTACATATATGTTATATTAGTGAAGATATGATTAATTGATACATGCTTAGGCTGGAGTTTGGTCCATAAACAGGATAATTATTTAAAATGACCATATCTCTGCTCTCCCATTAAATAAAAATAATTTACATAATTACTATCAAAATATTCTGAATTCTGCTTTCATCCTTTTTATCTTTCAAAAACATATTATATAGTATTTATTTTCTATGATTGTACAAATAGTGAAATAAGCCAGACACAAAATTAGTGCCTTGAGTACCTGTCTACGTTTATTTAAGAGAAACTCCTAACCCTAGTTTTGAATACTTCTACCAGAGAGCCAAGAACTAAAGTTCACTGGTGTAGTTCATGAAGCTGAAATGTAAATTAAGCTTTCTGTATAACAGGATTCCCAACAATTACCTCACTAAATCACTTAAACATACTAGTCCAGAATCATCTTTCTTACATTTGTTCTATGGGATTTTAATCACCATACTTCATTTAGCATCTCATGCAATTATATTCCTTTAAACCATATATACTTTCCACAAAAATTAAGATAAAGGCAAATCATTTTTACACAATGTTACAATATTTTTTATTTTATTTTATTTTTAGAAACTTGCAGCTGACCCTTTAGGTTGGGGGATCAGGTACCACTCAGCTGCAAG
>NW_026000249.1:21041146-21046923 GCF_001458135.2 Marmota marmota marmota | reverse complement strand
TATATATATATATATATATATATATATAAAATTGGTTTTTAAAAAGAACTGTTCTTAAAAATGGCCTAGCAGTTGTATAAAAGTTGGTATAGTCATGGAAGCCTCTAGAATTTAGCCTCAGAATTCAGCCTTGTCTTCATGGATTCTGAATACATTTATACTACATGATAGACTGTTATTTGAATACCAAATGGACTTGTAAAGACCCTCACTTAAAGTGCAACAAAAAGAGGATACTGTTTTAGTGACTTTAAATTTTTATTCCAAATAGTCTTCTAATTCAAGAGCTCTGAAAACACATGTTTTTGCATTATTCTACCCTGGCTTCATGGCTAATGATGAATATACTTGATGAGAAATGCTTCACTTTAAGTGGCAGTTCTGAAGTACTTGCATGGAAGGTGGTGCACAATTAAAATTATTCTAACAGTCTGTTATGCACTGTACACAAGTAATAAAATTAATGGATGCACTTCAAGTAATGATCCATTTCCTCTAGGTGCAATATATTTATTCATAGAATATTTCAGGGGTTGTTTAGAATATGAGATGTGAATGGATTATGATCCATTATTCCTGAGATTATAATGTGCTACTACAAAGTGGTTTCCACAAGTATTGTTCATAATGCCTGGTGAGTTAGTGTTTGTATTCTTAAATAGCTAACAAAAATTAGAAAATCAGGTGCTCACACGATTGATACTTAAATTTGGCAGGTAGTTATTCTTACAAACTACCATAAAAATTTTTATTTTCTGTTAAGGAGAATAATTCTATGAACTGTTTATACATAAAACAGTTACATATAATAGTAAAATTTTTCATATGCATATACTCATATGAAAACAAATTCATTACTTATTCTAGAAAAGTTTTAAGGGCTCTTTTTATGATATTACCAGTAGAACTGGCAAATGTATTACCAATTCTTGAAGTAATGACAACTCAAATTTTAATTGAAGAGAGAAACATTGACAAATCTGAAATGTGACAGTGCTTCCAATCCCTCACCCAAGTATTGTAAAGCATACTTGAAGCAAGAGAGGACTGCATGATTTTTTGCTTCTTATATATAACTCTCCTAATGTTTGTCTTCATAGGATGTAAACTATTGATTTGGTGTTCAGTGAGTTCACAAGTACACTGTAGTTATTTTGTTTTTACTCTAAGCAGAGAACTCCATCAGATACTGCCAGTGGTGACACATTTCCTAGAGAGGATTATAGTTTAAAAGGATAGGCAGTCTCTAATTCAGCAGCAAGCATAATCACAAATGAGTTAGTAAAAGGATACAATGTTTATATATATATTATTCATAAGACTTTTGATTCTCTACGATTCATATTTGCTAGGGACATCTAGAAATCTCTCTAATTTTTGGTGTGGCTGTCCTTAATTTTAAATTATATTAATTGTATGACAAATAATTCCAAAATTCTCTCTTATTAATACATGACTAGTTATTGATAAAATTTCTTTAAACAATCCATACATATTTTTATATCCAATATTTATTTATATTATATACTATTATTACTAATTTTAAAAAATAATTATCATTGGGACTGGGGTTGTAGCTGAGTGATGGAGTGCTTGAGTGGCACATGTTGGCCACCGGGTTTGATTCTCAGCACCACATGGAGGAATGGACAAACAGAATAAACTTATAAAAATTAATAATCGTCAATTTGTTATAAATTACTTTTTTCAATCATTAAAAAACTTCCTTTCCCCTAATTTCAGTGTTTCAGAGAACTGTTTCCTTTTCTTGCTTCCCACATGTTTTTTTCTTTTTTTTTTAATATCCTCTATGTTAACAGTTTCTAATATGTATTGATTGCTTATTATATGTGATAATTTGTGTAAGTACTTCATATATGTTAACTTACAACCCTAATAAACTTTGTTCTATTTTAATTCTCATTTCATAGATAAGAAATATGAGTTCACTCATGTGGTAAATGGCATTCTTTTTTTTTTTTATATATCAGAGGCACTTGACCACTGAGCCATATCCCCAACCCTATTTTGTATTTTATTTAGAGACAGGGACTCACTGGGTTGCTGAGGGCCTCACTGTCCCTGAGGCTGGCTTTGAACTCCAGATCTTTCTGTCTCAGCCTCCAGAGCCACTGGGGTTTTAGAAGTGCGCCACTGTGCCTGGCCAATGACATTCATTTTGAACTCAGATCTGTCTAAATATAAAATTCTGACTCTTAATTTCTATTCCTTTTATCTTGTTTTCTCATTTGTCCTAATGTGGAAGTCTTTCTCCTTTAATTCCTTTTCAGGCATGTTCAACATCTTTACTTTTTTTGTTTGTTTGTTTTGACACAGCATAGAGTTTTATTTAATGATCAACAAAATTCATTAAAATTTGCTGCTAGGATTTTAATAGATACCACATAACGTGTTGATGTTTCATCATAGCTTGTTTTATCATTTGGAAATAGTCAACTATATTATTTATATTGAAAATTAATTCATGGTTATTTTTCAAATTTCTAATAGGGTTGGTAAGGTTGCACTTTCTCAAGAGCACAGAAAGTTTTCTCTCTGTGTTGGCTTACATTTAAACAAATGTTAATTAAGGTGTAGTCCAGCATAATCCATCAGTACCTTTAATTTGCTTTAGTATCTCTTATTTGCCTACTCAATAGCTGGTCTCTGTTGACTTTTTACACATCATGGACTTCTTTCTTCTAAGTACTTGTTCAACACATGCTGAAAATCTTTCTCTTAAACATGTGATCATTTAAATCCACGGCACATTTTTAAGACATTGCCTAACAATTTAAAATCCCCCCCTATGTATTTTTAAATTTTGCCCTTTCATTTTCCAGAAACAGTTTTAACGTTCTATCATAATATCTTTTCTCAAAAACAGTGCCAAACATGATCAGAGTTTTATATTCTTTTCTTTATACCAAACATCATTATTTTACAATTACTTAGTGGCATTCTTCAGAACATATTTTGGTATAATTCTTGTTCACTACTAAAAACCAAATTATCATGAACAGCATATAACACCATACTTCCACATGTCTCAATAAGATTAATTCTTCTCTCAAATATTAGGAGGGAATTAGGAGAGTTTTTAGTTTCTCTAATCTATGGGCTTCTCCGTAGCTCAATATACAGAGACAGGTATGTGTTATTTTTTATTATTTTTTCCTCATTTTACCTATTTAGAAAAATATCCTCCAAAAGAAGGATTGAAATATTTGTTTCCTCTGATGTTATTTTGAGTAGTATCATACTTTGAATTTTACTAAAATTAGATTCATGTTTGGAAGAAATTGAGAGATTTGGTTTGCAACAAATGGAAATTAAAATATCTGAACAGAGCAAAATTTAACGAGATAATATAGATATAGAATTCAAATCCATATCTTTAGTCTTTAAAAAGGATGAAGTGGGAGGCATGTACAAGTTAGCAAAATCACCAGCCTTATGTTTCCTAGAGATGTCCTTCAGACTTTTTAAGAATTTAGTTTCTCGAATAGGAAAGACAGTACTATGAATCGGACATAACTTTCATATATAAATACACAACCAGCAAAACTCCACATCGTGTACAACCAGAAGAAAGAAATCCTAATTAGAATTTGTTATACTCCACGTATGGATAATTTGTCAAACTACATTCTACTGCCATGTACATGTAAAAAAAGAAAAAAAATTAAAAAGAAAATAGATTACAAAAAAGAGTTTAATTTCCATTTACATGTTGCAGAAAGTTAAGTAAAATGAGCATTCAAAAAGAAGATTCTCTTAGACAACTTAGTCTTCTACTAAATAACTTTACCCCTTAGATATTTTAAACTAGAAGAAGAATTTGTGAGTTACTCCTCCCTTTGAGATCCTAGAGTTTAAATATGGGAACATGAAACATTCAAATATTTAGTATTTATAAGTAGGGCATGGTGGCCAACGCCTATAATCCCAATGGCTTGGGAGGCTGAGGTAGGAGAATCACTTCAAAGCCAGCCTCAGTAATTTAGCTAAGCTCTAAGCAATTTAGCAAGATCCTGTCTCAAAACAATCAATCAATCAAACAAAAAACATAAAAAGGGTTGGGGATGTGACTCACTGTTAAAGAATACCTGTGTTTAATCCCTGGTATCAAACATCACACACACACACACACACACACACACACACACACAGTGTCACACACAAAATAGTATATTTAAAGTTGTTATTTTAAAATGCACAAAGTAATTATTTTCTGCTTTATATAATAGCATTTATTAAAGGGGTTCTATATAAACTGACATATCTAAGAAAATCTAAAGTTTGTGAACTAACTTTGAGAGGAAATATATTAAATCATAGTATAGTATGATGTTGGCATACTTTCATGCTGTGTATAGGATAATATAATACTGGGCTTAGTTATATTTCAAATTAAGAAAAAAGAATATCTAAGATGTCATCTATGAAAAGACATAGCACATTCCCTGACACATAGTAAATATTCCAAAAGAGTAATGGTGTACTTATGTTTCATTTTTGCCCTTGATAGAGTTTTCCTGATTTTGATTTTGGTGTAGGTGATTTTAAATCTTTCAAATGAGCTTCCATATTTGTAAATAAAAATCTTTTTCATAGTAGAAAGATTATTTTTCTGAGTGCTTAATATACTTTCTTGGTTCAATGGACAATCTGTTAATTTCTAGACAACAAATAGCAATAATAGAGAATAATGAATTTTGGATCAATGTTTTTATCCTTTTGTAAAATCATAGAACTCATAAATTAGTTCAGCAAAGTAGCAGGATATAAAATTATCACCCATAAATCAGTTGCATTTCTATACACCAATGATGAATCAGCTGAAAGAGAAATCAGGAAAGCTGTCCTATTCACAATAGCCTCAAAAATATAAAATATTTGGGAATCAATCTAACAAAAGAGGTGAGACACCTCTACTCTGAAAACTGTAGAACATTAAAGAATGAAATTGAAGAAGACCTTAGAAGATAGAAAGATCTCCCATGTCCTTGAGTAGGCAAAGTTAATATCATCAAATTGGCCATACTATCAAAAGTGTTATACAGATTTAATGCAATTCCTATTAAAATCCCAATGACATTCTTCACAGAAGTAGAAAAAGCAGTCATGGAATTCATTTGGAAAAATAAGAGGGCCAGAATAGCGAATGCAAACCTTAGTGAGAAAAGTGACACAGGAAGCATCCCGATACTAGACCTTAAATTATCCTATAGAGCTATAGTAATAAAAACAACATGGTACTGGCACAAAAACAGACATGAAGACCAATGGAACAGATTAGAAAACATAGTCATTCCCACATAAATACAATTATTTCATATTACCCAAAGAAGCCATAAACATACATTGGAGAAAAGATAACCTCTTCAACAAATGGTGCTAGGAAAACTGGAAAT
The DNA here is from genome assembly GCF_001458135.2 of Marmota marmota marmota. Lineage (NCBI taxonomy): Eukaryota > Metazoa > Chordata > Mammalia > Rodentia > Sciuridae > Marmota > Marmota marmota. Next base: position 21,041,506 of record NW_026000249.1, on the reverse strand, counting down.
CCATATGCAGTAGAATGAAATTGAACCTATATCTCTTACTCTGCACAAAACTCAACTCTGAATGGATCAAGGACCTAGGCATTAAACCAGAGACCTTGTTACTACTAGAAAAAAAGTAGGCCCAACTCTCTAACATGTCAGTTTAGGAACTGACTTCCTAAATAAGATTCCTAAGTACAATAATCAATAAATGGGATGGTATCAAAGTAAAAAGCTTCTTCCTGGCAAAGGAAACAATCAAGAACATGAACAGATTGCCTACAGAATGGGAGGAAATCTTTACCACCAGCATCTCTAATAGAACATTAATCTCAAGGATATACAAAGAACTCAAAAAATCTTAACCAGCCCACCCGCTTC
>NW_026000249.1:21036094-21038945 GCF_001458135.2 Marmota marmota marmota | reverse complement strand
GAGAGAGAGAGAGAGAGAGAGAGAGAGAGAGAGAGAGAGAGAAAACTTTTTTAATATTTATTTTTTAGTTTTCGGCAGACACAACATCTTTGTTTGTATGTGGTGCTGAGGATGGAACCTGGGCCGCACGCATGCCAGGCGAGCACACTACCGCTTGAGCCACATCCGCAGCCCTGAATATTATCATATTATACCATCAACATAAATATATATCTATAATATATATGCATCTATATGTCTATATGCATGAATTCTATTTTGTCATGATAAAACACTTAATATTCATAGTGTAAACATGTGTATAAAGACCAAGTATAGCTATTATAGTTTATGAAAGGAAAACCTTTTATGAACTATATATGTTCACATTTAGAGCAAATTGAATTTTCTACTTAAAATAATTTTCTAAAAGTTTAGATTATTTCTTAAAAATTTCCAGTGATTTTGGAATTCTTCTTGTCTACAAAATGGAACTCCAAGACATGACAAAAAATTGCCACAATTTACATTTTTACCTCAGGTTTGAACTGAAATAGTCCATTAGATTTATTTACAAAAAACATCTCTCCATTTCCAAATACTTGTGAAACACTAGTGTTTTAACACACATAAAAATGCAGAAAATTAAATCCATGGTGCTGACAGCACTTTACTGAAGAATTTAAGAAATGTGCTGAGAAAGAGGAAGTGAAAAAACTGCAAAAATATACCAATGTAGAGAAATTTGGTATGATTTAAAAGTGATTCATCTCTTTATTAAATCTGTTTTTTTGAACTAGCATTAAAATTTATTCTTTCTATGCCAAAATCAACTGGTTAGATAAGGATGGAGAACAGCTTGAAAGGGTATTGGAATAGATTTTGCATACATATAATGTTTGTGAATTTTATCATTAATATATTAAATTAGGATCGTACATTTAGCTTCAAGACATTGGTAATGTCCTAGAGCTTTAGTGAAGATAGGTAGGAGACTAGTTTTGGTGTATAGTGAACTATTCATATGTTCCTCTCACTATGTTACACTGAGAGGGGAGTTTCTAAATTCTTTATTTGCTTTCTTTTTAAAAAGGAAACAAGACAACCTTCTTTAAAATTTAATTTCATACTTTTATGTAAATGCATAAATGGTATAAAATAATTTAAAATTTAGAACATTTTTCCCATTTAATACAGCAAATAATCTGGCCAATTCTTCAGTAACATGTAACATAGATGACTCAGTACTGGGGTCCTAAGGCATTATTTTGAGTTGTTTTAAACTGTTTTCTTCAAGGCAAACTTTTTCAGTATGTTATGGAGGTTGTGGAATTTTAAGACAATCCAAATCTCATCATGCACATTTTTATACCTAAACACATGTACTTTGTTTATATCTATTTAGAAGGATATTTCATTCTTAATTTTTGTATCAATTACTATTCTTGTATGAATACATACAACCTCTTTATCAGTCAGGTATAACATAAAGAAAGCCCAGCTTACATAATTTTCCTTTATTAATGTTGAAATTACCAGTTATATCAAAATATTAATTTGATATATATCCATAGCTCAAGTTTCCAATCCTTAAGCTAAAAAAATGGTTTCATCACAATTTCCCGAGGAGATACTATAATATCATTATATAATAGGGTAAATGGTGTTTTCTGCATTAAATTGTGCTTCATTTTCAACTTCTAAGTGTGATTTTCAGTGTATTAGTTAAGCGCCTGAAGGCAATCACATTAAGGAAAAGTTTAAATAAAAGTAATGATTATTAGTATATTAGACTAAAAGAATATATCAAAACTATTATCCCCTGAGTGCTAGATTATAGTACTTAAGGTAACACCTAATGGTAAGTATGTTAAGGATTGTAATTAAATAGCATAGAATGATAATTCAGATAAGGGCTTCTCTTATGTATAAGGTTAACTAACTCCATTTTTAAATACTTTGGTTTATAGTTCCTTAAATATTTTCAAATAAATAATGATGTTTAAGCTTAGGCAACAAAAATTTTTCAGATGTGCTAAGGAAGAGATCTTAATCAGTTTGGCTCATATCAAAATCACACCTCTCACAATTTTTTTTTCACGTCACTGAAGGATTTTCAGTAGTAACAACTCCTATAATTATCTATTTTAATATGAAGACATTTGGTAATAGGTCTTTATATCAATGGAGCATGGATATAGTTCTTTTTCTGGTAGTCCACCCCCTTCATTATGAATAAGTACATAAGTACATATATAGTACATAAGTACATATAAGCCTTACATAAGTACATATAGGTCTTGTTTTATCGCTTCTTTAATTCTGGGCAATTTGTGTTTCCTCTTTGTACATGACACTTAGAATGAAACTCAACACAGAGTTCACGTATAATAAATGTTATTTGATATATTTTTCTTGGATTAATTATAATCACCAATAGGTAGAGACTCTGTGCATGTGTTTGTGCATGCATATGAAAGGAGGGCATCATAGTGTCCACTGTTGTTGAGGGAAATCAATGACAAAACCAAATACCAGTTGCAAAAAACAAATAATAGGAACCCTACTTCTTTTTCTAAAAATTCTATGGAAATAAACATGGGATAGGGCTGGGGTTGTAGCTCATTGGTAGAGCATTAGACTAGCATGTGTGAGACACTGGGTTTGATCCTCAGCACTACATAAAAATAAATAAATAAAAGTGTCCATCTACAACTAAAAATATTTTTTTAAATGGGATATATTAGTAAATCTTTGGTTTGTCTTAAGTAGGGTCCCAACAGTTACATACATACCAACATTCATACATACATAAATCTACAAGTGTGTGTGTATGTGTGTGTGTGTATTTATATATATATATATATATATA
>NW_026000249.1:21025365-21031430 GCF_001458135.2 Marmota marmota marmota | reverse complement strand
CCCCCCCCCCCAAAAAAAAAAACAAGTAACCCACCCAATCAATAAAAAAGCTAAGGAACTGAACAGACACTTCACAGAAGAAGAAATACAATCCATCAACAATCGTATGACAAAATATTCACATCTCTAGCAATTAAAGAAATACAAATTAAAACTACACTGAGATTCCATCTCACCCCAGTCAGAATGGCAAATATCAAGAATACAAGCAACAATAAATGTTGGTGAGGATGTGGGGGAAAAGGTACACTCATACATTGCTGCAAAATGGTCAATAACTCTGGAAAGCAGGATGGAGATTCCTCAGAAAACTTGGAATGGAACTACCATTTGACACTGTTATCCCACTCCTTGGTTATTCCAAAGGACTTAAAATCAGCATACTACAGTGATGTAGGCCCTTTAATGTTTATAGCAGCTCAATTCATCATAACCAAGCTATAGAACCAACCTAAGTGCCCTACAACAGATAAATGGATAAAGAAAATGTGGTGTATATATACATAATGAAATATTACTCAGCCATAAAGAAGAATGAAATTATGGCATTTGAGAATATCATGCTAAGTGAAATAAGCCAGCCCCCCCCCCCCAAACCAAAGGCAGAATGTTCTGATATTTGGATGCTAACCCACAACAAGGGAGGGCAAAATTAGGAATTCATTGGACTAGACAAAGGGAAATGAAAGGAAGGGATGGGGGGATGGTAATAGGAAAGACAGAGAATGAGACATATCTTTCTTAAATAATTATACAATCTTTGTAATTCCACATCATGTAAAACCACAATAATGTGATCCTAATTGGAACAAGTTATACTTATCTATATGCGTATAATATTTCAAAATGTATTCTACCATCATCTAAAAAATAAATTTAAAAAGCATGCAAGTTATATTTCATTCCCAAACTCATTTTTAAATATAAAAATACAATTCAATTTTATAAAATATATATTAATAAAACATCCTATTGAACATTTACTTGGAAATATCAAAACATGTTTTCTCAATTATCAGCTTTCCATCTCCCCCATCAGAGTTTTGATCACTTTTTTACTTAATACATTCTACTCTTGTAGGTCACTTCATTTATTACTTTATGATATTCACATAATGTGATACTTATACAACTTTTATTAATCCCTATGGACAATCAGAAATCATCTCCATACTTTTAGATCTCTGTCAGTAAATAAATGATGTTGTTTGAAATCATTCACATAGTGAATACTTGTAGAGTAGAAACATATTGGTTTATTTAAATTTCTTTTACTTTCTAGAGGGTGTTAACGCTGACAGCATCAAACAAGCCTCAGAACAACTGAACAGCCGGTGGATAGAGTTCTGCCAGTTGCTAAGTGAGAGACTTAACTGGCTGGAGTATCAGAACAACATCATCACCTTCTACAATCAGTTACAACAATTGGAGCAGATGACAACTACTGCTGAAAATTGGTTGAAAACCCAACCCACCACCACATCAGAGCCAACAGCAATTAAAAGCCAGTTAAAAATCTGTAAGGTAAGGATCTTTCTTTCCTCCTTCCATTTGGAGCATGATCAGTAGAGTCATTTTAAGGCAATTTTCAAGAGGTAAATAGAAAAGTATTTAGTAAGGAAATTTTCCCCTTCTCTGGATTTATCTAAGCATAATAAAGATTAAAATATAAGCAAAGAAAATCAGTTTGAATAAGCAATGTATGGATGTTGAAGTCCTAAATGTATGTTCAGCGAAGATATTCATGGCTAATTGATGTTGTCACTATGCAAAATAGTTAATGTGGAAACCATGGTATTCTTAAAAAAAAAGGCCCATATTTTGGAGCTCTTTCCTTGATAGGAACAAAATTCAATCATGTGCTGAAAAAGTGGATCTATACAAATAGCTAGAAACATAGGTCAACAACAAATTGCTATGCTATACAATTGGATAAATAAGGAAAAAAAATTTAAACTAAAGGCCTACTTAAATTTGGATAATTTAAGATTTCATTACAAATGTGTTGGAGTGTATAGGAACCTCAAGGGAGAGTGCATCAATCAAACAGCAGAGCTTTTACCTCTCTTAGGCCAGAAAAAAATGAGAGAGAGAGCTTATAGAAGCTCAAAAAGAGTTAGATTCCAATAGTAAAAGGAGGATGAAGATCCAGCTGAAACCACCCTGAAGGAAATGAAGCCCTTAAAATAAACTACTTTACTACCTACCTTCAGAATCAGGACAGGGCTTCACATTGATTAATGTTAATCAGAAGGCAAAGTCAAGGGGGCTGTAATCTGTAAATATCTTTCTTGGGTCAGAGAAGAAGAGTGGACAGTAGATTGGGAGGGGCAAACAAGATGGAACTGGCACAAATGGGCCTGGGAAAGAGATTAAAGACCATAATTGCAATGATATGAAAACTAGAGATCTATAAAAATGAAAATAGCTTGAATACTTCCCATCATTACTATGAACTAAACACTTTTCCTGGGAAATGGGAAATTGATTAAAAGATGGATAGAAAGGTTTCCTGGATGAACCATTAATGATTGAGATGAATGTACTCAATATGAATGGAGGTTACTTTGAATACTCTTAAAAGAATGCTTTAAATAAAAGGGACTGGAGATGGAGAGGTAACAGTACAGTCTGGTAAAGAAATTGAACCCAGAAAGTAGGGGCGAGCTCAAAGTTACTTTTTTAATTTTTAATTTTTAGTTTTTAGTGGACCTTTATTTTATTTATATGTGGTGCTGATAATCGATCCCAGTGCCTTACACATGCTAGACAAACACCTTACCACTGAGCCACAACCACAGTCCCCTAAAGTTACTTTTAAAGGTGGGTAGAAACTGAAGGGCTTGATGTTTTTTCTCTAAATATTAGATTTACAGCTTTTCCAGGAAGTAAATAATCTCAAGAAGTATGTTTTTTTTTAAAATAAAGAAAATACTACAAAGGCATTTAGTTTATTAAACAAATATGTAAACTAGGAATTTTCTATATTTGCATGTGTTTTATAGTTTAGTAACAGAACCCCTGGCTTCTTTCCTATGAATTGGAGGACTAATTCACATTAGTTATTTCTTTAAAAATATACAATGATATTACCTTAACCTGATTCTTCAGATTCAAATATAGAAATTAGTAGTAACATCCACAAAATATATTCATCCTTAAAATACGTATTCAGTATCTCTAACATAGTCAAGAATGATGCTAAGTAAGTTAGCTACCTTGGACTACTATGACAAAACAAACAAACAAACCTAAGTGATTGATTTCAACAACATAAAGTTCAAGATCAAGTCTGGTGGAGTTCAACTTCTGTTAAGAAGGAATTCACTGGCATGTAGATGGCTCCTTCTAACTGCAACCTCACATACTTTCCTCAGTGCATTTATGAAGGTAGAGGGAGGGAGGGAAGGAGAGAGAGAGAAAGAGAGAGGTTGATTTTATAAAGCCTCCAATTCTATAGGATTGTGACTCCACCCTGATGACCTCTTTAAACCTTAATTACAATATAAAAGCCCTATCCCTAAGTAGGGCCTCCTAGAGTGTTAAGACTCCCACATACAAATTTTCAAGAAACACAGTTCACTAAGAAACACAGCACTAAGTTTTGGGGAATAAGAGTGAATATTGACCTTGGCTTTATTATATGTACACAGAGTAGGGGACAGGTACATTAAGCAAATGAATACATAAATCAATATAAAAATCACTTCTTGGACAAATTACCTCTGAGACAAATACTTTAAACAAAGGTACATAGTTTTGGGAGAATGTCTAACAGGGAAAACCTGACCTAGATGCAGCTACCAAGAACAGTTTCATTGATGGAGATATATTTTAGTTGAGACTTTTATGATGAGCTAGCATTAAATAAGAGAACAGTGCAGTAAAAAAATATTCAGAAGGAATACAATGGGATCCTTGTGTGGTGGCACATGCCTGTAATTCCAGCTATCTGAAAGGCTGGAGCAAGAAGATCAAAAGTTCAAGACCAGTCTGGAAATTGAGTAAAACACTCTTGTCTCAAAAAATAAGAAGAGTTGGTTATGTAGCTAAGTGGTAAAGGATCCCTAAGTTCAGTCCCCAGTATTGCAAAAGAAAATATAAAAATAAGAAGGAACAAGGTGGGAGGGTGCAGTGAAGACCAAGCAACTAAATAAAGGCCTTTGTGAATGTGGAACATAGAGGAGTAGGGAACTAGGATGAGCAATGAAGGTGAAAAGGCAGATGTATACAAACAAATAATAATTTGAGGGGAATATGCTAGAATTTTGATCTTAATCTGAGGAGCAACGTGAAATCCATGATAGGTGTATAAACATTCTCTCAAGGTTGTTGGAGTCATCCAAAATGAATTTTTTTTTTTTTTTTGGGCATCCAGCCACAAAGTTTCAGCTTATGACGACACAATCCCATTTCTCTTTATCAACCATTACTCTTTCTCCCTGACCTTTGGGTTCCTATTAATTTTTTAAATCAGTTTAAGTAAAATATTTAGCAGATAAGCTTAGTATCACTTATTCAAGAGATACAATTATAATATTTGACTATGACTAATGATAGGTAAATAAATTACATCATCCGATTTGTTAATTCTTTCTTTTTAGTTTTCTTTTTTGGTACTGAGGATTGAACTCACAGGCACTTACCCACTGAGGCATATTCCCAGCCCCCCCTTTTATTAAATACCTTTCTTTTATCTATTTATTTTTATGTGGTACTGAGCTCGGACCCAGGGCCTCACATGTGCTAGACAAGTGCTCTACCACTGAGCCACAAACCCAGCCCTCCCCAGCACTTTTTTATATTTTGTTTAGACAGGGTCTCACTGAGTTTCTTAGGACTTCATTAAGTTGCTAAGTCTGGCTTTGAACTCACAATCTTCCTTCCTCAGCCTTCAGAGCCCCTGGGATTACAGGTGTGCACCACAATTCTTTCTTTCTTTCTTTTTTATTTTTTGGAGACGTTTCTATATTAGAGTATAGATGTAGCTTGTAATCTAATGCTCAGCACAACTGGTTCTTAATATGTTGTGGTTTAGAAAACCTTTTGAGAATTGGAAGGAATCCATGACCCTTTCCTGAGAAAAGTACAAAAATTTTCATCAGGTAAGCATATTATTCTAAAGGATAAACAAGCTCTGAAAAGATCCCTTATCTTGGAGGGAAGATCACACCAAGCCCTTTTATAGAAACAGTGGCTAATTGTGAAAAGGTCGGGCGAACGTCGGAGGAAAAGACCACAAAGAGACTGTCTCATGCAACAGCAAAGGGTTTATTGGGGGTCCAGCATGCTGGGCCTCAGAGCTCACTTCAGAAGAGCAGAGAACAAAGAGCCCCGAGAATAACTTAAGCAGAGTTTATATACATTCTTTGGAGAGGGCAGGGACTCTACATACATCATAGCCTCCCTTAGCAAATCACTGTACACCACGGGAAAATCAAATAACAACTCTTTTTTTTTTTTTAATTTTTTATTGTGGGTTGTTCAAAACATTACAAATTTCTTGACATATCATATTCGACACTTTGATTCAAGTGGGTTATGAACTCCCACCTTCACCCCATACATAGATTGCAGAATCACATCAGTTACACATCCATTGATTTACAAATTGCCATACTAGTGTCTGTTGTGCTCCGCTGCCTTTCCCATTCTCCAGCCCTTTTTATTTTTTAATTTGAAACAGGGTCTCAGTAAGTTGCTGAGGCTGGCTCTGAGCTTGCAATCCTCCTGCCTTAGCCTCCTGAGCTGCTGGGATTAAAGGCATGTGCCACCACACTCAGAGATTACAGATATTTTGATATAGTGCTTGAGTTTAAAAGTTAAATGAAGCAAGATAACTCCCCCTTTGTCCCCACCTCTCATCATGTTGAAAATGTACCAATATTGTCCTTTGGTAATGTTCTTGAGGTCTGTGTTCCTCTTTATCTCTGTATTCAGTTGCAGGACTTTGAGGAAAGCACCCGAGATCTGCTGTTGAACCTATGCAATGTGCATCACCGTTCATTAACCTGTTCTCAATGGCCTCAGTTTTCACCAGGGGGTAAAAATACAGAGGGAAAAAA
>NW_026000249.1:21014027-21022156 GCF_001458135.2 Marmota marmota marmota | reverse complement strand
AAAATCAAATAACAACTCTTAAACATGATTAGTACATTCACTGGCGGGAACAGGTCGGGCGGGGGTGATAGGTCAGTCCTAAGGAGGGGTATACATTCAAACTGATTGGTTTAAGCCCTAAGGTGTATACATGCTGAACTGCATGGTCTCGGGGAGGGGGTGGTTAAGCAACCAGGTGGTCAGGGGAGATTTCGACACACATCTAATGGGCAGTTTCGGGAATTGTTTTAACTGCCACAGGAATTTCAGGTTCTGAGTGCAGCTTAGAAACTTTACAAAACCTGGTCCTTTACATTTTAATTTCAATTTCTTTTATCCTTTCAATTGTTAACATATTTTAAATGTCGAATAGTTCAGTTCAAAATGATTTCTCCTACGATTTATCCTCAGAATTTTTAGTCTCAAGTGAGCATTTGTATAAATGTTTTATTGGTTTCAAAGTCAGCTTTGTTTTGTACAACACACTTGATTGTACTTTAGGATTTCTAGAGCCCATTGAATGGGAAAAAATGACTGCCCTCCGTCTGGCATAATGTAAATCAGTTTCTTAAATGTTCACAGCAGATGTCAATGCTGCCTTTTATGAGTCTAGTATACAAAGTGTATTATGTAAAGAAATACATAGGATTTACCCTTTATCTATTTAATATTCATTGTCCATGGATATGTACTAATCTTCTAGCACTTGATGAAAGGATTTCTATTTGAATGAATAAAGACCAGATGGGTTACCTTCCAATTTGTTTAAATGTCCTCAGTCTTCAACTATCCAAAGATTTCAACTGTTAGAAATTAGCCTACCTGAATCAACTAATGATCATAACATCATACTATCATTCCTCGGAAAGTTATCTTAATGTCTTCTAAAGCAGAACAAGTAGCATTGACCATAATGTAGTCTTGCTGCTGTGAAAGAAGTTTTTAAGTGATAAATTCATTTATAACATCCCAAGACAAATTACTCTCTCCAAAATAATATGCATGCATCCAAAATTAACAATTGATTTTATTTTGCCTTTTCTCTGTGATTGCCAGGAAGCTCAGATTTAAATTTAGTTCATAATTGCTGTAATTCTTTTAATTTTTCCCTCCTTGTAATTGGCTCATGTTCCAATTTTTAATGTTAATTATCCTGGTTTTTACATATTAAATGGTAAACAACCCCAAGTGCTTTTCTTCTAAAGGTAGCACAGGTATCAATTACAAGTAAGCAACCATGGTGATATTTTTAAAAGAACATTTCAAAATTTCTGTTTGAGTTAAAGTTATGTAAGTATCAAATACAAACTAATTAAAATTTCACTGGAAACAAGGGTACAAAAACATTTATGTAGAGAAAAGCACTGTCCAAAACAAATACAATGCAAGACACAAACTCAAACCATATATAGACTTCTGAATGTTGTAGAAACTATATTTAAATATAAGAAACAGGTAAATTAATTTCATAATGCCTTTTATGTAACCTGACTTGTCAAAATATTATTTTGAAGTTTACTCAATATTTTTAAATGATGAAATCATTTGTGTTGTTAATTTTTTCACACTCAGTGTTAAGAATTCAGTGTAGGGACTGGGAATATAGCTCAGTTGGTAGAGTGCTTGCTTCACATGCACAAGGCCCTGGGTACAATCCCTAGAACCACAAAAATAAATAAACAAACAAACAAATAAATAAATAAAATTCAGTGTGAATTTTAAAATTTTGTACATCTAAATTTCAAAAAGCCATATTTCCAGTGTTCAGTAGCTGTGTGCTTCTGGTGACTACCATATTGGACAGCACATCACTATCCATGTGATTTTACCATCTAAACCAGAGTAATATCAAGAGTGAAAATGGGTGCTGTTAATAATCATATCAGGACAAAAGAAAACCTAGACAGATAATCAGCATATTTGAAAAAGTGGCAATTGCTTGATTGGTCAGGAGAAGCAATGAGGCCATACTAAAGGTTGAGGCATATAGATATAAGTATATGCATTAACTGTGTGTGTATGTGTGTGTGTGTATATATATATATATATATATACACACACACACACATATATATGTATATGTGTGTATATATATGCAAATATATATGCATAAGATCTAAAATGTTTATGTATTGTGATCTAATACAGTATGGATGTATACATATATCTATAGAGTACATATAATTTATATTTATACACATGAAATAATAAATATTATTTATTGAATGAACTTAGAGTTTGAAGCAAAGGCAAACAATTTTGAGATAACAGGGGTGCAGTCAAACATCTTTTTATGGAAAACATTAAGATCATTCATAGTACTTTTCCAGTGCATGCATTCATGCCCATTAATTCTCTAAATGATATCATCTTGAATTTAAAGATCATCATATATGGTAATAGAAATTGAAAATAGAGCCCTGGCATTCTTAAATTGATGACTAGTGGTTTAGATTTTCTTAAACCATCGTGGATGTTTCTTATCCAGTGTTTGTTAAAGATATTAAGTTAAGCTTGCATCACTGCCTTTTAACAATTTAGTTTGCAAAATGTAATGTATGCAAAGTAAAAGTGTTATTTACTTTTAATACTCTAAATTATGGTACAGGATGAAGTCAACCGGCTGTCAGCTCTTCAGCCTCAAATTGAGCGATTAAAAATTCAAAGCATAGCCCTGAAAGAGAAAGGACAAGGGCCAATGTTCCTGGATGCAGACTTTGTGGCCTTTACAAATCATTTTAACCAAGTCTTTGCTGATGTGCAGGCCAGAGAGAAAGAGCTACAAACAAGTAAGTAAAAATACTATAAAGTACTAACTTGAAATTTTACAAATTGATTATTTGTGTGGAGAACAGAAAATACTAACATCAAAGAATAACTCTTTTGGATAGAACTATTTCTCTACAACCTCTGTTAATAAGTAATAAAATAACTTGTGTTGGCAAACAACATATTTCTTCCCCCCCATAATAATTTCACAACTGCACTCAAAAGCAAATAAAACATGTTTTTTATAGCTATAACTTATCCTTGGTGGGTTGCAAATTTCAGAATCAGGCATTTTGAATATTGAAGAAAATAAAAGAGCAGTTGAGGCCATGTGAGCAGGCTTTCATTAAATCCAGTTTGTTCTGTGTATAAAGATATTTTTGTAGGCATCTTTTAATACTTCTATCAATTCACATGGAGAGTATTATAGCTATAGCATATATGTGGCAACTGAAACTCAGCTATGGAAAAATTATACTTTGGGCTATATTTTACTTTTGGATCACTATAATTATATAAATTATCCTTTTCTCCTTTGATGATAAAATGAAAAATAAAAATAAAGTGGTTATACAAATGTATACCATGTGACTAGCAAATTTTTCAAGATCTCTGTCTTTCACTAATTTTCTCTTAATATACCTAGTATCTGCTCAGAAATATCTCTATCCATCAAGTTAAATTTTAAGATAAGTTTCTTTTGAGACACATGTTTATTAACAGTTTTATTCTCCAGTAAATGTGTTTTTGATCTGCCACACACATACATACATACATACATATGTGTTCATGTGAATATACAAAGAATTATAGGATATATTTGGGGATTAAGGCATAAAGATAAAATATTTTTAAAAATCCATTTTATAAGAAGTGTAAGGATATGTGTTTGTTTTCTACAAAAATTTCAATTAGTTGGAATATATGTTTTCTCATTGCATTTCTTTGTAAATATTTCAAAAAATTTACTATATAATAACATTTCTAGAATTAATATGCTGAAAAAGTGAAGCTTTCCTCATTTCCTAGCTTTTTATTTTTAGAAAATGAAATGAACTACATAAAGCAAAATACAAAAAAAATTTCTCTTATATTTTCAAAGCAGTTTTTGCTAAGGGATTTATTTTTTCTGATGGGGAATTAGGTTATAAAACTTTAAAATAATATCAGCTCCCTCTAGTGGATTTCAGTATACTTCTTGCTTTGCCTCTATACAACCAAATTTTGAATCTTCTAAATTTTTATATGTTGTTTTATTTAACAAAAATATATTTTATCTTGTCATAAAAATCCATAAAACTCCCTTCAAATCAAGAATGTTTTATTTATTAACAGTTTTATTCTCCAATAAATATTTTGATTTTCATATGCCTATTAAGGCTCAACTTGTTTCAATTTAACAATAACTGAGATTTAACAATAACTTGTGTTATTGCTAAATAACACAAGTTATTGTGTCTTTTATTATATTGTGTTTTTATTATATTGTGTTTTTTATTATAAAAATAATAAAACATGCTGAATATTCATATACTCTTCAATATATCCATCCACATTATCATCTCTCTTCCTTTTCTATATATATGTAATGATTGTTTATGAAATTTCCAAAATTGCTCACTCTTTTTATTTCCAAATTAAAGTTCTCTCCTCCTATTTGATTTATTCAAACATTTTTAATGTTTCTACTCACCCTTTTAGAAAGCCTGCCTTGATTGATTAATCCTATAATTAAATATGAAATACAGATAATAAATGAAAATTTTGCTGCATTTAATCACATGGGAGGGTATTTTGTTAATTCATAAGTATTTCAAAGAATTATACATGTATATGCTATACTCACAAATTGTTACTATGGAGTAAATCTCATTTCTTGTATTATTCCAAATTACTTTGAATATATTAAGTAATTAGCAAATGAGAGCTAACAATACCTCCTACACATCTGCACTTTTATTTCATTTTTAATTTTTTTTCTTTATTAGTTTTCTCACAGTAAAATAAACTGATTTTATACTTTAAATGGTAAAAAAAGCAATATAAGGAATTGGTGTTTATAAATTGGTAGAAATTATATAAGAAATAAAAAGATAAAATGCACCTTATTTTTAATAAGTTTTAGTCTATTAATAACCTTTTTGTTAATTATATTACTTAGTCCTCAGGGAAAAAAACGTCTTGAGTATATATTTTATTATCTCAGTGTCACATGTGAGCTCTTAGGATTTGAATAACTGAAAGAATGGACAACAACATTATTCATTATAGTCAACTAGTGAAAGTAACTCAATACCCATCAACTGATAAATACATGAAAAAATGAGTATATTCATGCAATGCAATATTATTCACTAACAAAAAGAGTGAAATACTGATTAATACTACAACCCAAATAAATCTTGAAAACATCGTCCTAAGAAGCCAGTCACAAAAGAATATGTATTATAAGATTCCATTTATATGAAATGTCCACAGTCTTTAGAGAAAAACAGATTATTTTTGGCCTAGAACTTGGAGACAGAGGACTTACAATTGTCTCCCAAAACAATTGCTAAAATACTTTTCTAATAACTAAAAACCAGGAAAGCTATGCTGTACTTCAGATGAATATTAAAATAGGACCTAGTTTATTATGAATAATCAATTAACAAAGAAGATATACCCTTTTTCTAAATGGAAATTTAATCTACAATATAATTTGAGTTTATTTCAATAGTGAGGTGAAAATTGTGTCAAGAATATAATAGGGTTTTTGTTGGTTTGATTTGGTTTTAACATTAGTTAATGACAAATAAAGTGTTTTCTTTGTTTTAAAATTTCAAAAGGACATTATTTTGTTTTATCCCTGTATATTGCTGGCACAGTATTGTCTTGTTCACTCACTCAATGATGAATGTTAATATTAATATTTGGAACATCTCCTATGTGCCCTGAAAGTGCTGGGCATCAGGTACTTAGAGAAAACCAAGAGTAATGTTTATGTCCTAATGTAGCTTACCGAAAGAGAGAGAATAACAATATCTAAATAATATCATAGATTAAAATCATTTTGGTGACATACACCATGATGCTAGGGAGATTATGTTTAAACCAATCCTATAATATGTAGGTGCCAAATGTGTGATAAATTGGAGAAAAGATGTTAAGAGGAACCGAAACCAGGCAGAACGCCAAAGTTAGTGAAGAAGTGTCCATGAGACAGAAAGGAAGACAAAAAGGAAGACAAAAAGACAAAAAAAAAACAACATGGAAATATTAGGACAAGATTAGGGTAGCATTTCTGAAGGCCTCCGTAGTTTACATGTAAAATTTGTGTTATATTAATAATAGTTGAAATCTCTAAAATAATTTTCATTGAAGAAATTAGTCTTATTTGTGTTACTGAAAACATTAGCCCCTAGCTTATATGTGAAGAAAAAAATGAAAAATTATTCTAAGAGGAAGCTTGGCATGTCCATGAAACAGAAAGGAAGTGAGAGTCCATTTCATGTTGAACTAGCATTGTGCTAGGGATGATAAAGAAAAATAGATGTAGCTCTTGAAGAAATAATGATATGAGAGAGTGTGTGGAGTGATCACTCTTACTATAATTATAGGAAATAACTTCCCCTCTCATTGGGATAGTAGAAAAAATAGGATATATAGCAAATATAGTTTATGACTATGATTTCAAGTTCTGTAGTTAGTTGCTGCTATTCCATATTAAGACACTGAGATTGAAAATGAAAATGGAGATTGACTTGAATGAACTTTTCCAACTCCAGGTTAGAAGATTGACTTAATTTGCTGTCTTAGAATTTGCATATTTTAACTTTTATATTTAATATGTCTAGGTAAATGCATCTTTTATTTCAGTAGACACACGCTCTGTTGATTTGCTTCTTAATTCCAGAGACAATTATGAAAACTGAGTATAAATAGTACTTTTTTCATCCTTTGTTATCTATACATCCAACAGCAAAAATAAAAGACATATTTATTTAAACTAATTATGTGATTGATATAATGAGGTACAAGAATTGCTCCTTGGCCAAACATGCCAACTTGCTATGCTGGAACATAAAAAAGTGTCATCTTTAAAATTTAACAGGATGGGGTTGAGGTTGTGGCTCAGCAGTAGAGCACTTGCCTAACATGTGCAAGGCCTAGGGTTCAATCCTCAGCACCACCAAAAAATAAATAAATAAAGGTATTGTGTCCAACTACAACTAAAAATAAATAATTTTTTTAAAAATTTAACAGGATGTCTTGAAGACAGAATTGTTGAAAGAATAGGGATAATTTTAGACAAAAACCTGTAACAGGGAAAATTCAACAAAAACACAAAAGAAACTTGTGTTTTAATAAACCACTATTGATACAAACTCATTTAAAAAAAGTAATAAAAATGAAAATACATCTGTAGTTCCAAAGATGAATATTAGTAAAGGACTCACATTTTAGTGTTTTTGTTTGTTTGTTTTCTTAAAAAAATCTTACAGGTTCAGGGTGTAGTTTAGTGGCAGGGTGCTTGCCCAGCATGCACAAAGCCCTAGGTGCCTTTCCCAGTATTGAAAATACATATGTGATAATACATATATATCTTAGACATAGTGCCTATAAACCCATCTATATTTTCCTCATGCCAGACCTTATTTAGGGCCTTTTGTGAGAATGGAACTTAAGCATCATGGACATTTTACAGATTGAGTGACACTTATACCATCCTTTAACATTTCCATCCTTCATGTAAAACATTAAATAGTATTTATAGGTTATAATATGATGCTATAGAAGAATAGTAGAAATTGTCATAAGAATATTTTGAGATGAAAGTTATATTTAGAAGTATTAAAAAACTAAATGCTAAATCATTTGGCCATATTTTTTATACATCTGGATTGGGTAAAAAGGTATCAATAGCACACTTGAGGTCTTTTAAGATGGTCACAATATTAAATTGTATATATTTATTGACTTATTGTGTAAATAAACTGCAATTTGGTTGAATTATTAATATGTATTTTTATACCAAATGAATAAAGTGAATTCCCCTATATGGACCTGGACTATTTCTGCTCCTAGTTTGGGATTACAACCACAGCACCCACAAAATATCTGAATGACTAGGAGGTAGAGCTGCTCATATTCAATTTGCCTTTGGGGATGTTGGCTTACATACAAGACTCTTTTCTTTCTTTCTTTTTAATATAAAACAAAATTAAAAGACTTTAATTGGGATTCACTAGCATATCTTTTTATATGGAACACAGTGTTACAAATTTGTAAAATAATTTTCTAAGCATTGATAGCAATCCTTTTTGGCATTATGTGGTATTGTTACATTCCCAGAAAAGAAGGATAACAATTAATTCGTTATTTTAATGATATGTATATAT
>NW_026000249.1:20991601-21010790 GCF_001458135.2 Marmota marmota marmota | reverse complement strand
TATATATATATATATATATATATATATATATATATATATATATATATAAACAAACATTGTATATGGCACATTCCATAATACATAGTATATATTATAAAAGGCCTAGTATACACATATATTTTATTAATACATATCATATATTTATTATTACAAGGCATGTACACAAATGTGTGTGTGTGTGTATGTGTATGTATATATCTATATATCTATATCTATCTATCTATCTATATATATATATATATATATATACCTTTTTTTGTCAAAACCACTACCAAATGCCTTTCTACAAAAAGCCTCAGATAGTTTTAATTTCAGATAGTTTTAACAATGCATATCTCACAGATTTAATTGTAAGAATTAGATCTGGTAATACATATTGGCTTATTATTAGCATTCCTGATATATACTCAACACACATCAGTTGGTTTAGTTTTACTAAAATCAGAGGTGACAGATAAAATTTAAAGTATCTAGGACTTTGGGTAATTATACTGTTTTCTTCAAAGGCAAACACAGAAAGAGAGTAGCCTCTGAAGTTAGGTGTAGTTAGAGACTGATCATTTTCTCTGAATATAATATATATGGCTCTAAAACAATAACTCCAGTTGTCTGTATATTTTTTCCCTGACCTTACAATCTGAATTTATCAATATAGAGTTTGCAAGAATGATTTCAAAATTCAGTACAATTTTGACATTCCTGACATACCAGACAAGTGGTAGGAATTTATTGTCATAATTATACTCTATGTTTCAGATTTCCACATTTTGTTAATAGTTAAACTTAGTTTCATGGGTGACTTTGACAATTTGGGTAAACCGGGCAAAATTTTCAAATGGTTAAATGATTCTCTCTTTTTTTTCCCACTGTTGATAGTTTTTGACACTTTGCCACCCATGCGCTATCAGGAAACAATGAGTACCATCCGAACATGGATCCAGCAGTCAGAAAACAAACTTGCTATACCTCAGCTTAGTGTCACTGAATATGAAATCATGGAGCAGAGACTTGGAGAGTTGCAGGTCTGTGGATATTTGAATATCATAAACAACACAGTGAATCTCTCATATCAAGTTACCATGTTGATGTAATTTTAAATTAACATTAGAATTAAAATGACAAGAAAGATAGCTTACCAGTGCAACAAATGAAGAAGAGATTTTGAGAATATAATTTATGAATTTTTGCCACCTTTCTCTCTCTACCATAAATATATAGCTAATTTATATACTGTGTATATACATATATGTATGTGTTTATTTAAACATGTACATGTGTACATATAAATACTCTCATTAAAAACATTTTGTTGATGTACAGAGTATATTTTTAGTTTAGTACACAATTTCAGATTTACTGGTTTCAATTATTAAAAAAGCCACCAAAAGTTCCCCCATTGGTTTATTGTTTACACACAAAATGGAATATTACTCAGTTATAAAGAAAAATGAACTTACAGCATTTGGCAGTAAATGTATGCAGGTGGAGAATATGGTGCTATATGACATAAACAAACCAGTCCCCCAAAACCAAAGGCCAAATATTCTCTCTGATATATGGATGCTAACCCATAACAAGGGAGGGTGAGGAGGGGAAGAATAGAAATGCACTGGATTAGACAAAGGGGAATGAAGGGAAGGGAGGGGTGGAGAATAGGAAGGATAGTAGAATTAATTGGATATAACTTTCCTATCCTTGTGTTTGTATACCCACCAGGGTAACTCCAAATCATGTATAACCACAAGAATACGATCCTCATTAGAATTTTACTCCATCTAGTTATAATATGCCAAAATATATTCTATTATGATGTATATCTAAAAAGAACAAATAAAATAAATATTTCTCAATTCTCAAAGAAACAAGGGTAAAATCAGTACATTTGTAAAATTGACTTGAATGTAAATACTCATCAAATATAATATTTAATTTTTTATTTGAGTTCTAGTAACCATTTTTAACAGCTATATATCTGGAAAGATAAAAATACTAATATGAAAGATGAAAAAATATATGATATTTGCTATACTTTTCCTATTAATTCAAAAAGCCTAAGTTGTATATTCAATTTTTTAAAGATGTGAAAACATTCATTACTTACATTTAGGAACTTAAATATTATATTTACATTTGGAGATTATGAAAAAATAAGTTAAACTTTATCTGTATGATTAGTCCTTCTTCTAAGAAATAATTTTAAAGAAATTTTAAAAAATCTTTTCTAGTATATATTGTTCTGTTTAAACTATTTACTATAAACCAAGCAAAATGTAGCTGTTTAATCTTTTATGGTTATATTATGTTATTTTTAATATGTGGTGTAATGATTCCAGAGTTTAGCTGAAAAAAAAGTTATGACCTAATAGAACTAATAAATTTTCAAGAATGCATAGAAATGCATAGCAATAGGGAAGTAGAGAAAATTACACAGGAAATGCAGAATAGGTAAGTACAAAAGAATATTTCCACTAAAAAAGGAATAGGTGAACGATAATTATTTATAAATAGTATTTGGAAAGTGTAAGGATCCTACTTCAAAAGTTACACCAGAAATAACATATAAAATACAGAGTTGAAAATATTTTGGAAATTAAAAAATACAGATTTGTAAACATAATGAGGATGCATAAAAATCAATGGAAGCAACAGCCATTGTAAAAACACCAGAGAAAATTTTAAAGAAAAACAAGTCCAAGGAAAATAATTTTTGTATGAGTAAGAAAGTCTGTTGTCAACAAAAGTGGGCAGAAACGGCCAGTAAATCTATGAAAAAAAATATAACTTGAATTGTAAAGATACATTTTTCATATACTATTTGGGCACATATGCACAAAAACTCTTAGCTGTTTTTCTGGAAGTGATAAGCTAAACATTTTCATTTACTGATAGGAATATAATTTTTATTTTGTGGAGGAAATCATTTCAACATTTTCTAATAAAATACATATTCATTAATATATATATGAGTATATAATTTGCATAAAATCTAAATCTTAGAGTAATAACCAGAATATATTCAAAATATTAGTAGACAGGTGATAGATGTAAAAATAATTTACAGATGAGGAAAGCTAGAAATGAATTTGTAGACCTAATGGAAATAATTAAAACTACTAAAACATATGTTTAAAAAAATACCTGGTGACATGGGAAATGGCTTACTTACAATGATTAGCTCAGAATATAGTTATATGCCAGATAGTGTCTAAAAAGTCAGTCATGGGATATCAGTTTAATAAAGTAAACATAAGCAAAGTTAAAGGTAAGGTTAAAAAAATCAAGCATCACAAAATAGGCATAGGTATTATCAAACTATAAAAGTTTGTCAAATTTTTTGCATGATATAGGTCACATTATAAGTGAAGGAAGGAATGTATGTGCACATAACATGGTTGATAGTCAATATTTAGTTATGAATAAAATGGAAAATTTATACAAAACCCTAATAGTTCTGTATATTTTTTCATTCTTAAATCATGAGCGTTTATTGCTTTATAATCAAAGTTACATTTAAAAAACATTGAGTAGGAGAAACCTATGCAGGTTAGATGTAAAATAAATTTTATAAAAATTTTCCAAAATTATCTTAGAATTTCAATTCAGTACTTAAATAAAATATCACCTTTTGAAAAACACGAAACTTGAGTTAACTGGCGTCAATAGGCCCTTAATCTGGTAATTTATTCAATTATTTTTACCTTATATCAAAATAATTTAGTATAGTTTTAAAAAGACTAGAGATAAGTCTTCCTAAGAGTTTAGTATAATTAAGTTAAGCTCCATTAACTGTATCATAAATGTAGTTATTTTATACCCCTGGTTCAATGTAATTAAATGTTCTAAAATTCTTTGGTTCAGTAAAATAAAATAAAGATTTGGACATGTTTGACATTGTTTTTAAAAATGGCATGAATTGTTAAATATCACTAAATAATGTTTAAGTTATTCCTATAAAGAACTTAAATTATCAGTAGATATAACTAATATTAGAACATTTACTCATATAGATTTCATTTTAAGTATGCTTAATTTCTTAATTTATTGGAAACTTATCAATGTTAATTATTTAGTATAAATGTATTTTTTCTTTTCAATTTTGAGGCTTTGCAAAGTTCTCTGCAAGAACAACAAAGTGGCTTAAATTATCTCAGCACCACTGTGAAAGAGATTTCAAAGAAAGCCCCCTCTGAAATTAGTCAGAAATACCAATCAGAATTTGAAGAGATTGAAGGACGCTGGAAGAAACTCTCCTCCCAGCTGGTAGAACATTGCCAAAAGCTAGAAGAGCAAATGAATAAACTTCGAAAAATACAGGTAATTCAAATTTTGATTGTTACGTTCACTTATTTACTTATTTTCCCCAATAGTGCATTGTAAAATTTAAAGGTAAATTGATATTGGAACCCCAGAAAGCTTTGAAGACATCAGTAAGATCAAATACACAAACCTTTTCAATGGAGTATAATTTGTGTATTTTACCTAAAAGTGTAATTAATAGCTCTGGTTCTTAGATTTTCTTTAGAATTAATTATTTTATCGATACAAATAGGACTTGAACATATTGTTAGCTTACTAATTTTAAATACAAACTATTCTATGGGTAATGTCCTTTTTGGTTGGTCAATTGTGAAATATACTGATGTCAAAAAGAAACTTTGAAAGCATCATGGTATGATAGAAAAGCACTGGACTAAGATGCTTCTGAATTTAAATTCCAGTCCAAATGCTTAGTTATTTTTAATATTTACAATCTAAAGTACTATGCAGTCCTAAAATATTCTATAAGCACAATATTCATATTTACATGTCTGTATTTATAAACATATGTGTACATATATACAAACATATAGCATACATGAAAGAAAAAAACATTTCTTTTTTTGCCAGGAGCTACATGCATTCTTTGGTTCATGACCTCATCCTCCATCTTCAAAGCCTTATGTTGTAGTGCATTAAACATTATAGGAATAGGCAGGAAAGAAGTCCAACATCAAGTGAGAGCATATTATCTTATGTATACTTTGATCAGGAAAATTTTAGTCAGCAAATAAACAGGAAGAAAACTTCAAAAGAACTAGTATGTTCAACTCACTGGAGATACTATATGTTTAAAGATTAATAAAATATATGATTAGAAAATGCTCTGGAATATCATTCTTTGGAAAATGTATTTTAAACAAGTAGTAATGGGATTAACATCAACAACAGCAATAATAATAAAGGATTGTTACTACTATATTCAAGAGGGAAAGATGTAATTACATTTTTATTTTCAAAACATTACCATGGCCAGGCATGGTGGTGCATGCCTATAATCCCAGTGACTTGGGAGGCTGAGGCAGGATTGTGAGTTCAAAGCCAGCCTCAGCAAAAGTGAGGTGCTAAGCAACTCAATGCGACCCCGTCTCTAAATAAAATGCAAAATAGGGCTGGAAATGTGGCTTAGTGTTCCAGTGCCCCTGAGTTCAATCTTTGGTACCACCCTTTGCTCCCCGCCAAATCATATTACCATGAAAAGGAAAAAGAGAAGAGGAGATTACTGTCATCAATGTACAGGAATGATTTCAGTGCACTAAGACTCAGGCCGATATCAAAAAGCGATAATGCAGTAATGAAGAAGTCAATAAGACTGGAAAAAGAACAGTGTAGATATGGAAGAGGCAAAAGTAGCTTTGAAAATATGAGGAAGGTGGTAATATTGAAGCTTCTAGATTTATTCAAGTGTTTTTAATAATATTACTAATTATATTAAAAGGCAAACATTCTGTGAAACATATATTTTCAAAGAAATTTAATTAAGAGAATATAGTGCATCTAGACAGTGTGGTTGAATCCTGTAGAAATAACAAAGTGACAGACATGTTCGAAAAATAACCAAAAAAGCATCAAAAACAATGTCCAACAAGGAGGAAAACTAGGACGTAGTTGGCTATTTATGAATGATAAAAGATGAGGTGGATTTTGTTTGGTTTGGTTTGGTTTGGTTTTGGTACCAGGGATTGGGTCCAGGGGTGCTAAACCACTGAGCCACATTCCCAGTCCTTTTTATTTAGAGACAGGGTCTCACTAAGTTATACATGGCCTTGCTAAGTTGCTGAGTCTGGCTTTGAACTCACAATCCTCTTGCCTCAGCCTCCTGAGCCACTGGGATGACACTGGGATGCACCCAGCAAAAGATAAGATTTTTTTTCACTTGATCATTGCTTCAAACTGGTCAGGCAAATAAGAAATTAAAAGCAAAAACTTATTCTTTAAAATTGACAAAATCTTGGTCTGAAAGTTCCCAACTGAAGGGACTATTTTAGAGTGTCAACTGTAGAAAACAATTTGTGGAAGTTCGGGTTTAGGGAGGCTATAAAGACACTATTACATTGAGTTTATTGTTCATAGTTTGTTTTATGTAGTGTAAGGGCACATTGCTAGTATTATCATGAGTTGTTTTGTAACTTAAAATTTCTCTAGAGGGGGATATGATTTAATGTTCTCGAGAGGAACATCATAAAACCACATTTGGTAGTAATTTTTTATTTTTAACAATAGCAGACTTCATACACCAGTGCTCATAGAGTAGACCATAAAAATGCAGTCTTAGTAAAAATATTCTTTTCCTGAAGAGCTACTTAGAGACATCCTTCAAACATGGGAGTTGTTTGTGGGCTTGTGTTTAGACATATCATCATGATGAACTATGTAAAAAGTAATCAGCACCCAGTAATGCCTTAAAATGTTCTTTTTTTCCAGAATCACATAAAAACACTGAAGAAATGGATGGCTGAAGTTGACGTTTTCCTGAAAGAGGAATGGCCTGCTCTTGGAGATTCAGAAATTCTAAAAAAACAGCTGAAACAATGCAGAGTAAGATTTTATATAATGCCTTTCATGTGAACACTTTTATATGGTAATATTTCATTAGATCAGTATTTTACTCAGAGGACATTTAGTAATATCAGGAGAAAGTCTTGGTTGTTGCAACATGCTAGGGATGATATTAAGGCTGGCATCTAATAAGTAGAGGCCATGGAAGCTGATAAATATCCTACCAGGCCTTTCACAACAAATAATTACACAGACTAGAATATCAATATTATTGGGGGGCCAGGGTTGTGACTCAGTGGTAGAATGCTTGCCTAGTATGCGTGAGGCACTGGGTTCAATTCCTGGCACCACATAAAAATAAAATAAAGGTATTGTTTCTACCTACAACTAAAAAATACATTAAAATATTAAGAGTATCAACTTTGAGAAATCACTGGTTTAATAAATGAGAAAGTATTGCCTTTTATTTAAACCTAACTTTACAAAATAATATAAATAGGCAGATAATTTAAAGAAACCTTTGACTACTACTTATATCTTATTACAGATTATTATTCATACCATTACTCCTTCCATGTATAGTGCACTATGTTATATTACACAACATGGTTTTATGAAATGATATTCATTATACCATTGTGATACAGCAAGAAGACAATAATATAGCTTTTTAAAGAACTTGGTTTGGATAAAAAAGTAAATCTGGGTTACAAATAACCTTCACACCCATCGTGCTATAAACAATTACTGTAATATCCTGTGTTTGAAAATGAAAATCTTTTCAAAAGTAGTAATGTATGAAGCCCTTCATTTTCACACATTTTTTCTACCAAGAAACACTAAATTTATTCCCTTTGTTTTTGAGATAAGTAGCACACAGATAATTCCCTACTTCATTCATGCCATAAAAACACTGAACATTTTTGTAAGATCTATATGCAGATATCAACCGAATTGTCTATTTCATATTTTAAAGGACAAAAATTCATATGCAATGTCATCATTCTTATACAGTTCCTGTTTATGTTGCATTTATAATATATTTTGATATTTTTTCAGCTAGATTAAATGGTATTATTTCCTTAGCTTTTAGTCAATGATATTCAGACGATCCAGCCCAGTTTAAACAGTGTCAATGAAGGTGGGCAGAAGATAAAGAATGAAGCCGAGCCAGAGTTTGCATCCAGACTTGAGACTGAACTCAAAGAACTTAACACTCAGTGGGATTACATGTGCCGTCAGGTATGGACAGTATCTTTCATTAGATTTGGCTCAATTTAATTAATTGAAAATTTTTAATGTCTCCCTTTATCATTATCTTCATATAAAGTGTTCTTTCTAGCTATGTTCATGCTTTAAGGCAGAATTTATTCAAATAAATAAGCCTCTCTGGAGTACAGAAATATTTTCATAGTAAATATTTTAAATAGTACTTTTTTATTATTTTAAACTGACCTTCTTGAACTCAGTTGTGACACTGAAAAATGAGATCTTACTGATAGTAATTATTTTCATTTAGTATTTTCTCCAATGCATAAATGTATAATAATAATTGGAATAACAACAGATAGACTACACATCCATATATGATATAGAAATAAATTGAACAAGTTAAATATGTGTATACACAAATGTACATAATTTTTACTTCCGATTGTTAAGATTTCAAAGTTTAGCTTCTTTAATACCTTTATTTCAGTCAATGAATTAAGACTGAAAAATGATTAAGAATAATAATGAATAAAATAAAAACTAGATTCACATCTGAGTTACTTGTTTTCATATAGCAATATATATTATAGATATTTATTTTAAATTTAAAGATTAAACTATGGAAAATAAACTATTATATTTATTAGTGGTATATATCAAATATTTATTGTACAAAAGATAAATTTTTGACCTACACCAGGCAGTGATTACTTTAACATTCATCAATGCCTTTTTGTTTTATTTTGTTTTTGGTATTGGGGATTGAGCCTGAGGGCATGTTACCATTGAATTGCATCCCCAGCCCTTTTTATTTTTTATTAGTTTTTTCACCCTTTTAAAAAATTTGTTCTAATTCATTATACATTCTATTAGAATGTATTCTGACACTTTAAAACTTAGGGCCTTGCTAACTTGCTGAGGCTGACCTTAAAATTGTGATCCTCGTGTCTCAGCTTCTTGAGTTGCTGGGATTATAGGCATGTGCCACTATAACTTGCCATTAATAACTTTTGAAGTTAATGAGAGTTTTGTTTATATGTGTTAGAGATAGTCAGCCTTTGGTTATTTCTAAGTAACTGTTAAAAATTAAAAAGAAATAATGCCAAAAGGTAAAAGTTAAATTTGAAAAAGAATTTAGAAAACCAATGGTCAAGGCAAGTTGCACATCTATTACAGTTAACTGACGAATTTTTAGCAGTTCTATTAACTCACAGATAAGATAACCTTGGGTCAACTAACTTGCATGCTTCTCCTATAGCAAGTCAGTGGTATAAGGGTTGTTCATGAAAAAATCATCATTTAAATAATGGATTATACCATTGATAGTTTCCTGGAAGACCTGTATGAAAGGTTTTTGTTTTTGGAATGTTCATAATGGATGAGTTGAAAAAATACCACCAATTTATTTAGAGCAAAGGGAAAAACAACAGCAAAAATTTTATGAAGGTCACTGATGTTACAGAAATCTCAATATTTTTACAATTTATACAACTGTAATTTTAAAAACACCTTAAATCTTAAACATCTTGGCTTAAGACCTGTCTATTATAATGTACACTAGAAATTTTTTTGTTCAAAAGAAATATTTTGAACACATCAGCTTCCTGCATGACAAAAATATTATAGAACCCAGCCATGTTCTGGGGAACTTTTTTTCCATTTCTACAAGGTTTTACATCTTTCTGCTTCTCCTTGGAGTATCATACTACCCATGCTCTCCCTGTGAAAAAAAAAATCATCTAGTTTTAAAAGGAAGAAATTATCCACTCAGGTGAAGAGAAAGAAAAGTAAAAGAAGTGAAGCTGGGCTTGGTTGTTGATACCACCTCAGTGGTCTAGACAAAAGAATGGAAAAGTAGTATAAACCTATGTATCATAGAAATATCTACATACAAAATGATGATGTTCTTTCTTGGGTTAGAGATGACTTGTTACCTAATATTAGATGTCAAGTTTCAGAAAAACACAAATAGAGACAAAATTGTCAAGTATTTGAAATACTTGAAGATATTTGGAGGTCTCATAATGCAATTTTGAAGATATAAAATGGTTAAAATTAACTTAAATTCCAAACATCATGTACCCAAATGAAAAAAATCAAGATTTTAGCTATTTATAAAATAAAACAATAACCTTTACTGAAATATCCCACAATTTGCCAAGCAGAGTGGCACACTCCTGTAATCCCAGTGTTTTAGGTGGATGAGGCAAGAGGATGGTGAGTTCAAAGCCAGCCTCAGCAAAAGCAAGGCGCTAAGCAACTCAGACCCTATCTCTAAATAAAATACAAAATAGGGCTGGGGATGTGGCTCTGTGGTTAAGCACCCCTGAGTTTAATCCCCAGTACCCCCAAAAAGGAAATATTTCATAAATTAAGCAACAACATTCAAGAGAAGGAAAAAAGGGAGAAAGGGAAGGAGAGAGAAGGAAGGAGATTTATAATTATTCATATATTCACATTGTTATATACATTTATTAAATTAAATGCATATAGGGGCTGACAGTATAGCTCAGTTGGTAGTGTGCATATTTGAGGCCATCAAAGAAAGCCATTGGAAAGAGCATCTCAAAGAGAAAAATGTATGGAAAATAAGAATCACAAGCTCATTCAAAAATCACATTGAGGATTTAATCTATATGTCAAATGCATTTGGGTGCTATCAAAGATATTTAGATATAAGAATGACATAATTTAAAGTAATTATTTAAAAATTACTATGTGTTCACATTAGACAGAGAATAAATTGAAGGAGCTCTAGTGGAAGCAGTTAGGAATGAATTGCTGTTGTTCAGATTGAGATAAAACTGGAAAAGTAAATGGAAATATTAGTGAACATTGATTGAGAGACATGAAGAAACTTGAAATATATGACCCTCTTGTGACATTGTGTTTTATTTACTGTCCAAACTTTTCATAGCATTTTCCCTCATTCTTACATAGAAATGGATCTGGTTTGAATACATATTGCTCTGCTCATTACTGTTTATTGTGTTTTGTGGTATGTATATTTTCCTATTCTAATAGTAATTACCCAAGGAGGGAATATGTTGTTCTGAGCAAACTGGAACAATGTGCTGACCACTGAATGTGGACATATTCCATGGATCAGCCTTCACACTTTCCTATTTCCAGTCATTGCCTAGGTCAACTCATACAACATCATAATTTCAAATATAATTCATAAATTCTACCTTCCACAATTTTTGTTATATTCTGGAAATTTCTCCTGAATCTTAGGACTGCATATTCATTTTCTCACTCAATACATACATGTGAATGAAATATTAGAGTGTGTGTGTGTATGAGATATAATATATATATATATATATATATATATATATATCTCCAAAATATAGACATGCATTACAATAGATATAAGCTGTATGCCTACTGTATACAGGAAATCTAACATACCCAGACAAAATCCCTGAAATTTCTGATATACTCAACAATCTGCTATCTGGGTAGTCGCCCTGGCATCCCCATCCTTTCAGCTACCCAAGTCAAAGTCCTTAAGGTCTTCTTGTCTCCTATATTTTTCTCACACCCAAACATAAAATGGATCAACAAATGCTGTTGGTTCTAACTATACAATTCCCAAGTTCCAGCAATTTCTCAGCATCCTTCTGCTCTTACCCTAGATGAATTCATCATTCTTTTTTAGACCATTGCAGAGGATTCCTAACAAGTCTCATGTTGCCATTTTTGCCCCTTCCCATGGAGCTATTATCAGCATAGCAGCCAGAATGATGGTTTCAAAATATGTCAGATATCACTCTTCTACTCAATAACTTTTCAAGGTACTCTAAAATGTAAGCCTGTGTATTGGCCTAGGAATGCATCTGAAAGAAAGAATTAAAGCATAATCTGTTACTAGTATTGTGCTGATTAATGTTTGACAATTGGTATTATGAAAGTAGATCAAGGATATAATCCTAGGAACAGATTTGGGAGAAAATATAGGCATATGGAGTTCTTGTGCATATCATTCACTTAGATATAAATACACAGTTGGCAGTAGGGAAAAATGTGATCTGAAACACTATTTTAAATGTAAGAAAGAAATGGAATAAGAAAAGGCCTTAAAAATAGAGATTGGAATGATACAAGAAGAGGACTAGCCACAGAACTCTGGGAAATATTTAAATGTCAGCAAGTAAAAGAAGGCCAACAGAATAACTGAGAAAGAAAATATGTGCAAAAATTGGCCAAGAAAGCTGCAATGTCAGAAAGTAGGGGTTTCAAGGAGCCAAATATAATTATGAGACTCAAATGCTATAAGAAACAAATTCTGAAAAGTAAAAAAAGGTAAGAGATGGTTTGAAAGATATATATTAGATCAAGAATCAGGAAAACCCTAATGTTCTTAGAGTTACAGTGGATTGGTGAGGACAGAGACAGATTATATTTAAGCAGTTTTCTAGAGGTCATTAAGTAGAAAAAGGAGAGAATTGCACTTTAAAATTATGAACTGTATAAAATTATGGTAAGATGGATGTTTGCTTAATTTAACTTCTTTAAGTCATAGGATAGTCTGTGAACATATTAATATGGCTGCCTGAAAGAAACAAGAGAGAAGAGTTGAAGAACTATAAATTCAGGAAAGATACAGAGGAAAATGAGGGAAAGATACAGGGAAATAGAGACCTCAGAGCCTTAGCTCTGAAAAGGACTCTTTGACCCTGGACAAGACCAAAGTCATCTTTTGCTCTGAGATCAGAGATTAAAGAAAGTGTGGTGGGGAGTAGTACTAAATGTTCAATTTATAAAGTATATAACAGGAAACAGAAAGAAATTCCTGTTTTATCTATTATGAAAATATGCTGTAATCAGCTGACACTGTTGGATAGATTGGACAGTTCGAAGTAAGCATATTGGAGTCACTAAAGATATAAAGCAAAATTGTAATTTTAACCAAAATCTTTTCACAGAAATTCTTTTTAACATATGAAAGCAAACATTGCATGTCTTACTCTTTCCAATCATTCATAAAGCTGTAGTAGATCAAATTGGAAAAAGACCTTGGAAATTGTCTAGTTATAAATCTGAACTACAGAGAAATGATGTTAGATTGCTTAGCATTGACTCTAGGAGTTCTGATTCCTAAGTCAATGTTCTTCCCAATACACTTGTACTATCATCTCAGAATGGTCTTATAACCTTTTTTCTTAAAGAAAAAAAATCACTTCTGATCCCTTTCCTCTAGTTTTATAGCATGATATATATATATATATATATATATATATATATATATATATATATATATATATATATATGTTGTTTTCTACCTTGCTCCAGAAACCATATTAGATAGTTTGATTGCCAAACTAATCTGAGAATTTGTTTCCTTAAAAACACCTCAGAACAATGCCCAACAGATTAGCTTTTTCACTCTAATCAATTTCAACGAAATGCCAACTTTGGTTGAGGATTGTAATGCGGGGGGAATTGAAAAAAATATGTATATTCAGCAAAGCTTATCAATATGAAGTAAATCCTGTGAAAGTTCTTTGTCAGGTTGTTTAGCACAAATACATGCAATGAAAGTCAGATTCATTAAATAGAAAAGTATTAAAAATTAAGAGGATCCCATCCCATGTATGTTGCCCATATTCAGTACTCAGAATTAATGGAATGAAAATTACCAAGCCTAGTTTTATTAGGTACAAGAGAACAGAGTGAATGAAAACTATGAGCTTTGAGCCATGACTATAATAAAATAATAACTTTATGTTAAAAGCAATGCATAAAATTTTGAGAAAGGTATTGATTCCCTAACCAGTTTGAATTTAAGTATGATATTTCCCACTTAAACATTAAAAATAACCTATATAAGGAATAATTAATACTGTTAAAATGTAAATAATAACAAGATCACAAAAATATTGCAAAAGAATAATGATTATAATCACATTTATGATAGATTTAAATATCTACCCTTTTGTTAGCCTGATAAATAACCTCTGAAACACACTTGATATTCTGTTGCTCAATAAACTAACCTTTGGAATGTGCATCTCATTTAACAACTATTTCTTCATTATTTTCTGATGGCCTACATCATTTCCATAGACTTTGGGAATAATCTTTTCTGCATTTTTCTCTTTCATAAGTTGTTCTGTCTTTTCTCCGAACAGAATGGAAAGTTGACTTAGTAATTAGCGGGGGACTTCAAGTCCTCTACCAGAATACAGATTTGAAATGGTGATAGAAAATAAGATTGACAATTCTAATTGAATTATTTCACTGTGTATTAAACAGAGACCAGAAGGAGTCTAAAGGGGAGAATCTAACAGGTCCTTCCTGAGACATAAGTCCTGTAGACTTAAGGGTGTGATTAGAGCTCATTAGGTAACTATTACCATAGCTCTTCAGACATATGTCCTGGTTGGTGAACCTACACATGAGTAACAAGGTAGCTATTTCAGGAATTGTAGACTTTCAGCAATTTTGAAATGCATAATGCTTTATTATTTATTATTTTTTGCAGTAGAAAAATAAAGCTGATTTCTCCTGTCTAACTGAATCTTTATGCCCTTTCCCTGTCTTCCCCGTTCTGTCTCTGGTAACCATCATTCTGTTCTCTACTTCTCCGAGTACAAATACTTACCAATATAAACCAATATATACAACTATCATTTATCAATTAAAAATGTTAAAAAGAAACTAGGTCTTGATGAGTCCTTTTTTAATTTTATCTCCCTGCTTTACAATTCATCTGTGAAACACTCAGAGTTGACTCAGGATCCAGGTCGAAAGACAAAAATATGTCCAAACATCCTCAATCAAAATTTGAAATATTTTACATTATTGCAAAGAACATAAACAGTGCCCACATAAAATGATGATATAGATACCTTGATACTTGATCAAGTTTTTAAAGAGAATCTGAAACATTAGATATAAATTATTCTTTGGATAATATAAACTAATGTATATATTTTTAGGTTTTCTGAGAATTAATGGAAAAATAATTTATCAAGTCATATGATTATTTTAATATCCAGCCAGAACTATTTTGGTTATCATGGGAAAATGTATCAAATATATTAATGTTCATCTTTTTCCTAGATTTTAGAGATGCTTAATTCATGCTATCCTATGCTTTAAATAAATTAGTTATTTGACTTTATTGCATTTCCTTCCATCTTTACATCCCTCCTTCCTTCTTTCCTTTTCTCCTCCATAGATGGATGCCAACTGAGTTTGGGAAATATATGATATTTTAAAGTATACCTGTATTTTAAGTATTGGTTATATACTCCACCATGCTCTTGTTATCTTATTTCTTTGACTCATTTGATAAATAGGAAATCTGCAAGTCTGTATTTCCTTTCATTTAACATAGATACAATTTAGAAAACAATTTAAAATACATGTTCATTTTTAATTATTTTAAGTGTACATATATGTAGGGTATATTTCAGTACATGTATACAATATGTAACAAGATCTGTGTAACTGGCATACTGATCACCTCAAATGTTTACTATTTCTTTACAAAAATCACTATTTTAATTGTATATATTTATGGGGCACAGTGTGATAGTTTAATACATGTTCACTCTATACAGTGATCACTCCAGTATAATTATCGAAAATATAATTTACTTTTTCTCCAGGATGCTAGTAATGCCAAGACTCTCCTAAACTTATTCTTAACACTGTTACAAATTATTGGTTAAATATTCTGTGCAATATAATGACTTATGCCTTGGTAATAACACAGAAAATATGTCTCTGTGTGTATGTGTATAAAATCATTAAATATTATCTGATATTCAAACTATGTTGCTTAAGTAAACCTAAGGACATGAAACATTTTCCTATAATTTGGTAACTTTTCTCTTAGTCTTTAGGAGAAAAGTTGCTGTTCTTCCAGAGTCTGTGTCAAAATAAGCATGTAGGTGTATTGTGTATGTTTATGAGTTGATGTGTGTGTTCATAAATTATTCCAGAATAGTATATTTTGATTTGGCTGAGGATCTGATTTTGCCAAACTAATAAAAATAAATATCTCCATTCATCTTTTCCTCTCTTCCTGAACAGGAAGTTTTCTCTATTGATCGAATGAAAAAAATTATATTAAACTCTTAGAATTTCTACTATAATTCAAGTGTGTCTCCTATAATTTCCTATTTTCTAGTATCACTTTTCATAGCTAATACTAATAGTCATAACAGATGTGCTATATACTCAGTAATGAACTAAGTAATTAGGAGATATAGAATAATATAGAGTAAAATACAGCATCTCATTATCATCTTCATGGGTCCTCATCATCATATCTCCCAAGGGAGACCCCCATGCCCTTGTGTCTGACCATACTCCACTTAGGTCACATTGTTCATAATATACTTGCTCCTTGCATTGCTCCTACACAGAAGGTTTACATTTATTTTTATCCACTTGGAAAACCTTTCCTATTGCTATTCACATGGGTTCTTCCTTCCCTTCTTTTATATTGTTCAAGTGGTACTTTCACAGAGAGGCCTTTTGATCACTGCCTTGTCACTTGCTGCCCTTTTTCTGTTTATTTATTTATTATATACTTTTGTTCTATCTAAGGAAGCCCTATGACATATAAAAGTTTGAATAATGAAAAAAATCTGCATACCAAACAACTAAACTTAAGAAATAGCATACTGGAAAAAATATGGATGTCCCTTGCCTTTCTTAATCAAATTCTATTTACTCCCCACCATGGTCCTCATGCAGATCATTTGTCTTTTTGCTTTTAGTGTCGTTCCCTGTTCTTCCCACTAAAAATTCATTGCTCAGGATTCTTTTAAAAACAGGCTGTTGGCTTGGGTTAGCCAGTGTAATGCCTCATGAAATACTGAAGGTAGGAAAAGGAGATAACATAGGATATGTGTCTTACTGCATTAGGGTGTTGTTTTAGTCAGTTTTTCCACTTCTGTTATTAAAGGATCTGACCAGAACAACTGTGGAGCAGGAAAAGTTTGAGTGTGCACAGTTTCAGTGGTCATAGTCCATAGAAGACTGGCTCCATTCCTCAGGGCTAGAAGTGAGGCTGAACATCATGATGGGAGAGTATGAAGGAGGAAATCAGCTCACATGGTGATGAAGAAGCAGAGAAACTTCACTCTCCATATACAAAATATATCCCCCAAAGCCATGCCCTAATTCCTAACTCCTCCAGCCACACCCTACCATTTCAGTCACCACTCAGTTAATCCCATGAGTGATTCTCTGATTAGGTTAAGGACATAACCCAATTGTTTCTCCTCCAGATCTTGCCTTGTCTCACACATGAGTTTTGAGGGACACCACATCTAAACCATAACAGGTGTGTTTCCATCAGTGGCTGAGAATGAGTCCTCCAAGGTTCTAGCTCCTTCTGGAAATGTCATATCTCAGGGTCTAACATCCCAACAGGGAAGTTCCTTGTGAATTATAATCCTGAGGGCTGGCCCCAATGACTGAGTTCTTGTGACATTATATCCCAGCTCTTCCCATGTACCTCTAGCACTTGAGATGGTACTGACTCCCTGCTGTTGCAGACCTATAGGCTGCCCACCATCCTTTGTGTAAGTCCTCATGTGTTCCAACATTTTTTGTATGTAATTATATATCTTAAGTTGGTTTTAGTGCAAGATCTGAAATGATCTCTCCCCTGCCCACAGCCCTGGTAAAATCTTCTTACTCCTTAGAAATTTCTATTTGTTATTATGATCTATTTATTTGTCTATTAGTTCATTTACTGACTCACCAACTATTTTGAATTGTTGAGAACTGAGGCTTTTTTATTGTCTTTTATTTTTACTTCTTGAGTTCCTGGTGCTCAAAGTACTGAATAAATTATTGCCGAATGAAGGAATAATCAATGAATGACCTCATTTAATTGCCCCCAAAGTAGTATCATCCTTATTTCTATTAAATAAGGTCTAAGGTACTAAAAAGTGAAGTAATTTCCTGAAACTACTAAATAGATAATCAAGTCCAAAGCCAGGTTTTCTAAACTGCAGAATCAGACTCTCTAATTGTCATGCTACACAGCTGTTTCTGAAAAAAAAGGGAGAAGCAATCCCATTAGACGTTCATAAAAACTTATTGATCTCTTTCTAATAAAAAGTAATTTGAACATCTTCACCAACACTTTCTTATCTCTTCTACTGACATATACACTCATCATCTGGATAAAATTGGGCTGATTAATAATAAAACCTCTAGCAAGCTTATAATACACGTTTGTTTCAGCTATGGTCACAAGGGAAACAAGCACTCTTTTCCAGAATGTACATATTCAGTTTCAATTAAATCAGTCTTCTTGCAGTTTATAATCCATCCATCATATCCCCTTGCCTCTGCTTTCTTTTTCAATATCTCTTGCTCAAATACCTTCTCAGACACATCCTTTTACTTCATCATAACAAACTATTTCACTGAGAATCATGAGGTACCTCTTTGTTTATTATCATCTAACATTCAAATAAAAATATCTGGTTGGTAGTAAAACAACACATTATTTATATGAAATGGAACAGTGAAGTCGAAAGTACCATAGAGATAATTTAATGAGAAATCAGAAATGCTCAGATTAAAATCTACTAAATTTGAGCATGAGCTCCCAGATAAATGTAAATAATTTCCTATTTCATGTAGAAGGAATTGGCATATAGAAGTGACACTCAATTCCTAGCTATAAAAATGAATGATATTTAATTAATGATATAATTGTGTAAACTTGGACCTTGAGTTATGTTTTTTTTCTATTTAGGACAATAGCTATTATCTCTTCATATATAAATTGTGCCACATTCTTTCTGGGGTATATTTATGTTAGACTGTCATACTGGTGTTGTATTATTTTCTAACCTATGTGTCTATTTCATTCCAAGTATTCATTTCTCATGTATCTTTCACTTTAATGATTGTTTATTCTTCCTTGTCTAATTTACTGTTATACACATCCAATTTCTCCTGATTTTCACATATTGCATTTTCCTGTTCTAGAAGTACATTTTGATTATCCTTGAAATCTGTTATGTCATTGTTATGGCTTCCAATTGTTAGCAAAATTCTTAATTTTAGGTTTAATTTCATTGAACATGGTCACTATAACTAAAGTTTTATATACACACATGTACATGCTTCAGAATATATATATATATATATATATATATATATATATATATAT
>NW_026000249.1:20906943-20987670 GCF_001458135.2 Marmota marmota marmota | reverse complement strand
TAGCATGATATATATATATATATATATATATATATATATATATATATATATATATATATTTACTACAAGTTTGGACTAAGTTTCATTAGTCTCTCCAATATTTTTGTAGCTTCTCCAACTGCTTCAAATGATTATAGTAGATTGTCTACATAAAAATTTAACAAACTGTTTATTTAGGCTTACTATAGGTTTATTAACTGTGCAAAATAGTATTGATACCTTTACTAGAATAATGATTATACATATTGTTCTTGATGTGACAGACTGGAACAGTTATTCATATTTCAATAAATTATTTTCTATATTCATCTAGAAAAGGAAAGCAAAAGTGAAACATTGATCAAGTTCAACATGGTTGGGTTATGAAATGTAAGGGAAATAAACATGATGGCATTTCTACACATATTTAGTATTGAGTAAAGTACCATGAAATCTTTATTTTATTAAAATTATGCAGTATATATTAAAACTTTACTATTAGAACTCTGTTAGTTAAAATATCAAACCTTGTTTAATCCCAGAGAAAAGAATTATTTTGAGTATAGTTACATTTGAGAGGGAAGCACTATATATAATTACTATAATACTACTCAGTACTTTGTAACAAGCTATTAGTGTATATGATTTTGTTTTAGATGTTTTATGTTTTGCTGTTTTTTAGTTATTGAGTAATAAATTCCATGGTAAACATTCTTAATATTTCCAAAAATTATGAGGGTTTAAAAAGCAGATGTTCCATATGACCTCACATATTGTTTGGCAGCTTGCTATTTAAACTTAAAAATATATGGTGTAACATTTTATTTCAGTACACAAATTGATGATATATGATATCCCATGGTATGCATATTTAATTAATCCCACATGAAAGCAAATTTGGATTTATTCCCAACATGCTGCTTTCTTCACAGCTGAATTAAACAATTTGCCTGCAACACTGTACACTTTGATATGATTTACTCTTAAAAGTGATGGAGTAGACTTTGGTTCAAGAACATTAATATTTTAAATATATTTTATCAGCTTACTATGAAAGGTTATGTATTTCCCTAAACGGTATGAAAACTTTTATATCCCCACACCCATGCCAAACTGAGCATCTTCATTAATTTTCTGCCATACTATTTTACTTATGAAAAAACAATAATTAGAGCTGGGGTCATGGCTCAGCCATAGAGGGCTCATTTAACACATGCGGGGCCCTGGGTTCGATCCTCAGTACCACATAAAAATAATAAATAAATAAAATAAAGATATTATGACCAACTACAACTAAAAAATAAATATTTAAAAATGAAAATACAATAATTAGTTTTCACTTATGATTACTTACATATAAATGGTATTGGAACATCTTTTACACAGCCATAATTTTTTCTGTGAATTATCTGTTTATCTTATACATTTTCATTTTTTGCTTTGTATTATGAGAATTTTCTGTGGTTGTTTCATTTTTAATTACCTAAGATATTTAAAATCATAAAAGCATCACCACAAAACTGAAAGAATGATCAATTAGTTCTAGATATGCCAATAAAATTATTTACAACTGAAACATTAACTAAAAGTTTTATATTTTTTCTACTCACAGAAAAGAATTGCCAAAGACAAAAGCTAACTTATTGTAAATAGGGCAAACTGGTCATTTTATTATGTATTCCAAATAAATGGCTATAGTATATTTTCACACTTATGTGAGATTAAACATGATCCCCATGAGTTATTTTTCTTATGAATATAATCCTTTCATTTCATCTTTATTATCAAATCTTTGTTACGTACACATTATTCAATAACATGGTAATAATAATGTCTTGGCACTGTCAGAATTCATGCTTTGCTTGTTTGTTTATTTTATGGAAGGTCTATGCCAGAAAAGAAGCCTTAAAAGGAGGTTTGGATAAAACTGTAAGTCTCCAGAAAGATCTATCAGAAATGCATGAATGGATGACTCAAGCTGAAGAAGAATACCTAGAGAGAGATTTTGAATATAAAACTCCAGATGAATTACAGAGAGCAGTTGAAGAGATGAAGGTAAAATAAATCAAATAAACCAAAGAAATAATGGAAAGGAATGCAACATTGCTTAAAATTGTGCTTATGACAGTCTACTGTCTTCTGAGTTTAATAGTAGAGATTGATTTTTAATTAACTTTAATCAATTTTGCTTAGAATTTTGTTATGTTTTCTATTAAAGTCTTAAAATCTTTATTAATTTAGTGCATTGTGGTCAAAATGTCAACATTGACAATCCCAGTTTAAAACTTCATTCTTTTGAAATAATATAGTGTTGAGGATTAGAATCAGCTGATCACATTAACTGTTTTTAGCTGTTGCAAATTCAAATTGAAACTATGACAAAGTGTTCTAGAATAGACAATATAAAATATATTTAAATGCTTTGTTAATTTGGTAACTTAAGGGATTTCTTTGAATTTGTAAGTTTTAAGAATTTTAACAGGTGACTTTTATTATGGATAAAAAGAACTGAGTTTACATGCATATATTTTGAAACCATAGAACAAAAAATATAGTAACTTTGATTTAGGACCAGGAGAACCTGTATATACCACAGTCTTAGAGGTAAAACCTCAAGTTGAATGTATAAAGTGGCATTTCAGTGTGGCTTTGGGAAACTCAGTATCAACACAGTCTTCTGTTTTATGCCGTTTATATTGTTGTTCTTCCTAACTTGACTGTATGTACTGAATGCTGATACTTAGATGTAAGTAAGTTGCCTAGGTCAGTGTGAGCATTCAATGACCTGTAGCTGTAAAGACAGCTACTATTTTTATGTACTAATAAGAATGCATACGCTGATAGAATTAGTATGTGAAATATTAATAGGTGCTTATTTGGTTTGAGGCCTCATGACAGAGCAAAATTAATGTGGAACCAGACCCTCAGTTTCAAACCTGGTTTGGTTCCTTGCCAGGTGCATAACCTTGGGTGAGTTACATAAGCTCTGTGAGCACCAACTCCCTCATTTGTGAATTTAGTACTAGAACACCTCCCTTCTAGAACTGTTTAAAGCATGAAACATAGAAGTCCCAAACACTCTGCCAGGTGCAAAGCAAATTTTTCAAATTTGATAGCTATTGTTGTAGTTATTATCATTGCTGCATACTAAGAAATTAAGTGTAGTTTATTAAATATATGATCAGTCAGATATATTTCTTACAGTTAATAGCAGAAAGCACTCACATGAAAACTCAAATGTTTAAGCAAATATGGAATGAGTTAAATGCAGAACATATAGTTAAAACCTATAAGAAAGATTGAATTTGGATATTATAGAGCATTACAACCTATGGAATATTCTAATCTAGTAATACCATATACCATTCATTCATCAACAAATACTTATTGCATACTTATTATATGCCAAATATCCTTCTAGCTACTGATTAAAGTGGTAAGTAAGACCACAGTCTGCTTTCTTTAAATTTACATTCTATTGCGGATAGGGAACTAACAATGAATTTAGGAACAAATAAAACTCTTTGGGGTCATGGTAATTTGCCTAAAACACAAACCAGGTTTGTAGAATAGAGAATAATTCGTGTTTGGGAGTAAGTTGGTAAATGGTGAGATGTTAAAGTTTGACTTGTAGTACATTTGTGGAAAACACTATTTAATCCAAGAGATCTGAATTATGGGGAAAAAAACAACTATAAAAACATTTCATGGGGGCTGGGGATGTGATGTGGCTCAAGTGGTAACGTGCTCCCCTGGCATGCACAGAGCACTGGGTTCGATCCTCAGCACCACATAAAAACAAAATAAAGATGTTGTGTCCACCGAAAACTGAAAAATAAATATTAAAAAGTTCTCTCTCTCTCTCTCAAAAAAAAAAAAAAAAAAAAAACCTAAACATTTCATGGGAGCACATTCCAGTCAGAGAAAATACCTCCTGTAAATACTCTAAGATGAACTGGGAAGTGAAAGAAGCCTGTGTGCCCACCCAAAGGGAGTAAAACATAGGACAAATAACCTGAGATAAATTTGAAAAAGTTGGCAAATATTAACACAGTAGTTTTATAGGCTATCACAGGATTTTTCATTCTAAATGAAATGATAAAATCATTGGAAGGTTTCAGAAAAGGGATTGCAGTGGTTTGAAATTTGATTGTGTGAGGGCATCATGAGAAAAATTATACCAAAACATAATATGAGAGATAGAAAGTATTTTACAGTAATATTCTGCTGGTGAAGAACCTGAAACCCCTAAACAGGTGAAATAATATAGTAGTGTTTGTCACAAGCTTTATCCATGTTGGGACTAATAGAATTGAAGGTATTTTATCCCATCCCATCCCATTCTGGGCCATTCTTTTTTATTTTACATTTTTTTTAATTATGAATTTTTTCCACCCATGTGACCTTTCCCACCATGTGTCAATTCCCTGATGATTAGTTATCATCTCTTCTAATACTGAATAACCACTACCCCAGATCTCTGAGTAGATCATTGACAGTCAGCTCTTGCTCAGTTGCTCAGTTTCTCGCTGGGTTGCTTTGTTTGGTTTCATCCCTCTTCTGTGCATCTTCCCTCTCTCCACTACCCAGTCAGATACCTTTTATTTTCCAGGGCTGGAGAGTAGTCTCTCCCAAGTTTTAAAATTTTGATAACAATCCCTGAAATGTGCCAACCAATTTGTTTGTGTTGATTGACACTTTTAAATAATTGCTCTAGCTACAAAATTGGTGCAGTATGGGGGTGAAATTGAAAAGAAGAAAAGCTCAGGCAGCCTCTGGCAATAGCAGCCAAGGGAGTTGGCCGGAAGATCCCTTTTTTCTGAGTTTTCTGCTTTCTGATCAAGGCAATCTCTTTAGGTCAGTTTTCCAACATACTGATAGTACCTTGTCCAGGCTTCCACCTGTGTTCATTTTGTGAGCAAATATATCTTTATTTTCAGAAGTTGCTAACAGATATACTTTGAAATCTCTCCCTGATTTATTCAGAGAAAAATTAGTGAACTTCTGTTTCTTTATTTTCTTCCTTGTGTTTTACTGGGAAATGCCAGTGATATTTTGATAACTTATTTCCCCCCATAAAGAAAAAAAATTTCTGTTTACATAAAGGAACTGAGGGGAGTGTTTGATAAGAAACATCTGACTCTAAAACTCTTTTGGAGATCAGCAATGACTATATGCAAAAACTATAAAATAACCTTGTTAAAAACCTTAAATTTCATTTTAACTTATTATTTTTATTTGATTTTTTGCTATTCTAACTTTACTACTAAAGATTAGGAAAAAAAACTATACATATAATAAACATAGTAAATATACATGTTTCTTCAATCACTAGAGCAGGATCCCTGCACATAAATGAATATCACAATAACCTAGAGGACTATTTGAAATAGACTTCTGGGTTCTCCCTGAAGATTTGGGATTCAGTGAATGTGGGGTAATGCCTGAGATTTTTCATTTCTACTAAGTTTCCAGGTGATTCTAAGGAACAAGTTCCAAAGTGGTTCTAAGGAATCACACTTCCAGAACATCTGGTTAAAGATACTGTTCATGACCCACATGCTAGTGTATTATGGTTAGATACATGGAAAGAAAGGGTACAAGAGACAATATTTTTATGAAGATTATATCTAAATTATACTGGTCATTTAGCTTTTGTGCCATTTGCACAGTAAAGAAAGCCATCACAATCTTTTGCTCATGTTGACCTAGGAAAATAAATTTTACTCTTTCTCTTTTCTGAAACTATCAACATCTAAGCCAATTTCACAAAAGAATATAGGAAGGATTAAAGATTGAAGAAAGGTGTTTTCCATGTTCTGCATTTCTAAATAGGTGCATGGGTTGTTTTTAACTTGTATAATTTGTAATTGCATTCGTTGCATCCAAAACAATAAGAGTCTTTCTCATCTCAATGAGAATTTGAAACTGACATAACAAACTATGAGAAAATGTAACATCCAGAATCTTTAAATTCTGAATCTGTTTTCTGATGTTCAGTGCAGATATAACAAAACACATGTCTGAAGGTTTTGTTAAAGATCCAGTAAGGTAGCAGTGTGGCATAGATGGCATAGCAGATAATAGCACATGTTGAGTGATTAGTAGTTGTCAAAATTATTGATCATGCTATAATTATTAAAGTCAAAATACGGTGTGTATAGAAACACACTCCATGTTCAGTGATGCAGAAAAACTGATTTATTTAGAATATTGAACTAAAAGTTTCAATTAATTAGAAACCATAGAGGCTAATGTTTTATAGTCACAACAACTTGCATTTGCCATTGTACTGCATACTTTTAAGTCACTGTGGAACTAAATCCAAAGGATAGGTTGATTATGTTGAAAACTATAAAGGCATTTTATAGCTCAATTTGTGTCCTTATACCTAAATTCTCACCAGTATGTTATATACAGACCCTTCCACCTGTTAAAATGTGATTTTTTTTTAACCTGAGGGCTTTTTTTGGCCACTAAATTCCACTTTCTCATCTATGTGACAAGTTTTAAGTACTAGGAACCTAAAAATTTCCCAACAGCCTTCAAACGATGATGGATTGATGTATATATAATGCTTTCCTTCCCTCAATTCCAAATGGGATCACCCTCAGAATTGTTTCCCATAGATTTCCAATAGGACTAAACTTCAGTCACTGACAATAGTTCCTGGGATTAATAAATATGTCCTTATATTCTTTCTTCCCTTTTCTATCAACATTCCTCATTGTGCTACCAGTATTTGTTCACTTAGTACATGCACATCAACTGTATTTGAAAGGTCCTGTCATAGTTGGCCTCTGGAGGAACCCAAACTGTGTGTGTTTCTAAAATATACATACACATTGGATGTTAAGAAAAAAAAATATGTCCTATAGGTCAAGACCACCAACATATCTCTTTATTAATTCAACAAATTGTGTTTATTCCTTTTTGCAATGAGGAAACTTATGCACAAAGGGGAACCATGGAGTCTATGAACAAGTAAGAACCTTAGTAGGTAGGATATTGGCTCTTGTTAGGTTATTTGAAGCAGGGATTAAGGGCTTTGCTTTAGATTGCTTGTTAATGGGTGGAGGTAACCCCACTATTGGGTATCTTATCTTGTCTAGAAGGAAGGAAAATTAGTGACGCTGAAGTTGTAATTGATAAAGAAGCAACTGTCACTCATATTAATGAAGACAGGGAAATGATTGCTATTTTGTGGTTTGGCCAATGCTGATGCTTTGGTCTGCATTCAGACATGATTATAGAAAGATCCTGCTGATGTCTTGATCTACCCTAGTAACAAAGTGGTCTTGTCCAATGAACTATGGAACTGTTTATCTTCCAAAGGAGAAGACCAAGGCTTAGCTGTGAATGCTAAGTCAAGTCCTGATGTCAGAGGCTGCTTTTGTCTTTTTATTATCTCTCATGTATTTTCAGTTACCAAACAGAGCTTTCCTCAAAATATGGTCCCAGAGATGGCATTAAGATGGCTTTTATGTGTTAATTATCTTTTGACTTAAATAATAATATTTCTACTAATTTTAATATTATTCAAATGTCCTGGTTTAGATCTGATTTCAATTATACATTTCTAAGTATCTTTAAATTAGCTACTATTGAAATATTTGGTTCTTGTATATGTATATAGATGTATACATAACTGGTCACAATACATACCCTTGTACAGAATACTTTTCAAACTATTCCTATGAAAGACCTGTTATATTCCAATTGTAATCTTTCCTTCAAGTTTTCAATTACACTTAAATCTAAATGTATGGAAGTAATCAAAGTCAATACTAGATTTACTTTTATGAATCTCATCCTAACAGGGATATTATTTTTTAAAAAAATATATGATATAAAGGAATGCATTTTGGAAGTGAAAATTTTCTTTGTTTTTCAGAGAGCTAAAGAAGAGGCTCAGCAAAAGGAAATGAAAGTGAAACTCCTTACCGAAACCGTAAATAGTGTCATAGCTCAAGCTCCACCTGCAGCACAAGAGGCCTTAAAAAAGGAACTTGACACTCTTACCACCAACTATCAGTGGCTGTGCACCAGGCTCAATGGGAAATGCAAGACTTTGGAAGTCAGT
This sequence comes from Marmota marmota marmota, assembly GCF_001458135.2. Classification (NCBI taxonomy): domain Eukaryota; kingdom Metazoa; phylum Chordata; class Mammalia; order Rodentia; family Sciuridae; genus Marmota; species Marmota marmota. The sequence continues at coordinate 20,979,608 of NW_026000249.1, read as the reverse complement.
TACCTTTCTTGTCCTTATCAATTTTATATCAAGATGTGGCCATCTGTAAAGCAAACTGATTAACATGAGTTCTGTTATAAAACTACTTAGGCTTTGTTTAAGTCAGCTTTTCATCATTGTGACCAAAAGACCCAACAAGAGCAACATAGAGAAGGGAAAGTTTATTTGGAGCTCACAGTTTCAGAGGTCTCAGTTGACAGATGATCAACTCCATAGCTCAGGTTCTTAAGTGAAGCCCATCATGGTGGAAGGGCATGGCAGAGGAAACCTGCTCAGGACTTTGCAATCAGGAAGCAGGGAACTCCACTCATCGTGGACAAAATACAACCTGAAACATGCACCCCCAGTAACCAACCTCCTCCAGCCACTCCCTATATGCCGACATTTACTACCCAGTTAATTCCTATCCACAGATTAATGTAGTGATTAGGTTAAAGCTCTCACAACCTGATCATTTCCCTCTAAGAATTTTTGTGTTGTCTCACACATAAGTGTTTGGGAATCACTATGCAAACCATAACAGGTTTGAATTCCTCACTGAAGCACTTTCAAGTTCGATGACTTTGGGTCAGTTGTTTAACTTGCACAATACTGTTTCCACTTTGTTAAATAGAAAAATAATACCTACTTCACAGAGTAGTTGAGAAAATTAAATGAATTCGTACACTAGTGCTCAATAAACAGAAGCAAGTATTATTCTATTCTTTTTTTTACTATTATGAATATTAGGTAATATAAATTCTTAAAATAAGTTATTTTTAGATTTTTAGAAAGTTTTTTTTCATGTATTTGAATGTGTATAAACTTATTTAAGTATCTTAGTGGGAAAGTATTTTTTGGAGATGTCTATGTTATTTTAATTATCTATAATAATTGCTGGGCCCTGTAGAGTTCTTTACAAGACATGTTTCCTAACTAGCTCCTTGTTTGACACTTTACATTATATCTATTCATTATCACAAGCCCTGTTTTCTCTTTCCCATATGCCTTATTCTCTAGACTGTCTTTATCTGAATATAGAGATGAGTTCAACTACCTCAAATGATTACCCTGTAATTATATATAAAAAATAAGCTACAGTGCTCCTTTATCAAATACTATGCTAAAGAGCGCAGAATTTACCTATTCCAAATGCCAATAATGACAGACACTGCATATAAATTGGACATGGCTTTAAGTCCTCTTCCACAACAGAGGGTTGTCTTTGTGAATATAGTTGAAAAATAATTCAGGTGTCTCATTATTATTATTAAGGGATATTATTCTTAGGTATTGTTATATGTTAAAGTGTTTGATATTCAAAGACAGATAAAATACAGACCAGTGGACCTTAAAAATATTTAAAAATATAACTTTCACCTGAAGTGCCCTAGATACATTCAATATTATAACTTTCTAATGAAATCTTTGGCTTTATCCATCATAAATTTCAACCTCTTCTTTGTCTACCAGCCCTCTTTTTTTCAAATCCAGTTTACTCCTCAGACACAGGACAAGAGCATTGTCTATGCCAGAACCTGTTATATTTGCTGAGGACATACACACATCTCTTTTATTAGTGGTATGTGAATGCTAGAAAAAATAAACAATGGGAAGGGAGGTAATGGCCACTGTAAAAATCTCAAAGTAAAAACTAATTCACTACAAAGCTACATAAGGGAGGAACTTCTTGTATCCAGGAAATTGTTTTCTGACAATAAGTAAAACACTTAAATATTATTATGTTCTTAATTATTTACATCAGCATTATCTTTTATTTCCTTTTACTCATTTAAATAATAATCTTTTGTTCATTCAAAATTTATTTTAGGTACATTTTCAAAAGGGAACTTTTATTTTTATCTTAACAAAATTTTCAAAAAGTTTTATTAAATTTTCTATTTTATCTGAGGTGATGCTTCTATACTTTCTTATTTGTATTTTACTTAACTAGTTATTTAGCCCTTTATTTCTTGTCCACTGATTTTACACATATACTTTATCTTATCAACAACCTTATGTGTAATCATGTATACCTTAATCAGTAAAGTTTAGCAATAACAAATATAGGTCTATACACCTCTTCAACAAAAACATGGCATAAACATTATTATCATTTAATTTTGAATTTACTTCTCCCATCTTTTATAATATACATATATATAGATATATATACATATGTACATGTATACACACACACATATATGCTTAGAACTTCATTTACACCTTCTTATTCTTCCCAAATTAGTTAATGTTATTGCTGTTTCTATTGCAATTTTTATTTTATATAATAATAATTTAGATTTTCCAATCTTATTTTACTAGTTTCTGTGATTAATTTTGCTTTTCATCTTTTCATTTCTTCTGAATTCAGTTTCCTTCTTTCCTTCAATGTGAGTAGCAAATGCTCTTTTATTTTGCATGATTGAAAATGCCTTTGTTTTGCCCTTAGCATTGAATAATAGCCTACTTGAGCATATAATTATGTCAGGACAGTTATTTTTTGCAACACTTAAAATATTATTTCTTCATCTTTTGAAATTTCTTTTATTAAGAAGTCTGCTGTCAAATTATTGTTTCTTATAATTTTTTCTGGTACCATTTAAATTTCCCTTTGTTTTCCAAGCTCTGCAGTTTGTCTCTATTTTGTCTATGTGTACATTTGCATTCATTTGTATTTTGTCTCTTGATATGCTTATAAGAATAGAGAAATTATTTCTTTTTTATCAGTTCTTCATTATCTTTATGAAGATTTGTCTTTTTTCCAGTCACTCCATTCCTTCCTAAGGGAACCTTTATTTGATCTGTGAAGAATAGCCTCAACCTATATTCTAATTCTTGATTTCTCTTTACAATTTTGTGTATTCTTATTTCTGTGTGCCTGATTCTGTGTATTTTTTTTGAAATCTTTCAGTTCTAAATTATTTTTTCAACTCCATATAGCATAATTTATTTTATTCTTCAGTAGATAAATCTACTCATCTCTGTGTATACATTTATCTATATATCTATAAGTATATTTTCTCAAAGACCATATTTTTCATATTTCAAGATTTAATTTGAAAATCTGCCTGTTATTTTCAAGATATCTTGATTTTTGTAATAAATTGCATTTCTTCCTTTAAACATTTAAAAAATATATAATCTGATAAGTATTGACTTATTATTAAGCACAAAATTGTTTAAATTTTCCAGTAGCCAAACCAACCATGTAGTACTCCACTTTCTGACTAGTAGTTGGCTTCTTAAATAATACTTGAGTGTGACTCTGTAACTTTGTATTCACTCTTAGTTATTGAAATTTACTCTAATTTAAATTTCTTATGCTGTATACAAGTCTGACACCATTATAGTTTGATCTTACAGCTTTGCACATTTTTATAGAAGTGCAAGTAAGAAAAAGGGATCTGACAGTGCCCTCCTTTCACCCAGTTTCTGGATATTGATCTTTTAGTGTTGGAGTAAGGAAGAGTAAAGAGGCAGAAATACTGTGTTCATGCTGGGGTCCTGCCCTAATGGGGTCCAGGGGTCCTGAAGGATGAGTGGCGTCAGCGCAAAGAATGGGACAGATGTCATTCCATTGGAGCAATCTCCAGAGAAAGAGCTCTAATGCAGCTTTCTCTGGGTCATCTTTTACTGCAATTTTTTCTCATCATTATGGATTCAGAATAAGTCATTGATTATACAACTTCCAAATTTTGTCATGATGTGACATTTCCTTAACAATCACTAGGGGTATAGAAAAATGTGACATCAATTTACATTTTTCCAGGATGTGACTTTTACTTATGAATTATTATGTCTACAAAATCATTAAAAATATGTCACTAATTTACATTTTTTTCAGATTTTCCCAAGATGTACCATTTTTTCCCAAGATATGCTATTTCCTTATTAACAGATGCCAAACTATGTAACCAGACTCTAAGTCTCCTACCCTATCATTAACCTTTAAATTTAAAGTACACCTGTATTTTATTTCTAATCTAAAATTTCCATCTAAAGAAGTCCCCTTAAATCTTATACTTAAAGTATCCTGAAGTCTATAAACTATTCTTAAAGCATATTAGGAACTTATACAGCTAAAATTTAAGAATTCTAAACCCAAGAATCTAAATAAGATAATATTTCTAACATTATTCTAAAAGTATGTCTTATAAAGCTACTTTAATTAATTCCTACATTAATTCTCATAAAACTTTCTCAAAGAGTTTCTTTGTTTCTTAGTCAAGGTACACTAGTTCTTATATTTTTGTAATTTCTCTCACTGAAAGGCAAGTTCTGCACATCAGTTCACTTACTGCCAATATTAACTATGCTCATCATAAGTCCCTATATGAAGTAAAAAAGGATTTATAGAAAAGAGGAGAATGTATCTTTATATGCCTTAACTTTCCTAAGTATATAACATAACTTTCCCTTAACCAAATAAAACTGCATATGGTGGGCTTTGTGCAATAAGCATAATGACTAGGCTTTCTAAAAGGCCAGAAATATGGGCTTTGGTTCTTAGTTGATATAATCAATGTGGTACCTAAAATTCTCATGACCTTTTGGAGAATGATTGTTGTCCATTATCAGTTTTGTCCTCAATGTGCTGAGATAGAAGAGCAGCCTTCTTATTTTGTCCTCGATATGCTGAGGGGTAGTAGAACAGCCTTCAAGGCATGAATTACCTGTTATGTCCTAGACATCTAAAATTTATTTATTTTTTTAAAGAGAGAGAGAGAGAGAGAGAGAGAGAGAGAATTTTAATATTTATTTTTTAGTTTTAGGCGGACACAACATCTTTGTTTATATGTGGTGCTGAGGATCGAACCCGGGCCGCACACATGCCAGGCGAGCGCACTACTGCTTGAGCCACATCCCCAGCCCCGCCATCTAAAATTTAATTTGGTTTGGCATTAAACATACTCATGCCTCCTGTCAGAAACATAAACATAAAAATGAAAAGTCCCAATTACATAAAAAAGGGTCTCATGGTTTCAGTTTCCCATCAGCACAGCTTTGCCAGCACTTATCCTTACATTGACCATGTCACAACAGTGGGAGGGGGAGCACCTTCACCATGTTCATGAATATTCTTTTCTTAAATGGTCACAATTGTTCTTTCCTTTTGTTAATGCTCACATACATCTGTGATCAGTCTCTTGTCCTCTTTCTATATATTATTACCACTTATCTCTTTTCTAGGACTCTGTGGAATCTGCTAGGGATCTGGGTTGGCTTTATTCATATGGACTTTGAACCCTAAAAGGGCTCTCTTAGGCACTCATGATTCATTGTAATATTTGACAAAAATTCCAGGCCAACTCTTGTCTATAACCTATACCACCTACCCTTTGAAGATTGCATGTCTTTTTCAAGAAAAAGACTCATGGATTTTATTATTTGTTCTAATGCAAATCTGTCCACTTCTACATTTTTTTTTTTTGAGAGAGAGAGAGAGAGAGAGAGAGAGAGAGAATTTTTTAATATTTATTTTTTTTAGTTTTTGGCAGACACAACATCTTTGTATGTGGTACTGAGGATCGAACCCGGGCCGCACGCATGACAGGCGAGCGCGCTATGGCTTGAGCTACATCCCCAGCCCTTCAGTTCTACATTTTTATATATAGTTTTATGTGAGTTGTGATATATCAGTATTTCTTTATTTTGGGGGATACATACAAGTAGTTTACTCTTTTTATTTTTATTTCACACATAGCAGTAGGATTTATTTTGACATTATTATGAATGCATGGAGTATAGTTTGCTTCAATTACACTTATCCTTCCCCATTTCCCTCCGCCTGTTCTCTTTTCTCTTTTTTTCTGATATTTCTATTTATTTATATGTTTTAAAAATTAGTGTCTTGTTTATATACATGATGAAGTTTGCATCTTTTGGAACAATGATTTAGTGATCCCCTAAAGCCTTATTTACTCACCATGCCTCAACTAAAAACCTGTGGGCACTGGAAGAACCAATTTCCCATTCCTCCCAGAAACTGAAAAGCTTGAAAGTGTTTTCCTTTGATTCCTTTTTGGTCATACCAATATCGTAAGAGGAAAATTAGTATCAATTACTCATACTTAAATATACCAACCCACTAGATGAGTCATTCTCCTTTAGATCCTGTAAAAGAAAAGGGATCTACATGAGTTTGAGTTGGTATAGCTTCATGGTAGAGCACTTGCCTAGCATGCAGAAGGCAATGGATTTGATCACCAGCAACACACACATGAATGTACACACAAATGAGTGTCACTAATTTCCATAAAAATATGTGAAAGAATTGCATAACTTTCCAGACTTTCCTCTTTTCACTCCTCTCGAACAGCTTCTCCTTCAGGCTCTATTTGGAACAGGGCTTATAAAAATGAGTTATTAATGTACTCCTCAAATAGAATGTAGGTAATGTATCCCTTTTATGCCTTAAGCATAAAAACTAGATGTCAAACTCAAGGAAATAAATCCTACTGGACATATATATGATCAGACTCAACATGTTTATAATAAAATTGTCTAAAATTGTTCTATTATCTCTGTATCATAAGATATAGAAATTATAATTCATTACAACTTATGACTTCCTCTAATGGCAATGAATTTTCTTATGTGTCCAATAATTTTTTTGTTTGTGAGCTCACTTATAATTTTTTCTACTAGAAATATCTTTTGTTTTCTACTGTTGAAAGTTTTTTTATTAGTCCTTTTATTTATTTCTACCAGGATCCTAGAGTTTTTATCATCATGTGTGATACAAGTTTGAGTTTCATTTTCTAATGGGAGGATCCTTATTTTCCTACTGAGAATCTAAAGATTTATCAGCCTCCCTGCTAATTTCTTACAGTGGGTAGGGGTTTTCTAGTTCTTGTATTCAAGATGGGTAGCATACTACTTTATTCTTTTCCATCTGTCTGGCATGCAGGCGACCATTGCCTCATTTCCTATCCCAAGTTAGTGTTAAATACCCCAGCTTCTATGGCATGTATCCTGTTTTGATAAGCCAGTATTATGTTAAGCTTGGTTTCCCACTATTTACACTTCTTTTCTCCTGACACTTGAGTTTTTCTGAAACAAGTTTTATAGATGAGCTTTGAATTTCAAAAGTTTCCTTTATATTTAACCCAGCATTTCAATATGACTGAAATAGGGTGTGAGGTTGTTACCACGTCAGCTCCATGTACTATTTTGAAAGGAAATTTGCTTTTTAATTTCTACTTTCCTTAAAGGCCACTTAGAATTCTGTGATTTCAAAGTAATTTTAAGTTCCAAACTGTTAAGTTTAACAGTTATTCTAAGTGGCTTTTAGCTCCAAGTTTGGTTTGGGGACTATATTTTATTTTGTAAAGGTGACCTGTAAAGCTGGTACATTCAGCCTCTCCAGCTGTGTCCTTCAGATGCACTGAGGACAGAAGAGGCCATCCATCGTGATGGTTAAATCAGCAAGATAGTTCATTACCTCAGTCTGCACCAAAGTTAATAAGACACATTACCAATTGCATCCCCTTATCTTTAAAGTTCTAAGGTACCCTTGAGTATTTAAGGAGATATTTATATTTTCCCACTGGGATCTTTGCCCAGAAGGAAGACAGCCTGCAGTCCAGCAGTAGCTGGAAATGACCCAGATTTAAGATGTCTATCACCTTTTAAAGCAAAATACTTAATTATACTATTTGTGATTAAAGTATTTATAAAATACCAAGCACATAAGGAAAGGTGGGAGGCTTATAGGACCTCTTAGAATGATATTTGTCATCAGAAGAAATAGAATATCCNCCCCTCCCCTCCCATCTTCCCTCTCTACCTCATCTGCTGTTGTTCAATTCTCTCCCTTGTTCCCCGCCCTTTCCCCTCACAACCTCTTATATGTAATTTTGTGTAACATTGAGGGTATCCTACCATTTCCATATGCTTTCCCTTATCTCTCCCTTTCTCTCCCCCCACTCGTCTCTGTTTAATGTTAATCTTTTCCTCATGCTCTTCCTCCCTGTTCTGTTCTTAGTTGCTCTCTTTATATCAAAGAAGACATTTGGCATGCTTTTGATATAGCCTTTTTCTCTAAGATCCTTCCAGATCTCAAGGTTTACAAAAAAGGGTCTAAATTATTTTTACAAAGTACTCTTCCTTTGTGTTATAACACTGAATTCTATATAGACATTTTATCTGCTTAAGTCTACTACAGACCTCTAAAGACGTTAATGTACAATTATGCTTATTTGGAGTAGACCTAAACAGTATGACAGTATGAGACATAAATTCCACTTTGAAATCTACATGAATTGAATTGCAGCAACACTTTAAAATATTCAAATTTAATTTCTAGGAATTTTTACAGCTTAGAAAATATGTTTTCTGATAGTAAATGGACATGCATTGTTACTATGAATACCTTTAAAATGTTCAAAAATTTTAGTAAATCTTCACGTTTTACTTTGGAAATTTGTATTAAGTGAATTTCAAAAGGTTTGCAAGGATAAAATCTGAGTTGTGTTAACCTCTAATATTTAACCATTCATGCTCTATGCATTTTACAATGCTTTTGGCTTATCATTTACATGTAATGAATATGTATTTTAGCATTTGTAATACCTATACAATTATATGAATAGTGTAGCCCCTGTGTAAGTCTACAAATTAGGCCTAAATTATCTGAGATGTGAACAAAGTGTGAAATACTTTTTTAGATAGACTAGAATTAGAATCTTAAATATCAGGGCAGATAATTTTATCCAATTTCTTTTTTTTCCCCAAGAGAATTATAAGACCTGAATAAGTATCAAGAACCTTGAGGACAGTCACAAGTAGACTATAATTTTGACCCTGTCCTATTCTAAGATATTCATGGGGCAAACATTTCTTGTGAAATAACAATGTGATTTATCTTCCAGAAAAGATGAAACCAACTTAAGTGATGTACTAAAACTCTAGGGAATGTAAAGGAATGAATAATGAGAAAAGGTAGAAAACCTGAAGCAATACCAGAGAATATTTAGAAAAGGAAGTAGGGGAAAGGCTTATTATTACTATTTACAATTCTGTTTGCTAAAGTAGACTGACAGTGTTGCTGCTAATCATTCAGGAAGACATTTTTGAGTAGCACAGGCTAGACTATCAGTTGTCAAGAATACAAAAACAGTATGACTTTTGGGTAGGCATGGTGGTACATGCTTGTAATCCTAGTGGCTTGGGAGGCTGAGGCAGGAGGATCCTGAGTTCAAAGCCAGCCTCAGCAAAAGAGGTGCTAATCAACTCAATGAGACCCTGTCTCTAAATAAAATACTAAATAGGACTAGGAATATGGCTCAGTGATTGAGTGTCCCTGGGTTCAATCCCTGGACTCCCCCCCCACCAAAAATAAACTGTATGACTTCTAAATTTCCTTACACCTTAAGAATTCTATAATTGATTACTTAATTTTGCTTTGTTTTTTGTAGTTCCCTTTTAAAATTAACCGCCTATGGATTTCATTAGGACATAAAAGAAGAAATGTGTCTATGAAAATAAATATCTGCAAAGTTAATGTGTGTTAGAAGTAGTAAAATGTTTAAATTACAAAGAAAATTACCAATAAAAACATTTTTTATACTAAAAATATGTCTTTTTAAGTGTTTTGGAAGTCATAGTTATATTTTTTACAAAATCATTCTCTATTATTTACATTTCCTTAAATTTATGAGGAAAATATGTTGAGATTTTTCAGAATTTGAGAAAAATATAGAAAATACAAATATGTATTAGAACATTTCAATTTTTTAGCATAAGCAAAAAAAAGAGCATTGAATGAATTGATGAAAACATGTCCATCCTTTATTTTATAAATATTTTTGACACCTAGTAAGACAATATTGAATCTATTGTTTTCTCATACACCTAAAGTTGGCACTGAGATTGTTTTTTCCCTGTAAATCTAGCCAGACAACTTTTTTGGTTTTAAATAGTATGTCAGTTTATTATTGGTGGGCAGCTGTAAATAACAGAAAATAAGGCAATGGCTAAAGCTCAAACATTTTTTTTCCTCACAAAAAGATTTACTAGAGGGAAGTTATACAGAGATGATAATGGTTCAACCATATAATGAGGCACCCAGGTGCTCTTTCTTTTATGATCCCTTACTCAGCATGAGGAACCATATCATTTTTACCTGCTCCTCAGCAGGTGGCTACTCTACCTACAGGCTGTGTTTGTATGTATAAAAACATGTGAAAAGCAAAAGGATTTTTTTCTTCCTCTTTCTTCTCTCCTCCAATCCTGTCTTTTCTTTCCTTAAATAATACAGATTAAATCCAGCAGCAATCACTCTACCACTCGACCACAACCTCAAACATTTATTTTTTATTTTTTTATTTTGAGAAATCTTGAACTTAAGTCTTCCAGCATCAGCTTCCTAAGCAGTCATTTGCCATGGCTCCTGGCAGGGATTTCTTGAGATAATGTTCCTTTTTTCTTTTCCTTCCCTCCTTCCTTCCTTCCTCCCTTCCTCCCTTCCTCCCTTCCTTCCTTCCTTTCTTCCTTCCTTCCTTTTTAATTTGAGGAGAGGAATTCTATTCTTGAGCTTCTACCTACATATATGTTTAGAATGATGTCACTTGCATACCACTATGTATAAGAGAAGTTAAGAAAGTGAATATTTTATCTTTCCAGGATTTAGAGTAAAGGATATCTTAAAGAAGGTAAATCATTTTTAAGTGTTCGGTTCATAATGCTATCATAACCCCATAAAAAATCATCGATCAACACACTATTTTTTGAAGCAACAGTGTTCCTTCTTATTTGATTATCCCAATTAAAATTCACTTTAAAATGCTTTTGGCTTAATTATATATAAATCAGAAATGTTGAGCACTTTTTGTTAATTAAACATATTTAGAAAGAGAAGAGAAATATTAATTATTGCAAATGTATTTCAGTCTCTTGAGAATTTGATGCAACATTCAGAGGATAACCCGAATCAGATTCGCATATTGGCACAGACCCTAACAGATGGTGGTGTCATGGATGAACTGATCAATGAGGAACTTGAGACTTTTAATTCTCGTTGGAGGGAACTACATGAAGAGGTATGAAGATAAGTGAAAAATGTCTTTAATCTTATTTTCATAAATGTATAGCAGATTTAGAAATCTCAGATAAAATGAGGAATAGTTTCAGTACTAGCTCAGCTCCCAGGTGTTTGAGCAGCACCAGAATCTGACTGAGTTCTTTACACATGTATATTGTAATTCATCTTCATTTATGTAGGATTTTTTAAACAGGAAACTGAGATATACCAAGAACAGTACCATGCTAAAGTCTACAAAGTAATGAATAATCCAGTATTGATACTAGTCTTGGGAATCAGGATCCGGTCCTCATTCACCCTGTGTTGAAGATTAAACACCCAAGAAACACCTAGGCAAGAGTAGAAGCAAGTTTCATTAAAGATAGAGACAGAGATAGACTTCTTTAGAGAGAAGGAGCCCCAGAGCTGGAATCCACAGGAGTGGGAGTGTCTTGCCTTTTTATAGATCTTAGATTTTCTCTCCACTCCACCATCTCTCTTTGTCCTGCCTATGTGAAGGTAGGAAAATAGCAATCCAGAGCATGTTCATTTGCAGCTCCTTACATTGGGAAGTATGAATCTCCCAGATCTTTGGAAGTGTGTTAGCATTGCAGGTGGGAAATAAAATCCTGAGGTTAGCTGTTAGCAAACTATTTCCTTTCTTTGATAATCAGCTACCTGTCCTTTACCCCTGTCTCAGTATTCAAGTCAGATCCTATCTGAATCAGACTGATTTCCTTACCCAAGAATACCAATATGGATTGTTAGTCTTTATATGCTCCTCTCTCTCTTTTACACAAAACCCCATACACATTTGTTATACTCACATATAATCTCTTAATAATACATATGATTCCATTAGGACCCTGGATATTGTTTATTCCTCCCAAATAACACAACAACTTTTTTATATATAAGATAAATTTTCATATTTCTGAATTCACATACATATGCATAACTTTTCAAATCAAACTTAACATATTTCTCCTAATCAAATACTGTTTTCATACTCTTTCATAAATAAAAAATGGATTTTTAAAAATAACCTGTTTCATCATGATGTTTAGTTTCATATCCATTTACTGAGAGCATCTACTATATGTGAGATACTGTTCAACATTTTGGCTAATACATAAGAAAAAACTATCCAGCATAATTTATAGATTGATTGTTTAAGCCAAAATTCATTGGTTTCCTATTGTGTGCAGGACATTATCAATACTATCCATATAGGGTGTGAAGGGGAAAATAGAGACTAAGTGGGGTGGTCACTAGGGAGACCTTCAGGAACCCTTTTGATATTTAAATGGAGAAGTTTTACATGTTTTAAACTAGAAGAAAAGTACTGAATAGGACCTCTTCTCTCTCATATCCTGAAGAGAATTTGCTAACAGTAAGGTAGATCTGTATAGGTATGGTAGGAGCAGCCTCCAGGTTTTAATCCTGCCACTGTATTCCAGTAAGTAGTTTATCCATATGAACATAAGGGATTGGACATTGGAAAGGATAAATTTGAAACAATTCATTATTTCTTCCTTGTTATTCTGTTACTGAATGTGAGTCAAAGTAGATATTCCTAGGTGGTAACTAAATTGATGGTAATTTAAATTTGGAATTTGCTCTAGAGTTATAATATTCTTTTATTTATATTTGTATATTATTTTCAGCTAAGAAGTTATAGTTCAAGTTAAAAAAAATCAGAAATCCCATCATGAAACTGGCTTTGGCTAAGGTCCAACTTTAGGAATACCCCATTCCCTAATCAGATCTTGGCATAAGCCTTATTCATAAAATAATTTTATAACCATTTATAAACATAAACTACTTATGGCCTTGTATTTCAAAGGTCTTTGATATGAAACCAACATAAGTCCATGCTAAGCATCTATAATCTGAAATCCAAAATGTTCCAAATTCACAATTTTTTATTAGAGCTTTATGGTTATACATAGTAATTGGCTTCATACATAGTAATTGGCTTATTTTTTTGCTGATCCTTTTTGAAAAATTTGAACCTGACTTTATATGATGAGATGCAGGCACACTATATATGTATAAATTTACTTTCAAGTTATGTGTGTAGAGTGTATATGAAATTAATAATTTTGTGTATGGAGAAATCCCCACAATATCTCATTAGGTGCAAATATTCTAAAATCCAAAGAAATCTAAAATTTAAAATATTTCTTTTCTCAAGCATTTTGGGTAAGGCATACTCAACTTGTGATAATTCAACTAAGGACACTTTGATAGAATAGCTGCTCTACCATAATACTGTACTGCATTGCTAAAGCATGAAATTTTGAATAAGAAAAACTTAGATAGGAATAATCCCTGGAATTAGTCAGGGTGCAGAAAGGGCACCAAAACTACATCATCAATTGAAAAGGAAAGATTTCCTAAAGAAGTATTAGCTGTTTACTGGGAATTAATTATTGTGTGTGCGTGTGTGTGTGTGTGTGTGTGTGTGTGTAACAGCTTTTTTTCATAATTCTTAAGAACAATGAAAGAGAACTCTAAAGAATGTCCTGGTATGGGTGCATAAGCACGTACACGCACGCACGCGTGCGCGCGCACACACACACACACACACACACAATGCCCTGGGAATAAGGGATAGTATTAAAGGAAGGAACTGAGTGGGAAAGGGAGGAGCTCTACCCAAGACTATATTCAAACCTCTTTGTTAAGCCTATTTCTGGGATCCATAAGATGGCAATAGAGTTTGCTGACAAGAGCTAATTTGTAGTTAGGGTGCTCAAGTTACTATGAAGGGACTATTGGGTTTGGGTGCTGACAAAATTCACAGGAAAGTAGCTTGTAATGGATGTTATTGTTTTTTATTTTTATTTTTTGTTTTTTAATCAGACACAATACCTTTATTTTATTTATTTATTTTTATGTGATGCTGAACATTGAACCCACTGCCTCACACATGCTAGGCAAGCACTCTACCACTAAGCTACAACCTCAGTCTTCTTACTTACTGGGTTTTTTTTTTTGAGAAGCTGGTTGTTTTACACATTAAACTCCTTAGGAAACTACCTGTAGTGGTTGCTTCTGAACTTGGGAGACCAGATGGGACTCCAGGAAGCTCCCTATGGATTTGCTACCCATGTTGAATTCACCACTGGAGCACCCATACAATATGCCAGATTCTACCTTTTCCACAGGCTAACCAGAGTCACAGGTATGAAATGTAAAAGCACATTGGAACATAAGAAAGTTAACCTCCTCCATTGTCACTCCAATGTTTTCTACTGAGAAAGCTTAACAACATGCCAACTGGCTAAGGGAGAAATATTTCAGTATCAAAAACAGGACAATATTGGCCTGGGGCTATGGCTCAGCAGTAGTGCACTTGCCTGGCATATGTGAGGCACTGGGTATGCTTCTCAGCACCGCATATAAATAAATAAAAGTCTAACAACAACTAAAAATATTTTTTTTAAAACAGGACAGTATTGAAAGACAATTCATTTATAACTGACACATCCCCCTATAATTTATTTCCTATGTGTCCTTGGGTAGTAGTTCAAGGTTTCCACATCCTCATCTGTAATAATATATCCTGTTACTTGGGATTCTTGTGAGAAAAAATATAAAATACTACATTCAAAGTGCTTAGTATTATTCTAGGAACATAGTTAACAGTCAATAATGATTAGAACTTTTATTTTGACTAGGTCATATTCTAGAGTACCTATTCTCTAGAAATGTGGGTATATACATAACTATGTATATATACCATTAAGAGCAAGAATAGGCAAACAATTATATAAATTCTAATATGAAATATAATTAAATTGAACATATTTCCATTAACTAAATGTTTCCAGAACAGGATCAAGCATAATTTATTTCTTAAGGAGGCAGGAAGTTATTGTGAAAATGTTGAAGGCATAAGCACAGACTCAGAAAGTTAGTGTTTTTCTTTTTTTAAACTATTAAGCTTTTGCTGGGATTCATGGTACATGCCTGTAATCCTAGTTTCTCAGGAGCCTGAGACTGGAGGATCAGAATTTCAAGGCCAGTCTCAGCACCTTAGTGAGACTCTGTCTCAAAATAAAAAATAAAAATAAAAAGAGCTGGAGATATAGCATAGTGTTAAATTGCCACTGGGTTCAGTATCTGGTATCCCCCCCCCAAAAAAAAAATAAAAAAATGAAGTTTTTTTTTTTGAGTGATAAAAAAGAAAAGGAAAGCAAAAAGAAAATGCATCAGATAGGGAAAAAAAGAATTTATCATTCTCTAAATCTTAAAATTGGAAGGAGTTCTCTAGCTCTACTTCAGTGATCACTTAAGCAGAATGCAATAACAGCAATAAATAAAACCTGAATGAATAGAATTGAAACTGTCTTGGCTATGCTTATATAGATATTTGATCAATACTAATATGAGAGTTATTTGGCAATAAAAATAACTTTTGAGATTAGAGTGGATTAGGATGGGCTCTAAATCACATGACTGGAATTCTTAGAGGGCCAGGTAAAGACAGAGGCACACAAAGGGAAGAGGGCATGTGAAGACAGTGGCAGAAACTGAAGTGATGCAGCTACAAGCCAAGGACTGCCAAGGACTGTTGGGAGCCAACAGTGCCAAGGAAGAAGTAGGGAAGGATCCTTCCCTAGGTTTAGAGGGAATGTAAGTCCATTCAGTTTTGACACCTTGATCTTGGATTTCTAGATTTCAGGACTGACAGAATGGTTTCTGCTATGTTGAGCCAAGCCCTTGGGGTACTTTGTTAAGAAAGTTCTTGAAAACTAGCATGAAGTTTCTTTTTAGGGGTGATGAGAATGTTCTAGGATGGATGGTTGCATACTTCAGTGGATATTATAAAAATTACTACATTATATACTTTAAGTTGGTGAATTTTATGGTATATGAATTATAGCTCAATAAAGCTATTATTAAGAAATATTTAAAGTTATTTAAAATGCCAACCTTGAGTGACCCCAACATGGAGAGCTTCTATTTTCAGTCTATCATTGAAGGTGAGAGGAAATTGAGAGGTAAATATTAGCTATTAGTCAAATAGGACTGGCTGCTAGGTCTGTTGCTGATTTGCTATAGGGACTTGCAACCTTTTAGACAGAACTACATCTGCAAAGACCTTATTCTAAAGTCACATTCTGAAGTTCCAGGTGGACCTGAAATTTATGGTGGATGCTATTCAGTCTAGTACAATACCTATTAGCACTCAGTCCTCATTTTCTCTCAACCCTCCTCCACTCCTATGGCAACCAATAATCTATTTTCTGCCTATGGATTTGCCTGTTCTGAACATTACATGTAAATGGAACAATATGTAGTATTTTCTGACTAGCTTCTTTCACTTAGCACAAGGTTTTCATGATTCATCATGTTGTAGCATAAATCAGTACTTTATTCTCCTTTTTGGGAAATAAAATATTTAGTTGTATGGATAAAAAATAACTTTTGATGCTTTAGGTCTGTGATTAAATCACGTTAAAGATCATATCCTTCTCAAATTCTATAGGGCTAGAATTTTGCAAGATACAATATTGAGTCAGAGTTAAGATGATGGGTACAAAGAGTGCTTTCTTATGTATAAGGTGTAAAGCACTTTAATCAATTATAGACTACTTATGTAATAGAGAAACACATAATAATTCATCACCTAAATCAATCCTTTGGATATTCCCACTGATTATCTAGAGACAGTGACGGGTGTTTTGATGCAGTAGACTTGGAACTTTGGGATACATATTCTGAAAGACTAGAAAAACAGAATGATTACACTAAACAGAGTTTTTAAATAAAAAAATTCCCCCAAATCCACATTATGCATTAATACATTGTAGTTAAGAATTCTGGGGGTTGGGGTTGTGGCTCAGTGGTATAGCACTTGCCTAGCATGTGTGAAGCACTGGGTTCAATTCTTAGCACTGCATATAAATAAATAAATAAAGGTATATTAACAACTAATAACAATATTTTTAAAATTCTGAATTTGTTTTAAGCCATTATTTATGTGATTTTTTTTATCTGAAGAAAAACAGTTTTCCCATTAATAAAGTAAGTGCTTTTTCATTTGAAGATGAGCCTTAACCCATTTTCTTCTCAATTAAATGCCTATGTCAGAGGTTTGTGGTTTGTTTTTTTATTGCCTACCCATGTTTCTTATAGCTACAATTATGCAGAGTTAAGGTGATATTTAGTTGCCTGTTAAATCAATCAAACAGCCAGAATTTTATTGCCTATGAATATTTAAAAGGGACAGGCTAGATTCCATTCCTAATTTCAGAGTGTGAGTTTGCATTCAGATAAGTAATAAATTATTTCTGTCACTCTAAAAGGCATCTTTCACTCTTCATAATCATCTGGCACTATATTTTCTACTCAGAGCAATGATTTGAAGGATGGTTAGCAAACCAGGAAGCAGCTCCAAAAGTCATACCAATTCATATAATTTTTATGACTACTATAATAGCTTTATTCTCCACCATAATAGTAACCAAGTCACAGAAGATCTTTTAGTAATATAACAAAATCTATAATAATAGTAATAATACTCTAATGGTTACAAAGACCCAGGTACTGTTCAGACACATGTGTTCTCATTTTCTTGTTTAGTTTTCACAGTATCCCTATGATACGGAATATTTTTTCTACAAGTAGTTTTAGTTTTTATAAATTTTTTATTATACATGACAATAAACTATACTATGGCATAATTGTAAAACCATGGAATATAATTTGTTCTTATTCAGTCCCCAGTACTTCCCTTTTTCCTTGCTTCTTTCTATTCTGTTCCCTTCCCTCTACTCTATTGATCTTCCTGCTTGTTACTCATAGTTTTTTTTTAGTTAGTGTCTTGTGGTTGTACATGATGGTGAGATTTCCTGTGATATTTTCATACATGTACATATGAAATTTAGGTCAGATTTATTCCAATGACTTTTCCTATCCCTACCCCCCTCCCTTCATTTTATCCTCCTTTGTCTTCGCTGATCTTCTATTCTTTTTTTTTTTTTTAAAAACCCTCCCCTTATTTTGGATTAGCTTCTGCATATCAGAGAAAACATTCAAACTTTGATTTTTTTGGAATGACTTATATCACTTAACATGGTATGGAATCTTTTACACCCCCTAGTCTATACAAATGAAAAGGGATTAACAGTAATAAGGTTAGGAAAAGGCTTGCAAGCATTTAGATCCAGTTCTCTTGGTAGTTGGAGTCTAGACACATAACCATTTCAGGATACTACTTCTAATCTCTGGGATCCTTTGTATTCTAAAAAAAGCTGCCTATTGAGAAACAAATACAGTAGATATTTGGTATCTGCGGATTTTGTGTCTGCTGATTCAAACACCTGCTAAACAAAAATATTCCAGGTAAAACTATATTCCAAGTAAATGTATACAGATCATTTTTCTTCTTGATATTATTCCCCAATGATACACTATACCACCTATTTTCATAAAATTTATATTACATTAGATATTATTAGTAACTTTGAGATGATTTGAAGTATAAGAAATGAAGTATGTTATATGCAAATACTGTTCCATTTTATATAAGGCACTTGGCATCTGCAGATTTGGGGTGATCCTGTAACCAATTTTCTGCAGCAGCTGAGAAATAACTATATTGCAGCCAAACAATTTTCTTATTTTATTAAAGAGAGAGAGAGGAGAGAGAGAGAGAGAGAGAGAGAGCCTTTTAATATTTATTTTTCAGTTTTCAGTGGACACAACATTTTTATTTTGTTTTATTTTATGTGGTGCTGAGGATCGAACCCAGCGCCCCACGCATGCCAGGCGAGAGTGTTACCACTTGAGCCACATCCCCAGCCCAATTTTCTTATTTTTGAAAAAAAGCGAACAGTATGAACTTTAATGTATTAGGGGTGCCTAAAATGAAACACTTTAGTCTTAAATATTAAAACTATACAGAGTCCATTGCTCTTACCAGTTCTCTTGATTTTAGTAGTTATTTCATCTTTCTATGGACTTTTGTCCCTTTCACAGTTGTCTGTAAATTGTTTAACTTGATATTAAATAGCAGAGTAAAAGAGAACAGAAAAAATATGAATTGGTTAATTCTGCCTTAATGATAACTTTAATGATAGGTAACTAGAGGAATCCATTAATTGTTCCAGATTGTTATAACTTTGAATTGTTCATTCAGTGTCACATTCCCCTTAGGGTAGCTAGAACAGAATAGACAAATATTGATTGAAAAAACACTGTATAGTAATCCAGGAAAATAATTAACATTATATAAGTCATGAGGTCTAATTTATTAGAAAGCTGTTTATCTAATAAAAGAATATGCTTTGTGATTTTCAGCTTATTAGATTAGATTTTTCAGTTTATTAGAAAGTGTTAATCTATAATAAAAACAATAGTGACTGCTGAGCAGTTTTATAAGTTGGTCTTTAGCTAAGCACTTATAAACCATATCAAACTTAATTCCCAAATTAATCTGGTAAGATGAATTTGATTAGCTTACTTTACAGATGTAGATATGAAGCTGACCTCCATTCTTGGGACCGAGGCAGTTTATGTCCCCTAAAATGCCCTCTGCAAAGCACCTTGGTGTTAGACAATGCCCAACATACATACTTTTAAATATATCCTCACTTGCAAAGAAGTATAGGTGAACCTTAAAGGTCAGAGCAAAAAAATAGATAAAAATAATGTTTTACAGGTAATACAATTATGAGTTATGACCCTTGTATTGCCCTGGAGTTAAAAAAAAAACAACAACAAATATTAGGAAACCAGATTTTGAGTGACTTAGGTTATTTATTTGGTAGCAAAGATATCTCAGCCTCAGGCTCAAGCAAATGGGAAAACAGAACAGAAATCCTACATAAAGTAGAGTTATAGTATCAGTGAAATGATAAGCAAGGGGAACTCTATTTGTCTCAAGGATGTTCCAAGGTAAAAATGCATCTCTCTTCTTACTAAATGAAAAGGAGTAAGACTTATGACTGAGGGTCTTTTCTTGTAAGGATCTCTTGATTGTGTAAATACCCAAATAAGAGATTAAGTAAAGGGGCTCTAAGTTCCTGACACCCTAGCACTACTCAGAAGTGAATATAAATCCTTTATAAGTAAAAATGTTTTAGTATCCTTACAGATTAAACTCAGTGAAATTTGAGCTCACAAAGAAAACAAACACACACACTCACACACACATACATACACACACATACAAGAAGCCATCATGAAGCACATGAAGTCAGTATATACAATTTAGGATAAATTTAGACAACTCATTCTTTAATGTCAGTTATTACAATTGATAGAAGTAGAGTATAAAATATGTAGTTAAATTTTTTGAATATTTTTTTAGTTGTAGATGGACACAATACCTTTATTTTATTTATTTATTTTTATGTCGTGCTAAGGATCGAACCCAGTGCTTCATAGGTGTGAGGCAAGTGCTCTGACACTGAGCCACAATCCCAGCCCTGTAGGTAAAATTTTAAAGCAGAATACAGCAGACACTAGTATTGCTGTATGTATACACATGGCTGTATAACCAATGTGATCCTGCAATCTGTACATGAGGAAAAATGAGAATTCATACCCCATTTGAATCAAATGTATGATATGTCAAGATCATTGTATTCTCTTGAGCAACTAATTTAAAAAAGAAATGTTTTGAAAATTTTAATAAGGAATAAAATACTGTAAAAGTTGGAGAATATTTGAAAAGTCAAAATAAATGAAATTAAAATATATTCGAAAGTTTAAAAAATAAATGAGTATATTTAAAGGATGCTAAATAGGTTTTAAAAGTGACAAAAAGAGGTCTGGGATTGTGACTAAGTGGTAGAGCACTTACCTAGCATGCGTGAGGCATCAGGTTCGATCCTCAGTACACATAAAAAAAAAGAAATAAAATAAAGTTATTGTGTCCATTTACAACTAAAAATATACTTTAAGAAAGTGAGAACAAGGGAAAATTTAAAAGTAACACACAGAATATGTTCTCAAAAACTAAGGTAGTTGAAAATATTCACAAAAAAGCAATATATATGGAATAGGAGTGGAATATAAACATCTTACTTATGTCAAGTGTATTTGAGGAAGAGAGAGAAAGTGAAAATTCCTGAAACACAATACCAAAAAGCAATTTAAATTGTTTTCTAAAAACATAAAAGTGGGTAATTGAATTAAACAAAGAAGACATTCAAATGAATTAGACATAAGAAAAGGTGCTCCATGTCACTAGTCATCAGGAAAATGTAAATCAAAACCTCAGTGAGATATTTTCTCACCACTGTTAGGGTGGATTTTGTCAAAGAAAAGATAACATATGTTAATGAGGGTGTGGAGAAAAGGGAACACTTGTCCACTGTGAAAATATTCACTGGTGCAGTTACTATGTAAAGCATTATGGAGGTTTCTCAAATAACTAAAATACAACCATCATATGATCCTGCTGTCCTACATTTTGGCATATACCAAAGAAAATCAAATTGGTATCTCAAAGAGATTATCTGATTTTTTTTGGTCATTGAAGCATTATTCACAATTGCCTAGATAAGGAGACAATCAGTCCAGTGATGGATGAATGAAAAAAGGAAATGTTATATACATACAATGGAATATTATATTTTATTCAGTCATAAAAAGGAAGAAAACCCCGTCATTTGTAACAACATGGAGAACATAATGAGAAAAGACAGATACAGAAGGAAAAAAAAAACTGCATGACACAGCTTACAAGATGAATCTGAAACAGTTACACTAAGAAGCATAAAGTGAAACATTGGTTTCCAAATGCTGCGGGGAGGGGTACAAGGTTTTAGTTATACAGCATAGGTAATCCCTAGAGATCTTTAAAGCATAGTGCCTATAGTTAATAATACTGTATTATATGCTTAAAAGATTGCCAAGAGGGTATATCTTAAGTGCTCCATTACAAAATAATAGCTAATACAAGGGCAGGAGGAAACATTTGAAGGTGATGAATAGGTTTATAGCATAGTCTATCATCATGATTTTTTAAAATTATTTTTTAATTGTCGATGGACCTTTATTTTTTATTTATTTGTATGTGGTGCTGAGAATCAAACCCAGTGCCTCACACATGCTAGGCAAGCACTCTGCCACTGAGCCACAACCCCCACCCTACCATGGTGATTTTATTAGGGGACAGACAGATGCAAGTAGTGGGAACACAAAGGTAAGGTAATGGTTCTCTAAAATGGGTCCATTGTGCTGACCCCCACATACTTTCTTTTCTAAGAAGCAATTCACCTGCAGCCTTGCCTGGCCTAAATGGACAGGATATGTCACATTTCTCACCAAACTACCTGTTATCTGCAGGAAAAATGCAGGCCCCAAATAATAAGAGGAACCCAAGATACACTGTATGGGGAGACGTTTGTGATCATTTCCATAGACCAAGTCCCCAAACTCAGATAAGAATGATTAATTCCCCCTAACCATAAAAATCTAAAAGAATTTATGGTTAGGAATCCAATTAGAACTGATCAGCAAGGGCCAAAGGTGACCTAGGGATTTCCTGACAGTGGGGAATTGAAAGTCTGATATCATCTTGCTGTCAGTCCAAAGTTAAGAGGCGGACAAGGGCAGGACTCTCTGAAAGTTTCTCTGGGATTCCCAGTGAAACTGGAGTAAAGGAGAAACACACTGTCCCCTCTTCCTCTCTGAGAGGACCTACTCTTTCCCTTGAGACTGTTTCCTTCCCCCTTTCCTATCACTTCTAACCAACTCATGCCTGTTAATCTAAGTGACATGTCTGGTGTCTGAAATCTTTCTTACTTCATTGCAAGAATTGGGTTTGAAGGGAACATTTTTGTGATGCCCCAGTTTCCCCAGCCCTATAACAGTTTCATGGGTGTAAACTTATCCCCAAACTTGGCAAGTTGTGTATATTAGTTAGGTATAGTTTTTTGTATGTCAAAGAAATTTTAAAAACTCCTTGATATTGGTCCAAAAGAACCAAAAAGAAAAGTCAGCATACCCATGTTTATAGCAGCACAATTGTAATAGCCAAGCTATGTAACCAGTATAGATGTGCATCAGCAGATGAATGGATAAGGAAATATATTGACTTGTATCTAAAACATTAACTGCTGATGGAACTTTACTTGGCAATAAAGAACAACAACATTATGTCATTTTCAGGAAAATGGAACTAGAGAACATCATATTAAGTGATACAAGCTAGAGTAAAAGTCAAGTGTTGTATGTTTTCTCTTGTATGTAGAAGGTAGAGAGAGAAAAGAAAAAAAAGCAAAAAGATCTCATGAAAATAGAAACCAGTAGACAATGGGCTTCAGGGGGAAGGAGGAGGGGGCAAAAAGAGGAGATACTGGGAATGAAAGTGACCAAATATCACAATGAATCATATTATATATAATTATAATGATCAAATACAAATTTTTAAAGAATTTACCTGGAAAGCATGGTAGTTTTTAATCAAATACTATATAAAAGTATCATATGATCTGGAGAGGAGTTGTTAGATTTGAAATATTAAGAAGTCTTTTATTGTTTTCAAGGAGAGTAGAGATATTGACAAAATTTAGGCTTCATTCTAAATTTTCAAGGATAACTACAAGTGGAGTATGTAGCTTCCAAGCAATTAAAATAAGAGATGGAATAGTTAAGAAAAAAAAAAACCTTTACCAATAGACAATAAGGCAAGAAAGGAGGAAGACAAAACAGAAAAATTTGAGATGAATATAAACAAAAAAGATAGTATAAAAATACATGACTAGCTACAATACTATTTACTTGTATTCCTCCTATTAAGGCAGAGGTCTAAAGATTAGGATAAAATATCAAAACTCAAAATATGTTTTTAAAAAAGATGTATAAAAGAAAAAAAAATTATTGAAGCTACCTTCAATGGAAACGGATTTTTCAGAAAGAATTAATCAATGCAAAGTTTGAACACCTAATTTATACCAATATAATAGACACCAAAGTCATTGCCATTATTAGTGATAATGATTCTATAACTCACATATACCTGGTCAAATAGCTTCAAATTGCATAAGGCAAAAATTAACAAAATATAAGAAGAAACGTATAACTTCATTTGTGTGTAGGAAATTTCAACACCTCTTTCTTCCAACTAACCAAACAAAAGTTATTAAAGATAGTGATGATAATTAATAAGTTGAATATAAATATCATAGAAAGTATCCAGAAAACAGTATATAACATTGGTCTCATGTACATATATACCTCCAAAAATTTTATGCATTTGGCATTCTTAGAGAAATAGACTTTTAAATCAGTAACAATTTAGAGTCAAAACAAAAAGTAAATAATTCACGAGCTAACTATGAAATAAAAATGGATGGCTAAAATGAACAGAACTGAGTGATAATGAAAATAAAAATATCTATTAAAGCTTATTTACTCATTTTAATACTTAGAAAAATAAATGCTGAAAACTAATGAGCTAACTTCCCATCTCAATAGATATGGAAAAAGAGAAAAAATCAGATAAAATGAATGAAAGAGAAAAATTAAGATAAAAGATAAATAGAATATATGCGATCAATAAAATTAAAATGCCTGTGTTCACATTTTAATTAGTTGAAAAAACAGATGAGTTTCTGGTAAGGCATGTGGAAAAAATAGAGAAAAAAAACAAAGAAAATGTTAAGGATGCAAATGTCATAGTAACTACAATACAATATATATTTTAACAATAGCTAAACTGTGGAACCAACCTAGATGCCCTTCAATAGATGAATGGATAAAGAAAAATGTAGCATATATACACAATGGAATATTACTCAGAAATAAAAGAGAATAAAATGGCATTTGCAGGCAAATGGATGGAGTCAGAGAAGATAATGCTAAGTGAAGTTAGCCAATCCCAAAAAACAAATGCTGAATGTGTTCTCTTATATAAGGTGGCTGATTCATAATGGGGTTGGGTGGGGTAGCATGGGAGGAATAGACAACTCTAGATAGGGAAGAAGGATTGGGGGGGAAGGGAGGGGATATGGGGTAATTAATGATGGTGGAATGTGATGATCATTACTATCCAAAATACATGTATGAAGACACAAATTGGTGTGAATATACTATGTATACAACCAGTGATATGAAAAACTGTGCTCTATATATGTAATAAGAATTTTAATGCATTCTGCTGTCATATATAAATAAAAATTTACATAAAAAGGAAACAGGAAAATGCTAAAAGTTCTATGCAAATAAATTTTAAAAACTTACTTTCTAGAAAACATCACAACAAAATTCATGGAAGATAATATAGAAAGCCTAAGGAGAAATGGAAAATTAATCACAAATCAAAAGTCTTCCCACAAGGAATATATCAGATTGGAACACACTTTCTAGGAATAGATAATTCTAGTCTTCAAATTCTTCTGGAGAATACAATGTATTGGTAATATAGAAGTCTGGAAAATAAAAGATTAGATTTTTATTTACCAAATTCTGGCATAAAAGAGTACAGGAAGGAAAATCCCATGCCAATCTCATGTCATAAAAATATATAAGGAAAAGTCCTAAAATAAATTATTGGCAATGTGGATCCAGACATATATAAACTATGCTAATTTTAGTTCTTTTGAATAAAACCAAGGAGTAGGATAACTAGGTCAATGGTGAGTTCATTCCTAGGTTTTTCAGGATCTATATACTGCTTTACAGAGTGGTTGTACTTATTTGCAGTCCTACCAACTATATTTAATAGTAAAATATTCTTAGCAAAAATATTGAAGGAAAATCAGTAGAACAAAGGAAGTAAAACAGGGGTAAGGCATAGAGGAGAGAAAAAGGAAGTATTGGGGACTGAAGTGGAACAAATTATATTTCAAGAATGTATGATACTATCAAATTTAATTCCACCATTATGTGTAACAAAATGCACTAATAAAATATTTTAAAATGTTCTAAGCTACTGAATTTTGTCTAAAATTGTGCAGAGTTACCAAACTAAGTATCAGTCAAGTTATAATATTTAACTCCCCCATTAGCTTATTAAAAATGTTCAATAATTTTTACATTCCCTTAAATTTTCCATATTTGAGGAAGTACTTAAAACAAGAGTTGCTTCTAGCCAGATTTTGATGGTTAACTTCCATTTACTCCTTTAATCAGTTAAACGGTTGTGTTTATCAAAAGTACTGGAAGGAAAACTGAGAAATTAAGGTGACTTAAAAGAGGAAATAAGCAGCAGCAAAGTAGAGGCATTTTATAAATGTTGGGTGATGAGAAAATGAGAGAAGAGGGCCAGTAACTTAAATTGAGTATTAGGACAGAGAAGACATGTTGGTTTTCAATGAAAATTTAAGCATGCTTTCAATCTGAAGAAGGTCCAAAAAGGGAAACATTCGTAATATGTAAATTCAAGACCTTTTTAAATTGTTCTTTTGAGATATACATAATAGGAGTATATTTTGTCTTGTTATATATACATGAAGTAACTTATTCTAATGAGGATCCCATTCTTCTGGTTGCACATGATGTGGAGTAACAGTGGTTATGTATTCATATAGGTACATAGGAAAACTATGTCTGATTCATTCTACTGTCTTTTCTATTCCTATCCCATTCCCTTCATTCCCCTTTGTCAAATCCACCGAACTTCTATTCTACCCTTCTCCCACCCTTGTTGTTTTCTTGAGATTAGCTTATTTCACTTAGCATGATAGTCTCTACCTTCATCAATTCAATGGCAAAAGTCACAGAGTCATTCTTTTTTTTTAAGTTTACACATTAGCCTTTATTTACTTAGTTTGAAAAAGCTGTATACAGTAATGCCTTATATAACAGTGACAATAATTTTTTTTGTTTTTTATGTTCTTATAAATAGAAAAATCATGATTTTAATATATGAAATACTTATAAAATATATGTAATCAAGGAAGTGAAGATGTTATCCAAAATATCTCTGTTGCTTCAATTAGTTC
This sequence comes from Marmota marmota marmota, assembly GCF_001458135.2. NCBI lineage: Eukaryota > Metazoa > Chordata > Mammalia > Rodentia > Sciuridae > Marmota > Marmota marmota. Next base: position 20,952,689 of record NW_026000249.1, on the reverse strand, counting down.
ATAGAAAATTAATTCACAAACTAATATTATTCAGCAAAACTGGGCATACAATTTATAATCTTTTTAAAATTATTTTTTTTGTTTATTATGTATCATATTATTACCCTTCTGTTTTTTATTTTCTTTTTAATTGACTTTATTTTTTTAAATACATGACAGTGGAATGTATTACGATTCTTATTACACATATACAGCACAATTTTTCATATCTTTGTATAAAATATGTTCATACCAATTCATGTCTTTATACATGTACTTGTTTTCTTTTTTTTCCTTATAATTCTTATTACATGTATATACCACAATTTTTCATTTCTGTGTTTGTGTATAAAGTAGGTTGACACCCAATTTGTGTCTTCATGCATGTACTTTGGATAATGATGTCCATCACATTCTACGATCCTTGCTAATCCCTTGCCTCCTCTCTTTCCCTCCATCTCCTCTTCCCTATTTAAAATTCATCTATTTGTCCCATGTTCCCCCTCCCTACCGCACTATGAGTCAGCCTCCTTATATCAGAGAAATCATTTGACATTTGTTTTTTGGGGATTGGCTAACTTCGCTTAGCATTACCTTCTCCAACATCATCCATTTACCTGCAAATGCCATGATTTTGTTCTTTTTAAATGCTGAGTAAAATTCCATTGTGTATATATGCCACATTTTTTTATCCATTTATTCACTGAAGGGCATCTAGGTTGGCTCTGCAGCTTAGTTATTGTGAATTGTGCTGCTGTAAACATTGATGTGGCTGTGTCCCTGTAGTATGCTGTTTTTAGGTCCTTTGGGTATAGACCAAGGAGAGGGATACTGGGTCAAATGGTGGTTCCATTCCTAGTTTTCCAAGGAATCTCCATACTGCTTTCCATATTGGCTGCACCAATTTGCAGTCCCACCAGCAATGTTGGAGTGTACCTTTTTCCCCCACATCCTTGCCAACACTTACTGTTGTTTGTCTTCATAATAGTTGCCATTCTGACTGGAGTGAGATAAAATCTTAGAGTAGCTTTGATTTGCATTTCTCTAATTTCTAGAGATGATGAACATTTTTTTCTTATATTTATTGATTAATTGTATATGCTCTTCTGAGAAGTGTCTATTCAGGTTCTAGGCCCATTTATTGATTGGGTTATTTGTTTTGTTTTTTTTTTTAAAGATTTCTTTTTTTAAAGAGAGAGAGAGAGAGAGAGAGAGAGAGAGAGAGAGAGAGAATGAATGAATTTCAATATTTATTTTTTCAGTTTTCGGCAGACACAACATCTTTGTTTGTATGTGGTGCTGAGGATCAAACCCAGGCCGCACGCATGCCAGGCGAGCATGCTACCACTTGAGCCATATCCCCATGCCCCGGTTATTTGATTGATTTTTTTTTTTTTTTTTGATGTTTAGCTTTTTGAGTTCTTTATACCCTAGAGATTAGTGGTCTATCTGATGTGTGAGTGGTAAAAATTTGCTCCCAAGACATAGGCTCTCTATTCACCTTACAGATTGTTTCTTTTGCTGAGAAGAAACTTTTTAGTTTGAGTCAATTCCATTTATTTATTCTTGATTTTAATTTTTGCACTATAGAAGTCTTATTAAGGAAGTTGGGGTCTAGTCCCACATGATGAAGATTAGGGCCTACTTTTTCCTTCTATTAGACACAAGGTCTCTGGTTTAATTCCTAGGTCCTTGATCCACATTGAGTTGAGTTTTGTGCATGGTGAGAGATAGGGGTTTAATTTCATTTTGTTGCGTATGGATTTCCAGTTTTCCTGGCACCATTTGTTGAAGAGACTATCTTTTCTCCAATGTATGTTTTGGCCCCTTTGTCTAACATAAGATAATTGTATTTTTGTGGTTTAGTTTCTGTGTCTTCCATTCTGTACTAGTGGCCTACCAGTCTGTTTTGGTGCCAATACCATGCTGTTTTTATTACTATTGTTCTGTAGTATAGTTGAAGGTCTGGTACAGTGATGCTACCTGCTTTACTCTTCCTACTAAGAATTGCTTCAGCTATTCTGGGTCTCTCATATTTTTCAGATGAATTTCATGGTTGCTTTTTCTATTTCTATGAGGAATGCCATTGGGATTTTGATTAATTGCATTAAATCTGTATCGTGCTTTTGGTAGTATGGTCATTTTGATAATATTAATTCTGCCTATCCAAGAGCAAGGTAGATCTTTTCATCTTCTAAAGTCTATTTGATGTCTTTATTTAGGTTCTATAGTTTTAGTGGTATAGGTCTTTTACCTTTTTCATTGATTCCCAAGTATTTTAGTTTAGTTTTGTTTGTTTGTTTTTGTTTTTGAGGCTATTGTAAATGGAGTAGTTTTTCTCATTTTCATTTCAGAGGATTGTCACTAATGTACAGAAATGCCTTTGATTTATGGGTGTTGATTTTATATCCTGCTACTTTTCTGAATTCATTTACTAGTTCTAGAAGTTTTCTGGTGGAACTTTAGGGTCTTCTAGGTATAGAATCATGTCGTCAGCGAATAGTGCTAATTTGAGTTATTTTTTTCCTATCAGTATCCCTTTAATTTCTTTCATCTTTCTAATTGCTCTGACCAGTGTTATATGAACTATGTTAAATACGAGTGGTAAAAGTGGGCATCCCTGTGTTGTTCCAGTTTTTAGAGGGAATGCCTTCAATTTTTCTCCATTTAGAATGATGTTGTCCTGGGGCTTAGCATAGATATCCTTTACTATGTTGAGATATGTTCCTGTTATTCCTAACTTTTCTAGTGTTTTGAACATGAAGGGGTGCTATATTTTGTCAAATGCTTTTTCTGCATCTATTGAGATGATCATATGATTCTTATCTTTGAGTGTATTGATGTGATGAATTACATTTATTGATTTCCATATGTTGAACCAACCTTGCATCCCTGGGATGAATCCTACTTGATTGTGGTACACCATCTTTTTGATACGTTTTTGTATTTGATTTGCCAGAATTTTATTGAGAATTTTTGCATCTATGTTCATTGGAGATATTGGTCTGAAGTTTTCTTTCTTTGATGTGTCTTTGCCTGGTTTTGGAATCAGGGTGATATTGGCCTCATAGAATGCCTCTTTTTCTATTTCCTGAAATAAGTTGACGGGTATTTGTATTAGTTCTTTTTTAAAGGTCTTGTAGAACTCTGCTGTGTATCCATCCTATCCTGGACTTTTCTTGGTTGGTAGGTTTCTGATGGTGACTTCTATTTCATCGCTTGATATTGGTCTGTTAAAAATTGTGAATATCATCCTGATTCAATTTGGGCAAATCATATGACTTAAGAAATTTGTTAATGCCTTAAATATCTTCTATTTTATTGGAGTACAAGTTTTCAAGATAATTTCTAATTATCCTCTGTACTTCAGTCGTGTCTGTTGTGATATTACCTTTTTCATCACATATGCTGGTAATTTGAATTCTCTCTCTCCTTCTCTTTGTTAGCATGGCTAAGGGTCTGTCAATTTTATATATTTTTTCAAAGAACTAACTTTTAGTTATTATTTCCTACCTTCCACTGCTTTTGATGAGTCTCCTGGAGGCAGTATGTTTTGGGGCTTTTTTTAAATTTTATTTGCTACTGATGTCTTTTGATTGGTGAGTTTAGTCCATTAACATTCAGGGTTACTATTGAGACATGGTTTGTATTCCCAGCCATATTTGTTTATTTTTGTTATTTATCTTGACTTGTTTTCTTCTTTGATTATTTTTTCCTTTAGGGTACTACCTCCCTGTGCTGATTTTCATTATTGTTTTTTGTTTCTTCTTCATGGTATATTTTGCCAAGGATATTTTGTAGTGCCAGTTTTCTAGCTGTAAGTTCTTTTAACTTTTGTTAATCATGGAAGGTTTTTTTTTTTCATCATCAAATCTAAAGCTTAGTTTTGCTGGATACAAGATTCTTGGTTGGCACTCATTTTCTTTCAGAGCTTGATATATGTTGTTCCAGGATCTTCTAGCTTTCGGGGTCTGTGTTGAAAAATATGCTGTTATCCTAATTGGTTTCACCTTGTATATAATCTGATTCCCTTCTCTTGTGACTTTTAATATTCTCTCCTTATTCTGTATGTTGGGAATTTTCATTTTCACGTGCCTTGGTGTGGATCTATTGTGATTTTTGTACATTTGGCATCCTGTAGGCTTCTTGAATTTGGATTTTCAATTCATTCTTCATGTTTGGAAAGTTTTCTGATTTTATTTCATTGAAGATATTGTTCACTCCTTTGGTTTGGACCTCTATGCCTTCCTCTATCCCAATAACTCTTAAATTTGGTTTTCTTAAGCTATCTCACATTTCTTGAATGTTCTGCTCATGGTTTCTTACCATTTTAACTGTGTAGTCTACTTTATTTTCAAGATTATATATTTTGTCTTCATTGTCTGATGTCCTATCTTCCAAGTGGTCTATTCTATTGGTGATGCTTTCAGTTAAACTTTTATTTGGTTTATTGTTTTTTTTTTAAGAACCTCTGTCTCCCTGTTGAGGTGATCTTTTGCTTCCTGTATTTGTTTATGTCGCTCCTTGTCAAAATGATCTTTCACTGCCTTTGTTTGCTCTCTTATATCTTTCTTCAGTTTGCAGAACACTTTAATCATATATATCCTAAAATCCTTCTCTGTATTTTCTTCTGCTGTGGTTGTCATTGATTCTAATAATGTGGTATCTTGATTTGTTTGGGACACTTTCTTCCCTTGTCCTTTCATGTTGCTCATGTGTCCTTCCCTTCTGTCTCTCTGGGTCCGGGGTGTTATTGTTTTTACCCTGTGGTTTTGTAGTGCTCCTGTAGGGTTCCAAAACCTCTCCTTTGTGGAGAAGGACAATGTTAGCAGATCCCAATATCAGCAGTATACCACCTATGAATAATTTGTTGCTATTAAGGCATTTACAGTTTCGTCACAATCTACAGAAATGTTGGATTCAATCATTATCTATAATATAATCAGTAGGTTTGTAAAAGGGTTTACAGTTTCTGAAGGTGGGCAATGAAATGGGGGTGAGGTGTAGGATGTTATGCTGAGGAGGTAGGATGTGAGGATATAGAGTTGATATATTTTAGGAAGTATGAAAGAGAAATCTTATGAAGAGGGTTAGTAGCAAGAAAATGGACAGGAAGTAGATTTGGGTAGACAAGTAAGTAGGAAGACAGCAGAGTACATAAAACAAACCCACATATGTATTTAGAAAATAAAGAATGTTAAAATAGTAAAAATTGGAGGGGAAAAGAAAAATAAAAGAAGAAAAAAAGCATATACAATATTATTCAGGTGTCCCATTTCTCAAAATCCTAATTTATGCAACGTTCTTGATTTCACATATGTTTGGGATGTGAAGGCAGGAGGATTGAGGGGGAAAAGGAAAAAGGAAAAAAAAGGAAATTCTTGAAGGAAGAAACCAGTGTTAAGTTTTTTGAGTTTTTGTTTTGTTTCAAGTTTTTCTTGAAAGAAGAAAAAAAAAAAGAAATTCTGTTGCTAGTTTTAGAGATCCTTATCTTTCCTGCTTCCCTTCTCATCCAGTAGGTGGGGTTGTCTATTGTAAGCTGGTGTCTCTGCCCTCTGGGTGGTGGAAGTAACCAGGGTGGCAAGGCTGGTCCTGGTGCAGGGTGCCTGGAAGCGAGGAGTGGCACCTTCCAGTCCCTGCAGAAGGACTGCACCTCAGGGGTCTCTTTTTGGATCTGCTTGTATGGCTTGAGCACCCGGTCCTATCTCCCTATCTTTCTTGAAGATTTCCTAGTTCCTGGTCTCTGTTATTCTCCAAACTTTTACCCCATCTTTCTCTCCCTTAGTAGTTCCCAAATGAGGGACCTCTCACACAGGGGCTCCCGTAGGTGGCGCCCTGGTCGCACTGCGCACCCATCCCACTGAGAGCTATTTTATGTTGGGAAGCTACTGTGCTGGGTTATCACCTCTGGGGAGAGGGGGCTGTTGGAAACTAGGTGCCTGGCCAGCTGAAGATCCAATCTGGGAGCCACCCCCACCAAATATGGAGAGGAAGGTGAGCCAAGTTGGAGGCAGTCTGCTTTCAGCACCGGGGTGTCTGGTGCAGTGGGGGTAGCCCTGCTATGGCATTGTGCTATGGGTAGGTAGCAACTGAGTGACCTATATAGGAGCAGTGCGATGTCTGAAACTTCTGCAGAGGTGCTGATAGGTGATTCTTGTAAGGTGCTCTCAAGCCCTGCTTTGGCTAGAAATGCAGGAGTTGGGTGTCGGGAGCCAGGAGTCCTGCTGGAATGCTGAGCCCTGGAGCCCTGCTCAGGGGCACAGCACTGGTGATTTCTGCAGCAGAGCAGCTGTATAGGGGTCCTCTATCACTCTCAGAGATGCAATATTCCTACTAGGTAAGATTTGGGTCATGGAGCAACACAGAATGCTGCCTCCCTCTGACCCACCATCTTGGATTCCCAGTGTTAAGTTTTTTGAGTTTTTGTATATCTTGGAGATTAATGCTGTATCTGAGGTGCAAGTGACAAAGGTTTTCTCCTTTTTTGTAGGTTCTCTCTTCATGCTCTTGATTGTTTCCTTTGCTGTGAAGAAGCTTTTCAGTTTGATACAATCCCATTTATTGATTTTTGATTTTACGTCTTGTGCTATAGGAGTCTTGCTGAGGGCATCAGGTCCTATTCTGACATGATGGAGTTTGGGCCTAAATTTTCTTCTACTAGTATGAAATGCAAGGTCTTACGAGACAGAATACAGTAACAAAAATGGCAGTGCTGACTTTGCAAATGGGAAAGAGAAAACTGATAATGAAAAGATATTTTGAGGTAGAGAATAGTGAAGTTGAAACAAAGAACTTATCCATGAAGGATCCCATCCCAGAGGAGGAGATAGATCTTTAGGTTGAATAGGATTTAGGTTGATTAGGTTGAGGAATGAGGAAATGGGTGGGGGGGTGAAATAGAGAACTGGTGCCACTGAGTAAGTGAAAGTTGGAAGTATTTGAAATAGGAGCTATTTTATTGTAAAGATTAATTTCAAATGATCAGGCATGTTAGCAAATGATTCACAGCAAAAGAGCTCCCATTTCAAATACTTTCCTTCAACAAAATGATTTGAAATTGGAACAGTAAGTTATGTGACTTTCTCCCACAATTATTTGCAGAACAAATATTTTATTTGGAACCACACCCCTATGCATACATAAACAATCAAAAAGGACTTCTACTTGTATTGTCTTTAACTAACATGTCCAGAATTCATTTGGTTTTATCTAGAAACAACTAAGAGGCAAGTCTCTGGAGTCTTGTCTTCCAATTATATTTATATTTGGAAGTTATTCATTTGGTATTCATTTGACCTCAGTATGTCACTGTGTCCTGGTGCATCTGGTGTGAATTCCATTTGTATTTTTCTCTAAATTATCCAATTTAGTTTACATTCTTATTTTAGCCTTTTATCAGTTGGCCATTTCTCCTAAATTATTGTAATCGGGATTAGCTGCATACTTTTCAGGGTCCAGTACAAAAAGAAAATGCTAGATACGTTTTTTAAAAGTTAAGAATTGCAAGGCAGCAACAACAGTGCATCAAACCAATCATAGACTCTCCTAAGTAAATGTTAGGTCATAAATGCACAGGATGCATGCCCAAGAAGCCAATTCTGAGTATAGCTTTGTACATTCCATTATTTTTACATCTAAATTATTTTTGAAAATGTTCAGGAGTTAAGAATTTATCTTTGTTACTGTAGAATATCATCACTTAAAAATATTTCACAGGAGATAATTAACAGTACATGCAATAATATTTTTAAATGTGGGTTTTTAAAAAAGACATTGCTGTATTAATAACAGATACAGCTTCAAGTATTGCATTTTCTATGTTTTGAATTGGGTGCTTTCTTTCCATAGAAGAAGAAAGCATAATAGATATATGGAACCTTGCCTTTCCTAGGTTGAAAGCTCTGTGATAAATCTATTATCTTCCTGTAAGAATTGCACCACAAGCAGACTGTTAGGGCAAACATCTGTGTTCAAGGTGACTTCATTTTTGAGCTGAGTAGTGGGCTATGCAACTTGTTCTCATAATAATTTTAATTGAATGATTGCAGAAGTGTGATTACATTTTGAGGAAGAAATCCACTTGTGTAAAATTTACACATAGGTAATAAACCTAATAGACCAAGCCTTTTTAATGTAAGAAAAATACACATGAAATTGTACTCTACTTTCTTGGTAAATTGGAAATTTTTATTCTCTTTTTGCTGTTTCTTTCTTTATTATCTGAGGAAAGTATCTTTCTTGTCCTACCATTAATTGTGTGGGTTACCTTGATTCTAATTTTTAATAGTACTCCAACATGCTCCTTTTATTTTGAATTTAATTGCCCTGTATTTTATGAATAGAATATATAACATTCACAAGAAAAAGGCTCACAGAAAACATGTTTCATTCTTATTCTGATCACTATGAATCATGGAAAATTTTATTTTGTAAATAGTACTTCCATTATTACCTTTAAATATAACTTATGCTACTCAATAAGTCATGTTTCCTTGGCCACTTGCATTGACATTTCTGAAATGTTTTATGATGCACTAGTTAATTATTTCTCTCTTTTTTTTTTGTATATAACCTCATTATACTACATTTGCTTTTTTTCTTTATTTTTCATACTGGGGATCAAAACCCAGGAGCACTTTATCCCTGAGATACAATCCCAGCCAAATTTTGTTTAAATTTTGTTTTGCAACAGGGTTTCACTAAGTTTCTGAGGCTGGTCTTGAATTTGAGGTTCTCCTGCCTCAGCTTTCTGAGTCATTGGGATTACAGGCATGAACCTTTATGCCCAGATGCATATTTTGGTTCATATACCAGGGGACACATGAACACACACACATACGCATGTGTGTGTGTGTGTGTGTGTATACATATATATGCATTCATGAATTATATTTTGATCTTATTTATATTTAACTTTTAAATATTCTAGACAAATTATGTTTGTTTTGAGACAGCATTAAACTCTTTTTGAAAGAGTGTGAACATATCAATTTAAGGGTATCTTGTCTTTAAATTTATAATAATTTGCTGGCTGAGCATCTTCATCTAATGTTGAAATGGCAAAAGAGGGAATTAATATGTAAATGAAAAACATGTGACGTTAATACCTAAAAACTAGGGCTGGGGATATAGCTCAGGTTGTAGAGTGATTGCCTCTCATGCACAAGGCCCTGGGTTTGATTCCCAGCACCACACACACACACACACACACCCCAAAAAAAAAACCTAGAAACTAATAAGTTGTCAAAACAATCAGTAGAATGAATTGATAGATTGTATTTTGGGAATGAATTTTTTGAGTTTGAGTTTTAATTTTATTATGTATATACTTTTCAGGAAAAATCTTTTACTTATGATGCTTCATAGTTTATAATTTAATATTTATTCCTATATTATAAAATATTTTTATTGAAATAGATATTTTGCCTAACTGTTCTATCTTACTTTATCTCTCAAGACTCTTTTAAAATCATTTTCTTTTCAAGCCACAGCATAGATTCTAGCAACTGAATGATTATTATTTAATATTTATACAAAAATGTACTAAAACTATTTGTTCATGTTTTTAAAGAAAGAAATGGGTGAGTGAATATTGAACAACATGTTTTTGCAATATATTCTAGTGTCTCAGAAAAATGAACATGTGGAACGAATAATAAAGATATTTTTAAGTTCATCAAGCTATTTAGTCATAGAATACACATATTAATTAGTAAATTTCTGTTAAATGTGTCAAATATAATTGGAGAATTGCTTTAGTATTTCTATCTTGTGAAAGTTATGTTTTCTTATTTGCACTGAAAAATTCCAATTGTATAGCCCTCTGCCCTTTGCTGTTTTTGTTATAAGATCAATTAATTGTGTTTCTCATCCATTAATATTGTTTTCTAATTTAAAGTATCTTTCAAACTTCATTCTTAATAAGTCTTCTAGATTCTGTCTAATCATCAAAATCACACATATGGTAGGGCATAGGAGCTTTAGTCAACACATATTCCCTTTTGTCCTCTGAATTTCTAAAGTAGAAGATTTTGATTGAGCCTGGAAGCTGTAGTTGGAAAAGTTCCTCTACATTCTGATGATTATTCAGGTTTTGGAACCCTGTTCTAGACCTTTAACAAACAAGGTTAAGGCAGTCACTATGCTAATGCTCCCTATGCCTCAGATTCTTTCCCACTGTGGACCATTAACATTTTTATGCCCATCCACTGCTCATCACAGCTGGGTGATCTCTGTATTCCAGAGATGAAACTCATTTCCAATTCCTGAACAATTAAACCAAGCAGGGGAAAAAGTGATTGTCCTTCACAGCCACAGTTCCCTACTGGAGTGAAATGAGAGAGCACTTTCTAGGAAACCACAAAAAACTTTGATGGCATAGAAAGCACATAACTATGGTCCTTACTATAATACCTTTATCCCCATAGTGAACCATGATTAAGTGAAACAAGCATTCCCTGTGGGTATACAAAAAAACACAAAGCAGTTCTGCATACTGTAAACATTGTCCAAGCCTAATCTTCAGCTATCTCTGACTTAAAACCAGTACAACAATCCTATAGGTGAGGGCCTACCACCTGAGACCTGCTCACTCCTCCCACTGGACAGATAATTCCAACACAATGAGCTGAGCCACTCAGGGGAGAAGAGATAGGAAAGATGAGATTTGAAATCAGTTTATATCTGCTTCAGCCAGCTTAATGTTTTTCAAGTATATTCCAGAACAAATGACCATGTTGTCTTACAAGGAATTGAATGTAATACACCACTTTGCCAGGGTTAATCTGTTCCCTATGCTCATAGCAACACACGAGTCTTCTTTTTGCACTCCCTACTTACTGCTCAAGTACTGTACAGAATGTTTGGAAAGCAGAAGGAAAAGCAGTTATTTCTTACATCCTGCTCCTGCTGTTCAAGGTGCATATCCCAGCCAAATGAATCATATCAGAGCCAAACAACCTGGCAGGAGTTCTTTTGTACAAAACCGTAGACTTGTCTATCTTATCTGTTTGGGGAACAAAATATTGGAAAGCCTTGTAAAACCTTAGGACAAAACCAGTGAGATATTTACAGAGCTAGACCTAAGGACGTTTTCAGTGTAGTCTGGGTAAGTAGGGGATCAGGAAATCATGTGTATACTTTACCTTGCACCCCATCTTCTCCAGTGCCATTTCAATCATCTGCAGTATTATCTGCAGTATTTGTAAACAACAAAAACAAAAACAACAACAACAACAACAACAACAAAACGTTGTTAATTTTTATGCAGGCATCCAAGAAATCCCAGGAGAGAGGGAGACTTTTTTTCTCAGATATAATTTCAAGTAGAAGCAGCCTCAATGAGATTAGTTATTGAAACCAACAGAATCCATAGCATTTTATTTCAAAAGAGCCTGAACATTGACTTCAAACTATTATGGGCCCAAATCATAGTAAAGGAATCCAGCAAAGATCTCTGTATACATCAGATAAACACCATCTCTGGTTATCAAGACTGTATGTGAGACTACTTAACAAATGTCTAAAAACTGTTTTATTCATATCCAACCCTTGTGGCCACTTTTAGATAACCTACAAAGGAGACTGTGAACAATGTACTTCTCATATATTATGTAAGTCCTGGAGGTCATCTCTTTATCTTGACATTTCAAATTCCTAAGTGAATACATTGAGTGGTACCGAAGTGTCTTCCACTCTTGAGTTTGTTGTCACACTGTTATGCTGACTGGTATCATTACCCTTACCTACATTACCCTGGGAGTATCTACTTGGCTAATGTATTTACATTATTACTAGCAATAACTAATTTACCTGACCCATACTTGAATCAAAAGACTGCATGCATTTGTGGCTTCCCGGGCTAAACATAGAAGCAATTTCCAGAAACCAACTAAATTGCTCAATGGTTACATTCCTGCCTTTGTTTCTGATCTCCACTAATAGCTTCTTGCTACAACTTGATTTCACTCCCTGATTAGGATTTTTGATTTATATATAGACTAGATATATTGCTTGAATATTTGGTCTCAATCCTGACTCAGTTCTTCCTAGTCTCTGATTATGCCAGGAGGCATTTTTGGTGATATTTTAATTATCTGCAATATCAGTAAATTATTAGTTTGCTAAAGTTGAGACTTTCATATTATGAACACATATTTCATCAGAGAGCACCTCACCATTGGGCCAGAGGAGGAAGGCATCTGAAGTTACCTTGAGAAGGCTTGGATAAGATTAAACCTGTAGATTCCTCCTATATTTACTGAATTATACTTCCATTACTTTCTTTTTGAAGTTAAAATAAGGTGTCAGTTTGCTCCTGTCAGAGGAGAAGACCAATTTCATTTTTCTACCTATAAAGATGGATGGATTCAGAAAAAAATCCAGAAATGCCTTAGATAAATTACTATACAGCTCATTGACCATTCTATCAGTGCTTTACTTGAGGGTGATGGCTATCTGATGTCAAGTTCCATTGATAAAGTGATTCCCTAACATCAATCTCACGTATACTTCCCTCAGAGGTCACAGAGGAACTTCAGTGACTTGCTAAGATCTAAAACAAATGAATTTGCACTAACATGGCACCAGTATTTTTAACATTAATATTCCTTTTCTATAAAGGTAATTATAGAGTGCCCCATGCACATGATTTTTTTATTCTCTCAGTAAATTTAAAGTGACATTAGCAAAATTCCATTATTATCATCATCATCATCATCATTATTCCTTGTGTATAATGTAATATTTAAAAACCATGTATATGAACACATGTGCATATCTCTGTGATTATTTATAGCTTACATTCTTATCAATTCCAATTGCACCAGTACCCCCCGTGAGAGTTAAGTCTAAAGTGGCATAAAACAACACAGTTTATATTCATTTGGTCTTTGTTTACCAAGGAAGACCCTAGGACCTCCTTTCTTTATTAAAAAAATTGAACAGATTAATTTGAAAAGAAAAAAGCAACAAAGCATGTCTTTTCATGTTTGCTGAGACTGTGAGCATCAGTAAGTTGTTCTTCCTAATATAAATTCTCTTATTCTCCCTCTGCTTTTCTCATAATCTCCATTCAATTTCTTTTGCAAATTCCTAACTCTCTTCTTCTTGAAAAGCATTATTTCCTTAAGCTGTTTTAACCAAGTCTAGACATTCAGAAATTTTACAGGCAACTTTGTAGAGATCTGTAATAGTAAGTTCCAAAACATACATCAAACTTTAGCTTCTCTGAGTATTTCCTTCCTGCTAGTTCTAAACAACAAAAAAAATTGAGAACCTGTTCTAGATAAAAATAATACATTCCTAGATTAATACTTTCACGGTATGCCTCTTAAAAACCTTAAAATTGTGCTTTAGAAATTTAAATTTGTTGTTAAGTAAGTTTATCAATCTGAAGGCAAATTGTTGCATTTGGTAGAATAGTAGTTCACAGGTGGACTGTTTACATCCACTGATATTGGTGGATGGATATAAATGTGCAATTGAATGAGACAAAAGCATCAACATATCTTTCTTAGCCTTCTAATTACATACTACCATATTGCTCACTGTTTCTCAATATACTATTTCTCAAGTCTGTCATCATCTATATATCTTGCTTTCAATACTCTATTTCCTATCTTTTCCTAGGCCACATTCTAGCTGTTCCTAATATCCATTGTTTTCCTCCAACTCCATCAGTTTATCAAATGTTAAAGTCATGGACTGTTAGTAGTGGGATGCATTGTCTCATCGGGCACACACATGCAATGATTTTAGCTCAACCAGACGGTTGCTTAATCTTTCTTACTGGCATCTTGAATTGATCCCATTGTTTTTTGGCCTCTGATAATAGTTAATTTTATTTGGTTCTACCTAAAATGTAAATATTTTATTAAGTTTAATGTTCTTCCCTGTTTTCAGCTCAAGCATGAACCGTGGCCTGAGTTACCTGTCCTGGAATGAAATAGCAATAGGTTTCTCTCCTACACCTATATCCCCTTTATTTACCCTATCTAGGTCACATTGTTCACTGGTCTAGGAAGAAGGAATGAAGGAAAAAAGACAAAGTCTTCTATTAACTAGCCTTTTTGTAGTGTTTTTGTCTTTTGTATAACAGGGACACAAACGTTTGGCTTTCTTTGGGGCTTAAAACTGCACACTCTAAAAGGTCTTTCAGATGCTTTGCCACCTTCCCATTTCTTTAACCAAATAAAAAGTCTCTTGACTTTGGTTTACTCTTAGACTACAATGTTCTTGCTAGCTAAAAGAAGTCTGCCTTGTCCAGTTTCCACTTGACCTATGGGAAAATATTTACTACACTTATCATGGGAAGTACAGACTGCCCACTGTCTTTATCCCATCTTCAGAGAGTTTTGGCACAAGTAGATTTGGTGGAGTGATGAGGGAAGGTCAACTTCCCTGCTTCTGCTTCTTTTGAGATGTTATATCCGTCTGGTAGAATGGGAAAAACTTAGTATTTACAGTTTCACCTGAAGACTATAGCCAGAATTCTAAAACAAGAGAGAACAATGTTCATAACCATAATGATAAAGCTTCAGACTAGCTCTTAAATTAAATACGGATCCAGGTCAGCAGGAAATAGCTTATTAAAATGCTTTCAAACCCACCAACATGATTCAGTTGAATTGAATGTCCTTATTACGTGATGCTTGATAAACTACGTCCTCTTAGTAGGTGACAAAAAATACTAATAAGAAGGAGTTGCATCAATTGTCAGGCCCAGTAAAGCTCAGACTACTTTAGGAAAGGAAACTTCTTGGTCAGGACTGTTTGTACACTGAAATGTGCCTGTCAAATAATTGAAACTCATGTATTCACATTGGTCTTCTTAGTTTCTGAAGACCCAGATAAGTAGGATTTGGTTTTAGCACATCTTTTACAGGACACATATGCCCATCTTAACATCCATGTTAAGAAAATATTCTTTCTTGCTGTAAATTCTGCAAGTATGTATATTCCAGATGTAGCTAATTAATGCTGTCCCTCAAGCAGCAAATCGAATAATTTGTAGTTGCTTTTCTCTATTTCCATCTGAATGTACTACTTAGTCTTGAAATTCACCTACTAATAAAATCACTGAAAAAACTGAGACTTAATATTAGCCAAAATATTTCATTATTAAGAAGAAAATAAAAAATGCTGTAAATAAAAACCTTTTATATACCCAGACTGCACTGATGAATACTTAAAAACAAAAAAGTTTATTTTATTACAAAATGATAAGCAATATTCCCATTTTAAAAAAATCAGTCATCTGACATCTGTTCCTTATTTCCTAAAGAAAGAGATTAGTAAATAGAAATTTAAAAATCTCCAAGTGATATGTCTTCACAAGGAGTCTTGAGTTTGTTTTGTTATGTTTTTCATTAAGTTGAAACAGAACACACAAAAAAACTACAACTCCTGAGAAAATCCATATCTCACACATCTCAGAAACCTCATATCTCTTGAACTTTCAACACATTAAAGAAAAAATAATTGACATAGGTAAATTAAAAGGTATATTTTATAATATTAAGCCTAGATGCACTAACTAATTTAAAAAGAAAAAAAATATAAATAACCAAGAATCTCTGATATCTGGCACATAATAGGCGCTGAAAACATGGTTATTATATTATTGGATGAAAACACTGGCTTGTCAAAGATCCTAAGAAGTCAAAATGCATTTTGGGCACAATGATCCTTCCCATCCCATAAGACTTATCAGATTCTTAAGTCCTCTACACTGGACCCACAGCAAGGAGATAACAATGAAATCCTTTTTTCAAGCTCTTGCCCAAACAGAACTCAGTTATCAAAGCTCTCTTTTCCTGTTTTGCAACCCCAAATAAATACCATAACAAGAAAAAACACTCATTATAAAAAAGTAACAAAAGACAAGTCACTTGCATCCCCACTTTTGTTCTCATAGATATTGAAAGAAAATTATTTTCATAGAGTCAAACCAATTCATAGTGTGAATTATCTTTCCCATGTGAATTTCTTTATTTTGGCATATTGATTTATAAGATTTATATTTTTTATAATGTCTATATACAATATAATGTGTATACATTAGGCATATATATAATGTATCACCCTATATAATGTGTGTATATATAATGCCTATATATAATGTATCCAGTGTTTTATGCATGTTTATACATATGTATGTATAAATATGTGTATGTACATGTATATAAGTATGTGTGTGTGTGTGTGTGTGTGTTAATTTGTGGACTGTGCAGCAAAGAAGGGAATTATAGTCAGTATTAGGTAATTTTAGACAGGAGAAATTGTTCACACTAACTCATGAAATGTTTGATTTTCCACTTTTTCTGTTTGGCTAAAGAAAATGTTTTATCCTTGAATGCTACAAAATTTGTCACTGCATTGGTTGCAGCCTTCCTATGGAAAGAGACTATGTGCATATTTTAATTCTTTAAAATATGATGTGCTTAATAAGTATTTGCTACTAGCTAGAAATCTTATCCATAAGGAAAAAAGATATTTATAATTCTTTTCACAGCAGATTATATTTTAGTAGTGAAAACATCCACATTTGTAATTTATTTGTATCATGAGCTTACCCATCATCTCCTAAATGAAGCAAAAAATATGTCTTTTGTATTGAGTTTAATTAGTATAGGACATATAGTTCCTTTCAGGAATGTTATTTTTTGGAAAAATGTTATTGGATAATTTTTCTAGTTTTTATTTATTTTTAAGCATGCATTCACATTTAAAATTGATTTTTTTAGTTCCAAATTTCAGTTGTTTATTTCGCATGAAGTTTTTCTTCTACAGTGTCTTAGGCATGCTGCATTTTGATGTAACTGTTTTTAATATTGTGACACAAAGGTTAATGTATTATTTTGAAAATGGGAATGTAAGGAATAATCAATTCACCATGGAGATGACTTTCCTTTGCCAGGAAAAGTCATTAAACTCTTGATTTTTTTTATTTTTCAAACTTTTTATTTTATATTAGAAAATTCTTTTTCTTAGTTTGTTTGATTTTTTAAAAATAGTTGGAATAAAATACATCATATTTTTGCTTAGGAACCATTACTATGATTCAGCTTTCTATTTCCTTATTCTTTTTGTTGAGTACCAATCTTATAGTGTGTTTCATGTTTGCTGTTTATGTCTATATGATTGATTTATTTTTAATGATTAGCTAAGGACATTAAATAACATTTTATTTTAAATGTTTTTAGTGCATTATAGTTATACATAATATTTGGGTTAAATTTGATGTATTCATACAAGTGTGGAATATAATTTGTTCCACTTTAGTCCCAAGTACTTCCCCTTTCCCTCTACTCTTCCCTCCCCTGTTTCCCTTCCTCTCCTCTACTGGTCTTTCTTTCATTTATTGATAGTTTTTTTAATTAGTGCTTTTAAAATACTCTATGGTATATTAATATGTGTGTATAGCATAATTAGGTCAATTTCACTTTATCATTCTTCCCTTTTCTCATTTCTCTTCCCTCCCCCTTCCCCCAATCTCCTTCCTCTACTCTGCTGATCTCAGTTCTATTTTCATGGGATCCCCTGCTGCCCTGACATAATTTTTCCCCTTATTTTGTTTAACCTTCCCCTGTGTTTAAATTCCACTACTGAAAAAAATTTGAAATTAGAAATAACATTTTAAAACAACATTTGATCACTATTTTGGAATAACAACAAAAATTTGATTATGGTTCAGGACTTCTACCATTCCATTCAATGACACAACATAGGTGAAGTGGCATAGACTCTTAGAACATTTGCAGACCTGACATCTCATCAGGGTCTGCCTAATAAAATATTTAGAAATAGAAGCCAGCTCATGCCATGACTAATTTAAAGAATTCTGCAAGCTTAGATTGACATCAGGTCTTTCACTGCCTGGGATGATCAAAGAATCTGTGTAAAACAATGTCTTATTGACTGCCAGGCCAGGCAAAGAACCAACTTACTTGAGCTCAACTCTGCCATCATCTCTTAGGTCACACTGTTCCTTTCAGCCCATATGATCTCATGAATATGAAAAGTTAGATTTCTAAAGATTGAGACTAGATATGTGGATTAAGATATTATACCCTGTTCAATTACATTGAAATTCTACAGATGTGCACTGAGAAGTATGTTGTTTTTACTTTTAGCCAATGAAGGACCAAATTTAAACAATGCCTGAGCAGGCAATTGCTGCATTGTGTGATTGGAAAGTTTCTTCAGCCACTTGTCACAATGCTGACATTTTATCATTAGAGATCCATTTCTTTGGAGGAGCTCTGGATAGGCTACAGACTCTTCTGCAATAAAGCTCTGATTCTAACCAGAAAAAATGTTTTCTGAATTATTATGTGATGCAACTTCTAGTTGAAGTTTTGACTGGAAAAAAAAAAGAAACTATATTTGAATTAGAGTATAGAGCAAGGTCTTGTTCATTGAACATGGATAGAATATTTTAATAGAAATAGAACAAAGTTGCTTGAAATAATACCCCATCCTATTCTAATATTTTTCATGCAAAAGTAATAGGGAGATTTATTCTCCAAAGGATTTATCTCTGAGTGGCAGTCACCTTTTAAAATTATTATTATTATTTTTAAAATCCATTTTAGACTTTGATACTTGAACTATTTTCCCCATTAAATCCCTCTTTTATACCATTTACACTATCATAAACAAAACTATCGGGCTGTGTTTTAGGAACTGATATTGAGCAATGAATATGACAGCCATCATCTCTGACCAGATTAGAGCTTACAGTCTAAAGTAAATACACACAATTAATGAGAAATTACAATGTGACTTGGCACTTTTTAAAGCAAATACAAAATATAACACAGAACATGGGACTGATAACTGTATGAGATAATGCATGTGTTTAATACCTTAATCTGATTCATTCTCTACCACATTTATATATGAAAATATATGACATAAATGTGTACAATTTTTACTTGCAAAAATCAGTAAACCATTCCCCCCAAATTCAAGGAGATCATAGAAGCATTTCCCTAAAATGAGAGCACCTCAGAATAGGCATCTGGAAGAGATGTCCTCATTTCTCAGGCAAGAGTCAGAGGACAAATATGAATTAATAATTAAAGAAAATTGGGTATGATATTGTTCTGGGAAAAGGAAACAAATCTTTAAAGGACAAGAATAGAGGGGTACATAATATGTTAAGAAATGAAAAATAAAAATAAAAAATCTTTATATCTAAAGCAAGAAATAGAGAAAACATTGGCATGTAGCATAGCATGAAGAAATTTTTAAGCCATAATAAGGAATAAAAATTTATTCTATGGTAGAAAAGAATTATTAGAGTATTTTAACCAGACAACCATAAGTTCATTTTCAAGGGAACACTCTGTGACTATTTTATAGGTGGGTTGTTGGAGGTTAAGATACCAGCCAAAAGGCAGGTTCCAAGTTTGAGGAAAGGTGTAGTAATGATCTCAACTAGGTTAATGGGAAAATGATGAAATCAAGAAATATTTAGAAGGTATAAGAAAGATGTAGTGTGGAGTGTGGTAGTACGTGAAGTGTAATTGAAATTAAGAGTATGAGGAGAATGAGAAGAAAGGGAAGTCTAAGACAACATCTTGAAGAAGTGAAGATTTACTGTACAGAAGAGAAAAAGGGAAAAACTCTCTCCCCTCCTGCACCACCAAACACCAGTTTCCTTTTCCCTTAGTCCAAGATCCCTTAAAGTTTATTCTTCCTCAAGCAACACTGAATTACAGGTTAGCTTCACTGAATATCTTTTATGTTCAAGAATCACCATTTATAGGATTTATATAATATCTAGTGTTCTGTGTATAAAATAAAAACAAAGATAATTTTTAAAATCCTAATGATAGTCTTTGGGAAAGATTTATGTTGTACCAGATAATTAGGCTTATACCTCATATACTATATGATACATGACTTAATGAATTGCCAGTAAGTAGGCCACCCTGTTCTATACTTTTTTTAAAAAAAATATTTATTTTTTAGTTGTATTTGGACATAATACCTTTATTTATTTATTTTTATATAGTGCTGAGGATTGAACCCAGGGCCTTGCATGTGCTAGGTGAGCACTCTACCACTGAGCCCCAGCCCCAGCCCCTGTTCTATATTTTTAAAACTACTTTTTTTTTTTAAAGGTGAACACATCCTTGAAGGGAGACTTTGCAATCTGTTCAACATGCTATTAATACTTGAAAAGTGTGAAATTATCCTAATCATACTTACAGTAACAATCAAAATTAATTGCAGCTATATTAGGATTACTTATTATTTGTTCTACTTCAGCAGTAACACAAATCCAATTGTACAAACAATTTCCATAATCCAAATTGTGAAAGAAAGAACGGGGTAACAACCATTCAAAGCTGGTTAAAATAGTATTTCAAACAAATCCTTAACCAGATGGTTATCTAAAATTCTCTTTTTGAAAAGGAGCCGATTCTGAACAGATTGTATATGTGTCTCACTGGTGGAAGTGGATTATCTGTCTTGAATTGGATTGTGATGACGATGACCCTATTCTAAGTAAACCAAATCTCTTGAACTATATAATGAGATCAGGAAGAACATTCAGCTCGAGAACGACAGATTGCAGTGACTGAGATGATTTTGCTAATGTTTTTTTCCAGCCTCTTTCCTTGATGTACATTATCCTATGTTATTATTTTTTTCCTACTGAGATTCCTGGTTTTTAGTTCTATATGCTAATTTTTCTTTCTTTTTATTTTATTATTTTTATAAGTGGAGCTGAATGAGTGGCAGGAAGCTGCGAAATCTATCTTACAAAAAGGTGGTGTGGAAGTGTAGAATCTTCATTTACTGTGCAGCAGGACTGCAGAACAATCACCAAGAGTAGACATTTGACTGATTAATTCTGATTTCTTCTCTTTAGGCCGTGAGGAGGCAAAAGTTGCTTGAACAGAGTATCCAGTCTGCCCAGGAGATTGAAAAATCCTTACACTTAATTCAGGAATCCCTTGCATTCATTGACAAGCAGTTGGAAGCTTATATTGCTGACAAAGTGGACGCAGCTCAAATGCCTCAGGAAGCACAGGCAAGTACAACTAAATGGGAATGAGCTTCTGTTCTTTCATTTTTATTATCCAAACAGGAGGTTGCTGAGTTTCTAACTTAATAATTATTTAACTAATTATATAGAGGGTTGATTTGATTGAGTTTACTATTTGGAGGTAAGAGGTAAAAGAGGGCTAGGATAGTACTGTGAAATTTACTTTTCAAAGTATATACAAGAATTTCAAATAGAGATACTTAAAAGGCAGGGAGATCTGGAATTTATCCATGTCTTCAAACTATGCTAAACATAGAAACCATAGTAAAGTAGATGGTAAAGAAAATATCTTTATGGTACTCAAAGTAGTCTCCAACATTTTGTTATCATAGAATTATAAGTCATCTTTGTTATCATGGGATTACAAGTCATATGATTTCTGGTTCTATGATAATGTATTGCAAGTAGTTGATAGCACTAAATTAGGTAAATTTGCATCTTATCACTACTGATCATGATGGTTATACTCATATGGGCACACTGAAACATTCACTCATATTTAATCCAAATTGTGAAATGTATTTAACCAGATTTTCTAAAATGAGAATTAAAATAATAATGAAATCAAATCTAAGTTGAATTTAAAATGAGTAAATTTATGTCATCTCTAAATTTCCTTTGAACTTTGGAAGTATTTTTAAACTGCCAAGTATTTTAAAACAACTTCTAAATGCATGTAAAGTATCATAAGGTATTATTTATCAAGTGTCTTTAGAATTGTTTGTTAGTAAGGTAATCTAGCTACTTTTTGAGTACTATACGCATATTATGAACCTATGAGCCAACCTATGAGCTTGTAACTTAAATATACTAGCAATGATGCCAGGGGCATTAGAAGATAATCTATAAATTCTAAAGGCCCTCTCTGTACTGACTGCTAGAGATACCTGAAGTTTCTCACTTTATAATCAGTTTTGAGGTAAAATACTAGATTGTAGATGATGGTTCCAATGCAGTTACACTGCATTGAATCACAGTGAAGTTGGTGCCCAAGGCATCAATGGCCATAATAGCATGGGTTAGTATACCATATTGTCTATGTTTGACCTAGAAAGTTGCTCAGAATGTGGGGAAGAGTACAGGTAGCTTTGATAGGATCAAAAAGTTCGGAGCAAAGGAATTCCTTATGGAATGCACACCATTACAAAGTAGGGTAAAAAAAGGGAAGTATGGGGGAAATCTTGATTTTAAAAAACTTCTTATCTTAGATTTTCACTGGAACAGCAAGAGTAAATACAGTAGTACAAATGGAGGATAGTAGTAAACATGATTGAGCATCTTAATGTCTCCAGTCTGTACATTTTTTTTAATAAATGCAAAAGTCTAGTCAAGTTCTCTAACATTAACTCTTCCTGATACCATCCCAATTCGACTCATACAGAAAATTTTACAGTCAGATCTTAGTGAAATGCAAGATATTGAAATAAGAAATAATTAGCTGAATTGAGAAGGAATTCACAATTATAAAATAAATACAAAGAAGTAGTTCTTTTTTATAATTTAGTGATATGAACTTAAATGAATGTTTGATTAAAGAATGCTCAAAACTTTCTGAATGGAAGTTAGGAAAAAATTGTCAGAATAAATATTAAACTTTAAAATTATAAATTTGTACTTTAAAATATACAAAGAATTAATCATGAGATTTGTAGGATGAAAATATAAGTAGCAAATCCAAAATAGACTAACGATTTCTTTTGGCTTAGAAGAAAAATGGAGAATCTGGGAAAGCATTTTTCTTTAGCTGAAAAGGTTATGGTATAGGACCCTGCATGCATTCTTTTATTTGGATATGAATATGATATACTAGTTTTTAATATATTTTTATACTCTTAAAAGTTGACAATAAAAGCAGTATTAACTGTAGCAGTTGAGAAGTACTTGCAGCTAAACGTAGGTAAATGAAGATAGTTCCAACCTACTTTAACAAAGAGATTTTAGAGTACTAAGAAGCTCAAATTCATTTTCCATATATTTCTGATTTGCACTGGCATTGTCAAGATACTTTTTAATATTGAATCCCCCAGTGGTAATATATAATATTGGGAAATGAAAGCCATCTAAAAGCTACTGAAACATTCTTCTTCTTTAAGTTTTTTTTTTTTTTTTTTAAGATGAGAATAAATGAATTATTTCCTGAAACAGTTATCAATACTTAGATTTTCTTCAAGGACTACATTTCCTAAAGCTCAATTTGAAAATCCCATGTAAGAAACAAGTAGAGAGTAAAAAAGTTGTTTGTTAAATAAGAACTTAATCACAGTGTGTCAGACACCAGACCTATTTAGAATGCCACCAAAATGACATTTTTCAAACTGTGTATATATGACATACATACACAATAGGTGAAAAATTTAATGTTTTATGTTAACAGTAACAAATGTGTTTCTTTAATGTGGGTAAAATTTTATTCTAAATAAAGGATTAAATGGCTTTGTTTTCCCTTTTCAGAAATTGCAAGTTAATTTAATTCATCTCTGAGAATCAGGACAAAATGAATGACATTGCCATATTTAGTGCTCTTTTCAATATGTGCTTACATTTTCTGTGAATATTGATAGAACAGATTTGTGGATATCTTACTCCACCATGTGGTATACTGATAGTTTTGCTACTAAATTTTAATCTGTTAATAGAGTTGCCTTTTAAGATTGATTGAGATCCTCAGCAATAAAAACATTCCAGAATCAAGGAAATGTGTGCCTTATGTATAAATTCCTGATTATTATTATCTATAAAAGTAGATGTAAACCAAGGTACTTCATTTCATTCACATTTGACTAACTATATGACCAAAAAGAGCTTCCTACTTCTTCGGCATGTGCATTGACTCGAAGTTATCTGGCATAATTAGAAAATTGAGCCCTTTGTTTCTGAATTGGATTGAAAAAATTACTTTTTTATCTAGAGATGTGAACTCACAAAAGCAAAATTTAATCACTTAGACAATAAAACTAAATACTACAAGAATATCATCATAGCATGACCTATGAGTATTTTCTTTCGAATAATAGCCCATAACCAAACCATAATCTTAAATGGTATGATTGCAGCTCAGCTGCTCAGTGCCAGCTCACTTGCCAAGTTTTATTAAACTATCAAACCAAAATGGTAATGTATTGATTCAAATGGAATAAAACACATAGGCAAATATTTATATATCTAGAAATATATCTTCTATAGTAGAAACCAGAAACTGAAGAACTAGTTTAAAACCATTATGATTAAAAATATAAAGCCATGTGTTTCTTTGAAACAATTATAAAAATAAAATCACAAAATTATGTAACTGCAAATAAACACATGTCATGATTATATTGTGTATGCCTTAGTTTTCCAGCACTATATACTGAGTACAGGTTAAGTTTTGGCACCTAAGATGCCAAAAATCAACTATGCAGGCTGTACCAGTCAAGTCAGAATCTAGGTATACCCAGTCATTCCAAATTTTAGAAACTCTCCCTCACCCATGGCTTTGTCAAGATGTCAATGAAAGGAAGTGAGAGTGATAATCAAACTACTATGATTTTCTCTCCTATTTCAATTGTCTTCTCCCTTTTATAAAAATGGGGGAAGGTAGAAAATGTAGAGAAGGTAGAAAAATGGCGAGATCTGCTTCACAAAATAATTTAGACCAATAGCATTTTCAGTAAGGATATTTTAGACTGAACTCAGTATGTTCTTATTTCCATTTTTTTTCTAATATCACATGTGTTAATTGGCTTGGATGTGCCTCTAAATAATTTTAGGGGTCACTGATAAGTAGGTTTAAATAGCTACTCACATATCTATAATTCTTGAAATTACAAAAATACTTCAACACACTTTTTCTCCTTTTGAAGTAATTTCAGTTTTTGAATGTAAGAATGATATGTTATAACAACCCAACATAGGCAACTGTTAAATTTATCCATGTCATTATGTGTTGGTGATTCAAATTTTGCAAAGGAGAATATGACCATATTATTTAGATTATTGCAAGAAGCAGGGAGTTTCCCAGCAGCAATTGTAATAGCATAACTATTTTATTTCATGTATTTCACATATTTCAGTTCCCATATTTTGTAATCTCCCACAGAGTAGGTTTATGTGCATGAATCAAGAAATGAAAATAGACTAATTTAGAAAACAAATTATTATCTACGGAGAAGACCTCAAAATAAATTAGAAAATTGGTGCTAATATTTCATTGGCCATGCTGGGACTTTTGACATCCCAGGGTATCTACCACAGACTCAGTTTCTTCCTTCCATCTCTTTTTCTTCCCATATAGTACCAGTAAATAGAAAAGAAACTTTTTAAACCAAAGTTGTTAATTTAAGCTGACTACATTAGCTTTTACATTAGAAAATTCATAATTGAGGTATTGTGTTTATAGTAGCTAAACCTTTTACTCACATTGAATATACTTGATCATAGTTACATGTAAACATTGCAAAATATCAAAATCAGCAGCTTAAAAATAAAGACCTAAATGTGGCTTTTGGTCTATCAGATTGAGTTCATGTGATAATTAACCAAAGAAGAAGAAAAGGAGTGACTAATATAGAGGTTTGGCCCAAGTATTTCTCACCTACCCATGACAGAAATAATTTTCTTATTCATAAAAGTAGATACAATGGTAAATTCTGTGCATTTAATGTCAAATCTGTCACAACCCTGCCTACTACCTCTGTGTGTTAGTATATAGAAGTGATTATTTGCCAACTTAGAATGACTGTTTTTTATTTTGACATGTTTAATTGTGTGGAAATAATCATAACAAAGGATTGCAGAAGAGTTAAAAGATTAGATACATGCCACACATCATGTAATAAGAAAAACTCTATAGTAAAGAAATGTGAATTTTATATGATAAACTTAGAAGTGTACACACTAAGTCTACAATTAAATTCTAGTATCTTATTGTAAAAAATACCTCCACAAATTCTAAATATAAAGATGAAACTAGAAGCTTCATACTACAGTCACAATGAAGATTCTCACAGTAATCTATATTTTGAGGCAATTCAGATTCAATGTATTTTCTCAGTTACTCTTATATAAAACAGAATAACTTACAGAGAATAATTAATCCAAAATGCACATCCAGATAACACCATCATGCCAGAATTTGGTTTTTTTTTTTGTTCTTTTAACATTTATTATATGAAATTTTATCTCTAATTTGCTTTTTAGTTGTTTTCTATGTCTACCTGCATTCCCCTCTACCAATGTTCAACTGAAAGAGGGTTGGGTCACCCAGCAGATGCTCAATACATATTTTTAAAAATTTACTAAATTCCACAAGTGGTTAGTTACTAATGTTGTGTTAGAGAAATGTAATAGGTAATGCAAAAATTTTAAAGAGTGAATAAACCCAAAATGGTTCCTGCCATCTTGTAGCTCATAAGAGAACACAGAAGATCAACATTAAGAAATTGATGGCCAGCCAAGTTTACCATAACCACTGAAAAACATTTTTGTAATGGAACTTAATAGTATCATGATACCTTGTCATAGTGTCTTATGATATTGCCAAAGTTCAGAGCTTTGGAAGAATTCCAAAATATAAATGTACAAAATGTAAATTTTCACATAAAAAGTAATGATTACTGTGAAGCACATACTTCAGCCTCTACATGTATTACATATTTTTCAAGTACTACACCATGTGAATATCTAATATTTCAAAGCATCCACATAGTTTTATTTGACCATTACAACTGACAAATGATTTGGACAGCCTAGATTAATAGTTGATGCTGGAGGTAAGAATGGAGTGTGACCGCAAATGGACACAAAAGATGGTAAAATTCAATTTCTAGGTGGTATTCTTTCTAATTTATCTAATCAATTTAGGAGGTTTTTAAGCAAATAGTGATTAAAGCTGTGTGAATTTCTTCTTTTATTGCTTGTCAAGTTATAATGAAGCATGATATAAAATTTTAAAAATAATGTGTATGTGATCATAGTTATATTTTTTTCACATTCCCATGTTTGAAAAATGCATTTTCCTCTTTTAATTTTGTAAGTATATATTATATGTGGATATTTCCTCTTCTTGAGAATGCAAGTTCAAAATGACTATCTTTTTCAAAATTGATAATCTGTATGTTATACTGCATCATTAATCATTAAATGGACTCAACATGATGTCTTTTAATATTTTTCTTTCTGAAATATTTTCTCTAGAATCATTTCCTTTCTTTGACATTACAAAAGCTCCAATAATTATTTGATATCGTTTCCTGTATTCTATTAAATACTTCAGCCAACTACAGCTTCATTTTGTTTGCCACTTTCTGTCATTAATTTGATATATGAGAATGGTCTGATGAGGTAAAACATGATAAAAAAGCTCTGCTCTTAGCTCAGTTAATTGCAAAGTGCTATATTGGAAATGTCTTTAATGTTTGATTGATTTTTTTTGTTCTATAATTTTTCCCTTTACCATCTTTAATGAAATAAAGGATTATATTCATTACAATTGCTACTTCCTTTTTTTAACTTTGCATATGCAGTGTTAATTATGTACATGCTTGCTATATGATCACATGTATTTTAGTTTTTTGCAATAGCAAGATTATATAGTTGGCTTTATATTATTTTTATGAAAATATCTAATTAATCCAAAAGTAGTAGATGGAGAATTCCTGTTAGACCATAAATAGTTGTCCTCTATAAGTAACCTCATTTTGCTACTTTAACTATGTTTCTGTTGAAATTTACTGTTTCTATTATTTATGAGTCATGAAACCAGTGTGATTCTCTCAGGAAAATGTGAAATATAACATCAGGAGACCTGTATCTCAATTATAACTCAGATTGTCCTTGCTTTGTTTTGTAACACAAAGCTTCCAGAATCTTGACA
Source organism: Marmota marmota marmota (assembly GCF_001458135.2). Lineage (NCBI taxonomy): Eukaryota > Metazoa > Chordata > Mammalia > Rodentia > Sciuridae > Marmota > Marmota marmota. The sequence goes on along the minus strand of NW_026000249.1, from coordinate 20,924,793 downwards.
GATACTAAGAAAAACCAACACAAAGCAAAAATTGAAAATTAAATGATTGGTTATAGGTTTGATAACTTCACATTGATTTTTCCTCTACACTGTAGTTCTTAATTTTCCCACATTCAGTATTTCCCTCCATAAAACTATGCATACACACTCTTCATATCTAAAACCTCATCTTTGCTGCTGTGATTCCCACTGGCTAGATTGAGATCACATTTTCTTAGTCTGTACCCTGCCAAAACCCCTTTATGGCCATATACAGTTTCAATTATGCAAGCATCTTAAAATTTTACCAGGTTTTATAATAAATATTAACATTTCTCTTTGCATAGAATTTTTTCTATAATACAACATATATTTCTGCTTTGTAATCTGCTTATATTACTCCATTCTGCCTAAATAGGATAAAAGACTTTTTTCTCACTTTGTGAAATTGAATAGTGCATGCTGAATAACTTGTTAACTGAATTAAGTAAGTGTTATCAATATGCAAGCTAGATTACATTTCTGTTTTACGTGATACATGTCCAACTGGGAGATATTTTTAGTTTTAAATTATAGTTTAAGAGTCAGTATAATTGTTTAAAGGTAATTGAATTTACTTTCTAGCCATGTTTCCTTGAGTATATTAATATTTCTACCCTCATTTGTAAATAAATATGGTAAATGCTTACAATAATTTGATTAGGATATAGGAAAGGTCTCATCCTTATAAGAAAATATGTAACATCACTGACAATTTGTGAATAATTTTTGCACAAACAACTTGAACAGATATTTTTACATAGACTACCTCATCTATTCTTTTGGTCTATTTATGAGAATTTTCGAGATATGCTGCCTACTCATTCTAATCAAGCCCCATTGCTGAGTTGTCATCATTTTTGAAGATGAGAAAACTGAGGCTCAGAACATTTTAGTGCTTTGTCCTAGGTGGCAAGTCAGAGCCTGGAGACCTACATTGTTATTTCTCCTGATGCTACATCAAGTAGGAAGAATTCAACTTCTTGCCTCTCCACATCAAAACTTATCTTTTTTTGTATTGTGGTTTCTGAAAAAGTGCTACTACTTCCCCTATCAATATTTGCCACTATATATGACCTTCGTTCTTTATTCCAATTCCCTTTCTTTCCATAGGGTTTTTCTAATCACTTCTTAGATTTTTAAAAATGACTTTACCCATTAGCTGCCTTCATGTAGCCTTAAAACATATTCCAATCTGATTGACCTGAATTTCAATATGTGTAGAGTCAAAGTCTTCAAAAACCATTAAAATTATTTTCATAAGGATGCTTCATGATCCTTAATCAGGCTTCATCCCTTGAAAATCTGATTTCAGCTCTCATTATCTACTGACGCTGTCCCAAATACAGTACTCATTGACCAGCTAATGTACCCTTATTACTACTTATCTCATTTGATCTGTCTCAAAACTGAAATTGTTGACCTCCCTCTAAGTCTTAAAATTCTTACATCACTTGATTAAAATGACATTCTCTCTGTCCTGGTTATCTTATTCTTCTAAATAGATCCCCCCATTTTTTGGTGTTCTTTTTTTATATGCCCCCTAAATGCCTGTGTTTTCCATGAGTCTCTCATTTCCCTCCCTCCCTTTTTCTCTTTAATGTTTGAAAACATCAAAATAAATACATATCATACAAAGATACATTGACACCCTCTCCTTAACTTTCTGTATATATGCATACAAATACATAATCCATTGTGATCAAAAAGTATCAGCTTATTTCAAAATATTGCTGATTGATAGTGACACAGTCTCACTGTGAGTTTCTTCAGTTGCTTTGAGTATTATCAGTAACACTATTATTTATAATTATGATCATTTTATTTTAAAAATTGTTTTTGATTAACATGTATTAGTTGTATATATTAATGTGGTTCAGTGTAATATTTCAACACATATCTTCATTGTATACTGATCAAATCCAATCTTCCTTTGTCCTTCCTCCCTTTACCCCATACCCTTCCTACCTCTAGTGATCAGTATTCTACAGTTGTTTTTTCCTAGTTCTCTAAAAAATACTGAGTTGTTTTTATAGGGATTTCATTGAGTATGTAAATTACTGTGTGTAGTGTAGACATCTTAATATTATTCTAGTACATGAACATGGGAGGACTTTCCATTTTTTGTCTTTTTCATTTTCTTTTATCAGTGTTTTGTAATTTTCATTGTAGAGGTACTTCACTTCCTTGGTTAAATTTATTAATAGGTTTTTATTTAATTTGTAGCTCTCATGAATGGGATTGCTTTCATGATTTCCTTCTCAGCAAATTTACTAGTGTTGTATAAGAATGCTAATGATTTTGTACTGATTTTGTATTCTGTAACTTTACTGAAATTATTTTTCATTTCTAATAGTCTCAAATTTTAAAATGTGCTTCATTTTCACAGTACTAAAAGACATTCATTTAGGACATAAAGCCATTTAATTGCTAATTTCTACCTACATTTCCAGTTATATTTCTGCCAAATTCCTCGTACTTTTTAGTGCCTTGTCTCCACATTTTGTTATTTCTCAACTAGAAATGCTTTTTTAAAAATAGAAATTATGTTGCCTTGCATATCCAGTACATTAGTTAGGAATCCTATGTACACAAAAACAATTGAAATAACTAAAGCCAAAAAATTGGTTAAGAAAATTTTTCCATAAGCATACATGATGTCTCAAGGAAGTTGTGGGCAATAGAAAAGCTTTTACTCAGAAAGACTCTAGAGCTCATGTGTTGGTCATTGGTAAAAACCATTCATCATTATCTCTAATGGTTTTGTGTACTTAAAAAAGACTCAAGTGGATGTTCTCCCTTGGGGTATCTACTATATTTATACCATATAAACTATAGTTATCTAACTATATCTAACTATAACTATAGTTACTTGTTAGCTGATAGTATAGTTACTTGGTAGTAGAAGAACCTGGAAACTCAACTGGGTTGGACACCAAGGTGATTCACTCACATGGCTAGCAGTTGCCTACTGTCAGGTCACTTGATATTATTTACTAAAGTATTTACCTATGGCCTCTTCATGTGGCTTGGACTTCTTGGAACATACTATTTTAAATGGATTCTAAGAAACAGCACCCTAAAAGTGAGGGTTCCAAAAAGACAGAATTAGAAGCCATCAGGTCAGATAAGGACTTTTGATGTAACTGATGGAGAATCACCTCTACTGTAACTGTATTCTATTGTTCTAGGAAGACCAAACACTAATTCAGATTTAAAGAAGTGAAGAAATAAACCCACTTAACAGGGGAGTGGTGAGAGTAGCCTGTGTTGTGGGTAATGCAGTTACAGTCATCTTTGGGAAATAGATTCCAGTTCAACCTTTGTTAGTAGATTTTGCATTTTTAAAATCAGCACCATAAGCTAGAATTTCATAAGCACAATTTCAAAATACAGCTTTAAATATCCACAGAATTTGGCCAGACTTTTTACTGTTGGTTCTAAATATTTTAGAGGAAATCTAATGGATATATCTCTACACATGCATTTTCCATGTTCTAATTATTCATGAGGTTGATGGTGGCCAGAATTATGTGACACAGACATGGTTGTTATGTTCCATATTTTTGAAGGGGTTGAGCATTTCATAGATGAAAAGTATTGACCATAAAGTTTCTATAGCATCTGCTACTCCCTGCAATGTTTACTAATCAGTCACATTTCTACTTTACCACTTTCCCTGTGGCAACATTTAACCCCCCTGTATAAGTGTCACTCCATCTACATACTCCCACTAAATTTTGTAGATTATTCAGCGTTTCTTGTTCTGAAAATATCATTGGATATCCAGATCAATTCCTATCCCCCAGATTATATGGATTCTGAAGAATAAGAACATATCACTATTTCCACATATGATAGTTAGTTAACCAATGAAAATATTGTATATATTAAAATATACATTTATCTTAGCCTATAATTTAAAGGCAGAATTTTTATTACTTAACTAATTCATAATTGATTTAAGTTTGTGATTTTAGGATTATTATGCTACTGAATGATATTAAGATATGTCTGGAATTTGTAACTATACATCTGAAGGAACTCATCCAACACTGAGCCCATTTTCTTATTATAATTTTCATTACTCAATTGAAGGCTGTAGCTCTTTGTGGTGATTGCTAAGCAAAATCAATGATATTTTCTAATAATACATAGAAGAATTGACTTCAATTGTTAAAAATTATTGTATACTAATATACAGTACACAAATTGTTTTGCATGATAATTTTATGGGCACTGTGGTACATATTAAGATTATTCTTCTCTCATTTATTTATGATGATCTGGCAATGAATTTTAAATTAGAACAACTTGACTACTAGCTGATTTTTGCTGGAGCTGACAGAAAGAAATGAATGAATTTATTGTTTTGTTTTCTGCACACTGCAGGATTTGATAAATACCTATAACTGGGTTAAAAATTCATAAGTCAACTAAAGATATATTTTTGAGTGGAAATTTTAAGGTCCTTATTGAGTATAGAAAATATGGAAATAAAATTTACAGTTACTCAGAGTTTATAAATGAATATCTGTAGGAAGCTATTAAGTGTCTATCAGACAAAGAGAAATGACAGTTGAAACATTTTACTTCTCTTTTCTAGATCTATAGTTTCCCTGAAATTTAAATGAAATATGGCAAAGAATGATTGAAGATCACTATTAAGGAACATTATCCATATGCAAATTTCTCATCATATATTATCCCTGTAAAACAGCTTATTTATAAATATTAACAACTTGTTATTGGTCATTTTGGGGTGTAACTTCAAAGATAAAACAGTATCACTTCTACATATTAGATATAAATGAAAATTCCCTGGTTGCAAATGGTGTCTGACATAGCTGGTTGTTATCATTTAGTCAAAATGATCATTTAGTTTTCAGTATTATCCCAATAGGGAAGTAGTAAATGATTGAGTTTTTGATAATTTATGATAGGCAAGAAAGTGGTTACTATCATTTTAAAGGAGACTACATTTTAGTAATGGTTTAGGAGAGTTTTAAAATTCTATCTTCATGGAAAGTGGATTGTCCTTTGTAGTAACATTCAGATTATTCTAACTAATAATGCTGTTCTCCCAACAGAAAATCCAGTCAGAATTGACAAGTCATGAGATCAGTTTAGAAGAAATGAAGAAACATAACCAAGGAAAGGAGGCTACCCAAAGAGTTCTATCCCAAATTGATGTTGCACAGGTATATTTTATTGCATAAACTAAGGATCTTGTTTCATCTACACATTAAAACTCTAGTGTATATTAGTCGTGTTGATTTTTAGCAACATTGGTATTGAATGCATTATTCAAAAACCAGACTATAATGCCTCTCTGTATGGGCTTTCTTGATTTGTGCATTTTAAAGATAAAATATTAACAGATTAGTTTTTACTTCATCTCAGACTAAGGAAAAACACTGTATTTTCTCAAATATGTGTATTCTTTGTGTTTGATGATTAGAAAAATATTTACTTTTCATTTCTGGAAATAAGATGCATTAATAAAAATATGACTGATTGTTTTATGGAAGGCAAAATAAAATTGGTGCCTCCTTACATTGTTTTTACAGAAAAAATTGCAGGATGTCTCCATGAAGTTTCGATTATTCCAGAAACCAGCCAATTTTGAACAGCGTCTAGAAGAAAGTAAAATGATTTTAGATGAAGTGAAGATGCACTTGCCTGCACTGGAAACAAAGAGTGTTGAACAGGAAGTAGTACAGTCACAGTTAAATCATTGTGTGGTAGGTATACCTGGTGGCAAGTAACCAGCTATCCCTTGAATTTCCTAATTATGAAAATTGCTTTTAGATAACTGCAATAAATAAACTAATTAGGTTTAAGGTTAAGAACAAAAATTGGCCATGTATTGATAAACAGTAACTCTTACTGTAATTGGAACCATTTAAATGCCATTCTTTAAGTGTCTTTCTTGAATGTAAAATTCTTCTAAGGACTATGAAGAATGCAGATGAGGTCTTTATATGATTCTATGGTACTTTGTACATATATTTAAATGAAAATCAAGAAAGGAAGCATATTGATCTACATGCAACAACTATATCACTAGTTCCAATATAAATAACCATTTCAGAAACAAAGGGGGCCAAGTAAGCTAAGTAATGTACACAAGTCATCTCTAATTCTTGAGGCTAAGGATTAGGTAAGAGGATACAAAGACAAAAAACTGTGAAGGGCATAGCAAGATTATATCCCAAGTATTCTTACTCCAAATTGTAATATCTTTTTTTTTTTTTAAATATTTATTTTTTAGTTTTCGGCAGACACAACATCTTTGTTTGTATGTGGTCCTGAGGATCGAACCCGGGCCGCACGCATGCCAGGCGAGCACGCTACCACTTGAGCCACATCCCCAGCCCAAATTGTAATATCTTTCCTTTGAATATTAGGTTGAATATACAATGAAGTGCTATAGGCAAATAATATAAAAAGGCAAGGAAAGATACAAATGACTTGTAACATATATTTTAATTTGACTTTGGAATATGTTCTATTCTTTCTGTTATTAGAAATTCACCAAGTCAGGTGATCCCTTTGACAACATAAACTGGAGTGTGAGGGTGTCTAGGAAAACAATATAAGTATTATTATAACTGTATATTCAGAGTAATCATGGTTTAAATTCACCTAAAATGAACCACTGAATATTATTAGCATTAAAAGTGGAAATGTTTATTTAGCATTTTGTTCTTCAAGTATTATATATATGTGACCTTTCATCTAAGATAAATGAATAAGATATTTTTCAATATAAAGAATAAGACATTTGGAAATATCTCTGATTCCAAAAGTCATATAATAGATTGCCATATAGCAAGGAATGATCTCAATGCTTCCAGATGCCTATATATTTTTTGACATCTTATAAGACAGAAGGAAGATGAAGTAAAAGTAATCTGGAAAGCCCAGACATAAGTCATAATTATTGATAAAGGAATATTACCATCAGATATCAAACAGGGAATTAAGATGGAAATAGACTATGCCTATAGCCTTAATTAATCAGATAAGTTTTCAGCCTATACAAAGCACTCCTTGTGCACATTGATTTTAAACTTAAAAGTGAAAACAAACCCAGTTTTATTCTGACACTATTATCTACTAGCAAGTTTATTTCTTAGTAGTAATAAGTAATTTGTGTTTAGTGCTGAACAAATTATATTATAAAACATTATATATAGTGTACATATACAAACATACATGAACCTATACTACAAACACATATTTTTCCAGGACAAATGAAAGATTAATTTATTTAATATTAAATTTAATGGTTACATTCATAATCCCAGTGGCTCAGGAGGCTGAGGCAGGAGGAACATGATTTCGAAGCCAGCCTCAGTAACTTTCAGTAACTTAGCAAGTTCCTAAGCAACTCAGTGAGACCCTGTCTCTAAATTATATATATATATAGGCTGTGGATGTGGCTCAGTGGTTAAGTGCCTCAGTACCAAAAAGAAAAAAAATTAGAATTAATATATTTAAATTTAGTTCCCATTCTTATATATGACAATATATTTTGAAACTATCATCTGAAAATTTTACCCTAAGCACCATGAGGACAACAGTGAACATGTTGATTTGTTCATTGCAGATTCCCTTGTGACTCAAATACTCTATGGTACGTGATAGACACTAGTAAATACCCAGTGATTGAGGGAATTGATTCATCCAAACTCATGGCTAGGATTATTTAACTCTTAACAAACAGAAATCTTGTAATATTTAGAATGACCTTTATGAGCTTGGACTAAAGAACTAAATATGTATGATGCACTCCTACTATAATAAGAAAAGCTGCAAATTATGCATGATTTTATATAATATATAATATATATGTATATATGTATATATATGTGTGTGTATATATATATATATATATATAAATAATCACAAATAGAAACATTAAATTAAAAGAAATGCAAACATTAGATACTGACAACAGCTGCAAATACTACCCCATTAAAAATGGAAACCAAACAGCCTTAAGATGAAACCCTGTATTTTTTAATATTATGAGTTGATTTAACATTGTTTCTTATGTTTCATTTTATATTTTAACTTAGAATTTGTATAAAAGTCTGAGTGAGGTGAAGTCTGAAGTGGAAATGGTGATAAAAACCGGACGTCAAATTGTACAGAAGAAGCAGACGGAAAACCCCAAAGAGCTTGATGAAAGAGTGACAGCTTTGAAATTGCATTATAATGAGCTGGGTGCGAAGGTGCGTGCATGTTGAGATCACAAACACTACTTTTCCACTTTCCTTATAAACTGCACAGAAATCCTTGTTGTCATTCTTTTTGTCTTTTTTTCTCACACAGGTATGTATTTTTTCATGTGTAATTTCTTTCTTTTTTTTCTAGTAATAGGGACTGAACCCAGGGGCAATCTACCACTGGCCTACATCCCCAGCCCTTTTCAAAATTTTTAATTTTGAGACAGGGTCTCGATATGTTGCTAAGGCTGGCCTCAAACTTGGGATCCTCTTGCACTAGCCTCCTGAGTTGCTGGAAATAGAGTCATGTGTCCCTGCACATGTATAATTCTTAAGAAACAATAATTAATCAGTGAGGTTCACCTTGATACTATATTGAAAAGTATATGAATTCAGGGAGGTTTTTATAGGCCCATCAGGTAGTTATAAAAATGTTCCTTGTTTTAAATTTGTCTTGTTTCCCTTGTATATATCTATGTATGATGACTTGGAGACTGGTGAATATTATAAACTATCATGTATTTATATTTGTTCTAGTAGAGCTGATACTTTCCATGTAGATCGTATTTAGTGTAATGGAGTTGGCTCATGCCACAGAAATTACTTCCCCATGTGGCCATATCTTGTATAACCCACTCCACATAGCTAATGAGATAGTATGAATAGGCAGTTAAGTCCTTTATATCTTATATAAATATATAAGTCCTTTATATATTTACTGTAACTTTTATAGAGATTTATTGAATCTACAGATCAGTTTGAGTAGTATGAACATTTTAGCTATGTCTTTATGAACATAGGATATATTTCAATTTATTTGTGTTTCTTCAATTTCTAGTCTTAGGACTGGAGATACAGCTCAGTGATAGAGTCCTTGACTAATGTGCACTGCCAAAAAAGTAGGGGGACAAAGAGGCAGAAATCTCTAGTCTCTAATTATAAATCAAATAACCTCTAATAATAATCCTAATGGTATAATTTATTAAATTAAGTAGACCTGTTATGTTTATACTCAACAGTTTATCATTCAATCAGGGTGCCTTACACTAAAATTGTGTCAATGAGTATCAATTTTATTTAGGGTTCTGGGGATCAAACTCAAAGTCACATAATGCTGTGTAAGTATTCTGCCACTGGGCTACATCCCAAGCCCATTTTATTTTATTTTGAGACAGGGTCTAGCTAAGTTACAGAGGTTGGCCTTGACCCTGTGATCCCCCTGCCTTTTAGCCTCCCCAGTAGCTGATATTACAGGTTTGCACAACTGCATCCAGCTGAGTCTTTTTATTTAAGAAAAAAATATTTTGTAAAAGGTTATTTTCTCAGTTTACTTTTTCAGATATAAATTATTATGTGAGCTTTTCCTTGATATAAAATACTTACCCCCCAATTTTTGTCTTTGAAGCAGTAAATTTGACATAAAATGACATTGATTGAATTGCTTAAAATTTAAAACCATAAAAGTAACATTATTAAACTATTAGTGCACTGAGTTTATTACTATTAAGAAATGAATGACTCCCATAATGATATAAAGCTTTATTTATCCCTGAAAATATATACTTGAGAGCTGATATTTAGTTTTAGCCATTTGGCACTTAGTCATATCATTAAAGAAAAACAAAAGAAATACTGAGAAATTATGCTTTAATAGCATTGCAGAGTACAGCAAAAAAAAACATAGAGCAAGAATTTATGCTTTAAGTAAATAGTAATTTAGAAACATTAATGATTAAGGGATCATGTGTAAATACTATCATAAAAAGACTATAAGTCATGTATTCTTTGGCTGAGGAAAAAAAATTATTGTCTGCATGTTGACTTTCAAGACATCTTCAGAAACAGTGCTTTTACTTAGTAAAAGCAAAGGCAATAAGCATATTCTATTGTTTAAAAATGGGGAACCCTTCTAATTTAAACATCATCAGAATTCACATAGTTGTATTTGTCTTGTATCTCATATATATACATATATATAATATATATATATACACACAATATATATTATTGTAACTTTTATAGAGATTTATTGAATCTATAGATCACTTTGAGTAGTGATCTGTAGATTCAATAATATACATGAATAACAACACTTATATCGTCTCCCAAATATAATGTTACATTTTTGTAGTAGATAACTCATGCTGCCATAACAAAATAGAGTAGACTAGGTGGCTTAAACACAGAAATTTATTTCTCTAAGTTCTGAAGGCTGGGAGTCCAAGATCAAGGTGCCATCACAGTCAGTTCCAAATGAGGACTTTTAGTGGCTTGCAGATGGCAATCTTTTCACTGTGTCTTTACTTCGCAGAAAGACAGAAATCATTGTCTCCTTCTTATAATACCACCATCCTCTCAGATTAGAACCCCATATTTATGTTCTTATTTATCTGAATTATTTTCCAAAGACCAGATGTAGTGATTCAATTTAGTCATACAGGGGTTAGGATTTTAAAATATGAATTTGGATTGGCGGCTCAGGAGGCTGAGGCAGGAGGATCACAAGCTCAAAGCCAGCCTCAGCAAAAGCCAGGAACTAAGCAACTCAGTAAGACCCTGTCTCTAAATAAAATACAAAATAGGGCTGGGGATGTGGCTCAGTGTTCGAGTGCCCCTGAGTTCTATCCCCAGCACCCCCAAAATAAATAATTTAATAAAATAATAAAAATAAAAATAAATAAAATATGAATTTATGGTTACACAATTAAGTCCATAGCATATTTCTTACAATAAACAATTATGTTATTTTTGCACATGGTCTTACCCACAGGCATCCAGAAAAGTCTATGGGGGGAGTAACTATGACAATGATATTAAAATCATATGCTAAATATTTAAAGGCAAAATAAAAATAACAACTTATTGTTTAATCAATAAAATAGTTTCTATGTCTAATTAATTTTATTGAGAAATATTAAACCTAACACTTTTGTAGTAATAACCATAATCCATTTTCTAAGGCTCTCTATGCTTTGATTGTTATGAAAATATACATGAATAACAGTACTTATATTGTCCCCCAAATATAATTGTAAGTATTCATAAAACAATGACTGCTGAAACATTTTACTGCAGGTGGCACTCTTTTAAATGTATCTATTCTCCACATTCATAAAAATGTATAAAACTCAATTTTCCTTAAGGTGGCAGTGTCTCCTGATTTTTCAAAACCTATTTAGCTAGACAAAAACAAAATAAAATAAATAGAAATCAATAATGCATTAGCTCTGGGAAGATAGAGTTTCTTTGAAATACTGAATCTAGAATCCTTTTCTACCAATAGTATATAGAAAAATAATAACTTTGCATATAAACACACCATAAGGTATGCTTTTTCCTCCCCCACACAAATAAAAATCCTTGCAGTCAAAAGGGCAGATATTATTACTTCCCCTAAAGGAAAAATAGAAGGGAAAAATCAGTTTAAAAAATGAATTTGCAACCTCAACAACTAAGTATTTTTTTAAATGCATACATACCTCTTGTAAAGGAACTAATAAACTTGGTTGAATATTTTGAATTTGTATTTGAGTTTCAGGATGTTTATTTTAATTTTAACATTTTCAGTTCTTTATGTATATCTTTACCTTTGTTTTTTTTAATGCTTATAGATGCATTCTCTTTTGGTTGTATGCATGTATACAATGTGTGTGTATGTGTGTGTGTGTGTGTGTGTGTGTGTGTATTAGTGCTACTTATTACATCTAGGGCATGTTGTTCAACTGGGCAATTGTAGTGGTGGTGGTGTTACTGTTTTAACCAATTTCCTTATGGGTGAGATTAATTTGAAATCTACTTTTCAGATCACTTACTAACAAAGCCAAATCTTTTCAAGATTTTCTTTACCAGTAAAGTAATAAATTTAATATGGCATAAACTTTTGCCATGAACTTTCAGGTACCAGTTTCTTTGAGCCATCCCAGAATGGAAATAAAGAAGTAATTTAAGTGTTACGATATGTCAATTTATTTCAAACTGTTGTCTATTTTGACCCTCAGCATAACCCTATCTGCCAAACAGAACAATTCCATTTGATGGATGTGAAAATAGGAAGATGAGGTATCTTGCCTCAAATCACAGGCAGGTTAAAACTACACTGGGCATCATAGAGTCTAACATGCATATGCTTTATCATACTGCCTCTACTGAGTCAAATATTATAAATCTAATGCTCAGTTTCCCAGCCTCCATGACAGAATGTTTTTTTTTTCCTATAGTTAAAACACATAAAAATCAAATCAGAAACTTTAATTTCTTTACTGGTTATCATTCCTGACTTGCAATTAATACTTTTTTGGGTTTTCATTCATTGCTTTATTTAACTTGTACAATATACTTAATGTGAGATGTTTCTTCATTCAAGGAAACGTATGGAGTGAAACACAATAATAAAAAGAGCCATGAGTGGAGGGAACTTGTCTTTGAGTATTTGCAGTTTATCTGGTTTTGCTAATGAGTTGACTACTGTTTAGGAAAAGTCCCTGGGATTCTTATTAAATTGACCAACAAACTTAAAAAATATAGGAACATTCTGGGAAGGTGGTAGAGAAATACAAGTTAATTCATTCTCTATGTGAGAATGTGAAAGAATTTATTTTTAGGGGGTTTTGGGTTTTTTAAATATTTTTAGTTGTTGATAAACCTTTATTTTATTTATTTATATGTGGTACTGAGAATTGAACACAGTGCCTCACACATGCCAGACAAGTGCGCTACTACTGAGCCACAACCCCAGCCTGGGTTTTGGTTTTAAATGCTGAATAGAAGAGCAGAGAAGATTAAGACATGATTTTCTCTATTGATAAGAGTGAAAATTTTGTTTTCTCATTCATTTTTCCCCCTATTTTGTGGTAATTACATTTAAGGAGGAAGAGACCTAAACTTGGTGGTGTTGTATACAAAAGCAATGCACTTTAAAATTGTATTGATGATGAAATTGAAAATATCACACAAATACTTTTGCTTTTTGAAAGGAATATGATTTCTCCATTTTGATACCTTACTTGCAAGAACAGGCCTCATTTATATATAGAAGATTGTAAACTTGCTTGCCTATCTCTTTGACAAATGACTCTAGGTTTTCTACAAGAAATGGGACATATTTCATTTTGACTTATATCATTCCATTTATTACAAATTTTGTCCATAAATTATTTTTATTCATATTAGAGACAAGCTTATATGGCTTTTTTCCCTACTATGACAGCAGATACTATCTTTTGGACAAGAAATCTTATCTGCTCAAGGCTGTTTTTATTTACTATTAATGTGCAGAATACATTACTTTTTCTAAAACACAATTTTAAGATATAGAAGGAAATTGTTAATTTAAAATGACAGAAATATGAAAGTTCCAATTAAGTAGCTATAAGTAAACATGAGTTGGAAAGTAAACCATATTACATTTTATTATCTTTCATTTCAGGTAACAGAAAGAAAACAGCAGTTGGAGAAATGCTTGAAGTTGTCCCGTAAGATGCGGAAGGAAATGAATGTCTTGACAGAATGGCTGGCAGCTACAGATATGGAATTGACAAAGAGATCAGCAGTTGAAGGAATGCCTACTAATTTGGATTCCGAAATTGCCTGGGGAAAGGTAAAACACATATCACTGCAGGTTATATTTAACATATGAAAACACATAGTAATATGATTTTATAAGGAAGTATTAATGTGAAATAATAATAGAATTATAAATATTATCTTGCTTAATTTTTCCCTCTCCTCAAAGATTAAATAATAGTTTTTGTATATTTCAAGACTATAATAAAGCCAGTGGTAAGTTTCAGCAAGAGTCTCCTCAAAGTTTATTTGGAATCAAGTTGGTTATAAATAAGTTCTTAAGATATCTATATATCTATATCTATATATAGATATAGATATAGATAGATATTGATATAGATATAGATATAGATAGATCTTAAGAACATTTTATATATACACACACACACATACATACACACATATATATACATATATGTATATATATACATATATGTATATATTTTATTGGTCAGCTAGTCAGTTCAGAAATGAGGCTTTATATTCTACTAGCATACTTAAGAACAGACTACACAGGTAAACACTACAACCATGAAATGGAGAAGATCATAGTGACTGCAGACAATTGGACTGGACAGAACTTGAAAGATCAGCAAATTGACAAGGTCATAATAAAAAAAAAATCTCTAGTGATTTGTATCATTTCCATCACCAAAGGCCATGGGGTGTCCTTTCATTATCACCTGATAAATTCTTACTATTTCTCTGACAGCCAATCAGACATTTATCGCTGCCTAGAATTTAAGGTAATGGCACTCATAGCTTAATTTTTTTCCAGATGAATTGTTACTAGATTATTTGAAAGTGTGCTGATATAAAGGGAATTTGTGATACTAATAGCATGTTTCCCATCTCAAACTTTGCCAAGGCATTAGAATATTTTGTTAAAAAAGTAAATATGTAATAGAATAACAACCATCTTGATTTTTTTTTAAATTAAAAAGACATGGATGCATGCATTGACTAGCTTTTTAAAAAGATCTATGGTTTGTTTTTAATTCAGTGTGTCTATTCAAATTATTCATAGTTGGAAAATTTTAAGTACATCATATAGCAACTTACAATCATAATGAAACCCAAACTGAAAACTATTTTTATTTATGTAGGTTTAGAGGATAACTAGTGGTTAAAAGTTTAACACATAAAAAATTCAAATAAGTAGTAGTGAATAAAATTAATTTTCTTCCCATTGAAAATAGATTAAGTGCTAGAGATAAGATTTTTGAGTTATGGTTATTAATTCAGGAGCATGTATTATGTGAGATTATTATAATAAGAATACAGAGTGCAGATTAATAATTACATTGGTCTTATTTTCACCTTATCATTTAAACATGTAACTCATTTCTATTTTTTTGGTAATTTTGATTAAATAATTATATGCTTAGGTACAGCTTGGCTACTACAAGAAATAGACCAACAATGTAGTCACTCAAAGAAGACAGAGGTGTATTGTATCTCAGGTGAGGTCAGTATTTCAGAGTAAAGGAAGTAGTTTTGCTATATGAAGTCATTCCAAAATTTAGGTCCTTTTCATTCCATCATTTTGCGCTCTTCTATGTATTTGTACTCACAGGGTGTGAAGCTTGCTTACCAATGTCACACCTTAACTCCAGTGTACCACAGTAGAGATAGAGAAGTGGAAGACAAGCATTTCTCTCTTGTGACTACATTATAAAAGTTCCACACATATTTCTGCTCTTACCCCATTTGCCAAAACTTGTGTAACTCTTATCTATACCTCAGGGAGGGTGACAAAATATGGTCTCTAGCTGAGTGGTCATGTCTCCTTTCTAAATGATGTTGTATTTAAATAAATAAGGAGAAAATGGATTCTGGGACACAATTATTTTGGTCTGAGTGGTATCATACATGCCCTTTACATCAATAGTTACATAAAGGCAGAAAAAGGCTTTATGAGCTGTCTCTCTATTTAAAAGAAAGCACATGACCTACAACTGACAGTTCTCAGCATGAGTGCCCATAAAACATCAAACACACAAGACCCAAAATATCCATGACCCATCAAAATGTGAAATATAGTAAAACATGCATGGAACAAGCAATAGTAAATTTTAGGGATTCATGAAAATCATCTAAACTTTATTTTCAGAAATCTGCTTCTTGACACATGGATAATATCTTACATTGCTCCTTTCAAATTAAGCAGGAATATTAGATTGTTATGGCTGCTAAAACAGAATACTATAGGCTAGTGGTTCACACAATAGAAATTTATTTTTTCACAGTTCTGGAGATGGAAGTCCAAGATCAAGGTATAAGGAGGATTCCTTTATTCTGAAGCCTGTCTTCCTTAGCTTATAGATGCCCATCTTGGTCTTCACATACTCTTTTTTTCCATACATGTCTGTGTCCCAAATTTCTCTTATAGGGACAATAATTTTACTGGATTAGACAACATCTTGATTTCTTGTAATAGACTTATACCTTTAAATGCCATTTTCCAAATATTTTAACATTCTGAGCTACTGCCAATCAGGACGTCATGAGTTTTGGAGGCTAGAATTCAGCACGTAACGGTAGAGTAGCTCTATAAATATAAAGTGGAATGCGATTATAATATTGTATAAAGGAGGAGTGATTGGTAATAAGAGAATTGGAAAAAAATCTGATTATAGTTTACAAACAGGTTAAGAGAAAATTTAAAAGTATGTCATAAATTAATTCTGTACATCAGAATCCTCAGGAAGTTACTGACTAAATTACCTAAGGCGATAGTTTCATGGTAAAGTTCTAACTTTGCCTTAAAATCATTAAAATAAAAAAGAATATTTTCTGCAAATATTTCTAGACTCTCTTTGTCACATAGAAAGCTTGAGTGGTATGAAGATGTGTCCAGTTAAGTTTATTCTTATTTCACGTGCTTTCGTGTTAGATGGGGAATTAGATTCAAGCTGTAATTCTTACCTATTTCAAAGGATAGATGTCAGTTTCTTTAAAAAAATAAGCTAAGCAAGCATTTAATTCAACATGTTAACTACATTTGCCAGTTATTACAAGTACTTAATAACTGGAGAAAATTTGAGTATGTATAGTTAACTTATTTTTAAACTGTTTTATTTATTCCTACTGAATTTCTATCAGTTCTGTTCATCCAAAATATATTCATTTAGTCTACAAATATTTGAATGTATAGGTAAGTATTTTTTTGTACACATGAAAATTTCAGTTACCACTATAGTGATTGTTTTACCCTAAGTTTGTCTAAACAAAAATTTCAATAGTATTGATTACAGCAAATATTTTCAATTTTATTTTAAAGTATTTTAATTATAGTTATTGTATATATATAATTTCAAAAAATATTTTGCAGGGCCTAAAGAGAGAAATTGTGGAACTAGACAAGCATAAAGAAACTAGAAAATGAGGGAAAATTACACTAGGAAGATAAAGAAATCTTTTCACAGAAATATGTTCACAATATCTCATGGGTGGTGAAATGGATAGGAAAAAAGACAGCCATGAATTTTGCTACAAGCTTCTCAGCAGACAAAACCAGGAACTAAACCTATTTATGAGACTCCAGGTGTCCAAGTTATCAAAACCATCATTAAAATAATTTTTACTAATAATACGATAGCTTTTTCTAGGACTTAGATTCAGAAGTAAAAAAAAATGGATTATAAATGAGATAGTATCCTTATATTAGTGTTTATATTGCCATATTTTTCTATCAGCATGCCTGCACACAAAACAAAAAGAGTGCCAAAGTACCATTCAAGAAAATGATTTTGTTAGAAGACAAAATATTAGGGCGCAAGCTTAGAATGCTCTGAAGTCATCTGTTCATATTTTACATTTTCCAAACAAGTAAATAACCAGCTATTCTTCCCTTGAATATTATTTCAAACACCTAAACTTTTAAATAGAATCAGGTAGCAGAGAATTTAAGTTCCTCTTCCATGGACACAGGAAAAAAAAATGTCTTCTGTATCTTCTCTCTCTCTCTCTCTCTCTCTCTCTCTCTCTCTCTATATATATATATATATATATATATATATATATATATATA
>NW_026000249.1:20890482-20906001 GCF_001458135.2 Marmota marmota marmota | reverse complement strand
TGTATGTATGTATGTATGTGTGTATGTGTATATATATATATATATATATATATATATATAATTATAAATGTATATGATTATATATATACATATATATATATATATATATGATTATAAAAGAGTAATTTATTAAATTGGCTTGCACAGCCAGAAGCTACATAGTCCCACAGTGGCTGTCTGCAGATTGGAGAGCTGCAGGAACAAGTATCTGTTCAGTCCAAGATGCTGAAGCCTCAGAACAAGAGGGATAAATGATGCTATCCCAGTTTGGGGCTGAAGGCTTCTGGAAACTCCCTGGAGAATCACTGGCAGAGTCCACTTTGGAAGAGTGAAGGATCTGGAGTCTAATATCCTCAGGTGATCACAGCAGCAACAATCAAGAAACCTTTCAAGAAGAATAGAACTTGCATCTGCTGCTGCTTCTTTGTTCTTCCAACTTTTATTCCACCCTAGCCTCCAACCAGTTAGATAGTGCAGCACACATTTAGGGAGGGTCTCTACTTTACTTCCCTATCCCACATGCCAATCATTCCTAGAATTACTTTCATTGACACACCCAGAAGCCTCTTAATTTTAGTCATTGCTTAATCCATTCAAATTGACAATTCAGATTAACCATTGCAATAAGTTAAATTGTCACTGCACACCTTCAGAGCAGTGATGCTAGCATGGAGATGAATTACTTGGAACCAATAAGGGAACCAAATAGATTCTGAACCTTTTCTTATACTGGCCAGCCAGATTAGCTGTGGTCTTTCCGAACTTGGCATAGTTTGAGGGATCAGTTTACCATTCCTCTTTTAATTCTGTCACTTAAAAAAAAAAACAAAAAACTAAAAAAAGCACCTAAAACCATGAAAAGTATATTACAAAATTCATGCTTCTTGAAAAATATAGTAAAATTGGAAGCACTTTAAATGATGCAATGTGATAACATGTAAAAAATGTAAAAGGGATGTTACACATTATTTAATGATAAATTATATAGTAAAAAGGAAGATATGAATGAGAATTAACATCAGTGAATATAGAACAATACCTATATCTGTGAGATATAGGTGAAGGAAGGAAAATAGTGCATAGGAAACAAACATATATAATATTTTTTTTCCTTAAAATAGGATATGAATAGAGAAGTAATGATTATATTTTTTTATATTTTCTGTGTTTCTAATATCATATACAGGAACTTAAGAAAACAAAACATACAAAAATGTCAAATGATAGTGACGATTTTTCCTTTGAAAATCTCTGTAACCAGGTTCTGTGTGAGAAATATTGGTAATGAACAAATATATACTATATCAATAAGATTCATGTGACTGTAATGAAATAGTTGAGGCAGTTAACTTGAGAAAAGAGAAGGTTTATTCTGACTTACAATTCTGAGGGTTCTAGTCTTAGATTGGGCAGCCTCATCACTTTGGGCCTCTAGTGAGGGAAGCACATCATGGCAGAGACTCATAGCAGAGCATATTGCTTACAACATTACCTAGGAAGAAAAGAAAGACCCAGAAGAACAACAGAGTCCCATAATCCCTTTTGAGGACATACTGCAGTGACTTAATCATCTCCTATGAAGCCCCATATGCGGAAGGTTTTGCTATCTCCCTGTAACATTACCTTGGGAGCCAAACCTTTAATTCATGGACCCATGGGGGAAACTAGCCATATTCAAACCATAGCATCTATGTGTTGAAAATCACTAACTTCAAAATATGCCTAGTATT
This sequence comes from Marmota marmota marmota, assembly GCF_001458135.2. Taxonomy (NCBI): domain Eukaryota; kingdom Metazoa; phylum Chordata; class Mammalia; order Rodentia; family Sciuridae; genus Marmota; species Marmota marmota. The sequence continues at coordinate 20,904,271 of NW_026000249.1, read as the reverse complement.
CCTATGACTAAGCATCAAAGCAACTCCTGCTGAGTAAACAACAAGACAGGAACCTAGGAGATCAATTTTCCCTAGGCCAGTAAAGAACATTTTCTTTCCAGTTTTTAGTGAGGGTATGGATATTGATTTTTCTGGACCTCATTAACTACATTACAGTAGGTTTGACTGATTCTCACTATTTCCTGTTCAAACTGGAGTCACAGAAATGAGTGGCACAAAATGAAAATTGAGAATTTGCATCAAACTGGAGCCAAAGGAAGCATGTGAGTGGTTAGTTTGTGTGATAGAAGTGCAGATACTGCAGTAATTAGAATGCTCCTATTTGGAGGAAATAGGTGTCATAGAGGAAAGATGGGCAAGTCACTGGGTGAGAAATAACATCAAGTCTTATGGCCCTCTTAAGATGATGCTGTTTCCCTTATTGTAAATATGTAATGAATGCAAAATGCTCCATATACCTTTCTCTGAATATTGAACACTTTCTTAGGGTATCCAAGACTAGCAGTATAGTAGGCATTCACTTTCCCTAAGGATGTAGCAATCATATGTGTCTAGGCTCCTTATTATGAGGAGTAATATTACTATGGGAATCATTATAAGATCTGGCTTACTAGTGACCATCCCAATTCGAGTGAACTGTTTGATCTTCCTTAAAGGGAAGAATTCTGCAGAGACTCACTCATCAAGTCTAAAGTAAATCAAATTCGATTTTATGAACTGTAGCAAAGATGGAATGTAGCCAATAGACTCATTCCATTCTGCCTGAGTTTGTACAGGCCCCATGCAAACTATTGTCTTTTTGTATATAAATATTTGAGAGAAATCAAAATAAGAATGCTTCATGATACATAAAAAATTATATGAAATTCAAACATCAGTATTAATACAGTTTTGTTGTATCATATCTGTTTATTACTATCTGTGGCTACTCTTATGTTACAACAGCAGAGTTGAGTAGTTATGATGGAAATGGCACAACGCACAAAACTTTGAACAATTGCAGTATGGCTGTTGACAGAAATAGCATGCCAATCCCAGAAATGGAGGAAAGCTAATGTAAAAACAGTTCCATATGCCTGATCCTAGACTTTGCCCTATCTCATTTTTAGAAGGGTATCAGTACATTGGCATTACTAGGATTCTTTTGATGTATTGTAGGAGTTGTCATTCCTAAGCATATTCAGTAGTCATACATTCAAAACTATAAATGCTAGTGCAAACACATAGTCTTCCCTTAAAATACTGGATGATACATGAAATAATTTCAGATATTTAAAGTTCCCATCTACTTGGAAAGAACTCTAAACCTGAGACTATCTTAGATCATCCATGTAAGATTCTTAGTGATCCCATAAGAAAGAATGAGAGAACTTAGAGAAGTAGGTAGGATGAGTGCTGGAATTAATTGGAAGGACATCTGCAAGCAAGAAAACTGTCTCCTCTGGTTCCATCCTGTAATCGTGCTTCCAAATTACAGTTCTAGAAAAAGAAATGAATATATTTAAATTTTGATTGTTTTAGAAAGGTAGAGGAAAACATTTTAAATGAAAATAATAGGAAGGAGACATTTTAGAATAATAACAGGAGAAAAAGTTGATAATGAGAATTTAAAAGGTAAACGGTTAATGCTATTTTGAAGTTCCTAAAGTGAAATATTCCTTTCTCTGGTTTTTACAATTCCGTCTATTTCCTTCAGAATAGTGTTAAAGAGGGAATGATTAATATTAAATGATGAAAGAATGAATTATTATTCCTAGCTGCATGGCCTGGACATTAAAGATATTATGAGGGAATGGTAACTGATTATTTTCATGCCACAAATGTTGAGACATTTTAGCCTTTCATACCTAACAACTCTATTAATGGAATTTGCCAGAATGAGGTCAGAAGCATTCATGTCAATAAAATAGAATTGATGGAAGGAAATAATAAGGCAACCTAGGTGAAATAAAAGCACCTGAACTGACACTGCACAGGATCCTTGAATTATCATGATAATCTCTATTTCCTTGAACAATTACATAGGCATTAACATTTCCCTTGACAAGAGTACAGGGAAAATGTCTGTTTGATCACTGGTGTTTCCCATGTACATTACATGGAGTGTAACACATGTTCATTAAATGTCTGTTTAAAAATAAGTTGAAATTGAAGATAAAAATTAAAAATGCAATGACCCAGCAGTTCTTGAAAGGAGAAAAATGCTGATGTGCATTTAAAATTATTCATATTTTAGAACAAATAGAAATATGAACATCTGACCAAATATTCCTATTTTTACATGAGAAAATAGAATTGTTTATATGACAAAGCCATAAATAGAATTCAGTACTATCTCTGATTCCAAAGGCTTTTATAGTATACCAAATTATGGTTAGAAATCTTATTTTCTAACACTCTACCTCTGAAATAATACAAAAGGTATCCATAAATAAATTATGAATGAATTTAATATGCACAAAATATAAGCCCACATTAAAGTAATAAAATAAAAAATATGTACATGTATCACTTATTACATTGTTTTCTGTCCCCACTAATGTGATTATATATCTCAAATAGTATTGTAATGTTTTAAATTTACTCTGATTAGTTAGATATAAGTAAATCAATTCTGGCTATCCCATTAATGGCTCAAATTGTTTAACATTACAAATTGAGCATGAAAATACAGCCATAAGAAAGTAAATATTTATGTGATTAAATAAAAGTTTATTTCTCTAATGATCATTATGTTTGGAAAATATAAGCTACAGTAAAGTTTAATCTATATGGTTTTCTGATTTAATCACTAACATATTTCACCTATTTCTAATTTAGTTTCATTAATCAAAAACTCCATGTCAGTTGAATAATTCAACTCCATTAAACCCATTCAATATCCATAATGCCATCTAAAAATTAAAATGATCAAATACAATTCCCTAGGAAGATTCTTAGGTCCTATAATAAATTAAGCCTACCAGGTTTTAGATAATTAACATCTACCATTTTTTAATAAATTGAGAAATATATTTTATTAGTAGTAGTCCTAGCATACCAAGCGTTTCCTGAGAGAATCACAAACAGGAAATACTTAAGACAGAGTATTAAATAATACAAAATAATTTATGTCTAAATAGCCATTTATATAACAAGTTATTGTGCTTTTTACATTTATTTCAGGGAGAAGTTTTTGTAATATTCAATATGAGGAAGAGTAATTATTAGTTTCCTCAATTACCTTATTGTTGCCAATTCATTTATAAAATTTAATGACTATTACCCAGTAAAACCTTATAATAGAATATGTCCTTCTGTGTGCCACTCCTTTATAACATTGGCCACATGCTGAAGTCACCTGGGAATCTTGGAAAGCATACCAATGACTGGAGTCCACCCCTAGAGATTCTGATTTAATTTATCTCTCAGAGAGTAGCCACTGACTAGTAATATCTAGCAAAGTTGAGAACTACTTCATAAAGTCATAAAAGCAAGATCCATGAATTTCAAGCAGTCTGATGGGATCTCCATTTGATTCAGTCAGCTATGTTTTGTATTTAAAAATAAAATCAACTTTCACCATTTCTGGTTTCTGCTCCTAGATTATCTGGATAATTGCTTCAACTCCTCACTCCTCTTAGCTATAAAAGCATGAGAAATATTACTTATTTTTAAAGTCTGTTACACTATCATTCTCATGAAAAATTACATAATGTTTTTTTTAAAGAGAGCACAGTAATTTATCTGTGAAGTGAAATAATACTAGCAGATCATTAACTTGGTACAATGAATGCATCAAGCAGCTGTTACTTAGAAAATAGAACATCTGTTAAATGCCATTGAAGTCACTATTCACTGTCATTGTAGTTATAGCTATAATTTCTGTTCTGCACATTCTGCTTTTATGAAATTTTTCTTTAATAGACAATACATTATTAATGAAAAGTCAATACACATTGCTATAAAATGCACTATTTAATGTTTTATATTCTTCTTTAATCTATCATTATATTATTCCATCAGATTAGCCTAATAGGAAAATATGTCCTAAACCTCGAGCCATAATGGAATAGTGCAAGAGCCTAATAAGACAATTAATATCAAATTTCATCCATTTATGACTGTATGATACACTGGTATTTTGAATCCAGCTGTTTAGAATGCCCCCCCCCCAAAAAAAAACACACTAACATTGTAAAGGTAAATTGTATGTTTCATTTTAAATTCAAAAAACAAATACACATCTTAGAATTGTGCTTATATGGTAATTTGTTATCTCTCTTCTTTTGAACATATTGTGCAGCTAAAAGATGAAAGAACTCTTATATTTCCAATACACCAGAAGTGGTATAATATTTAGATAGATCAACTATATGTATAATTCAATTGGGTAGAGGAATGTTTTCAGATATCATTTATGAGTGTGTCAGTTAATCCTTTATCCATTTTAAAGCAAAGATGCAAGAAATAAACAGCTAAAAAAGACCCACAAGAATCTAGAGTGTTCTAGGAAAGGCAGAGAGATATAAGGAAATGGTGTTAAGGCACATATTGAACTGCATGTAGGGCCAAGTTAGATAAAATCTATAGGATTGAGACCTTTAAGAAGTTAAAAAGAGGGAGTGGGAATAATAGCATAGCAGTTACAGAATATCCTAGGACTATAAATTCCTGGGATACCCTCGTCCTTAAAATATGTGGAAAGTGTTGGAAAACTTAAGAAAATGTTAGATAGGTGTGCAAGTGGGTGAAGCCCAAGTAAACTATGTTTTCTATCCCTAGGTAAAAATATCTAAACATATGTACAGATAAATATTACAGTTCTTTTATAGTTCTTGAGTTACATTTAAGAAAATGTTGCCATCAGTGATGGTATTATCAGACATCAATGGAGCAGGTTTTCCCATACTGTAAGGACATTGGTGAAGTGAGGTGATGGGTTAATGTCTGAATCCTAAACCTAGTATGACACTTAAAATTTCAATAGTTGTTTAACTTATGGATATCAGGAGTCAATCAAAATATAGTTTTCATCATTTCCATGAAAACAGAGAATGTTTACATAAGAAGAAATTAGGTAGCATTTAAAAATCATCATGGCTAGAAGGTAGACAGCAAATTTGTTTATTTGAAATCAGAAAAGTTAGAACTTAATATAATATTCTGGTATTATCAGCTTTTTTAAATTAAACACATGGAAAATAAAAATATCTTCTATTTTGCAACAGTTTGTATTTAAGTTAATTCTCCTCGTGTCAAATATTTTCCTATGTCATAAAAACCCTTAGTGTCAGATATATAGTTCACACTTAGCTGCTCTTGAATCTCCAAAAGCGAACTTGTACAACCTCATATAAAAATAAAACATACTGTATGCAGTCTTGCTTTTTCTTCAGACTTAAAATCCATCCTAGTACTTGCATGAGTAGAACAATGAAGGGGTTGAGCTATAATTTAGTCAACTTAGCTATTGAATTTCTCATTTCTCCTTGAGAAGGTAGACCTTTAATAACCCACTCCACCCTCACTTCACAAGACAAGAGAAGAAGTTCTGTGCACTGAGAATTGGGATCTTTTGAAGATGAGGAATTGCCAGGAATGATTAATTCCTTCTCCTTATCTTACTAGCTCCCTTAGAGTGGAATGAATAAGGATATAAAGAGAATGGCCAAAGTGATACCTTTAGTTTATTTTCTCATCCGTCAGCAGTCACAGGCATTCTTCTCTTATGGGAAATACTAGAGCTAGAAGAAATGGTTTTTGAATAGCCTCATAAAATGTGTGCCCTTAGTTTTCACTAAGGATCTGATTTTCCCCTTTTAGTGGCTTTCTGTTTTCACCTTCATACCTTCTAATCACTTTTCACTTTGTCTTTGCTTCACACCATCCAATCCTCCAACTTCAAGTGTCACCTTTCCCTTGTTGCCATTCATGGTTATCTCAGCCATTGTTCATATTTATTTTTCCAAAACCAGTTTTTTTTTTGTTTGTTTTTTTCACACTTTAGGCATGATTACAGTAGGACATGCAAAGATTACTTCCTTTTTTGTGGCAGTAAATAGCACAGTATAAAGTGAATTTTAGGCCTCTGGTATACATTAACTAAGTGAATTATTTTTAGCAAGACCGTCCAGAAAGTAAGGTGAATATAGCATTTGACGTCTAAGATGTTATTACTTGTTTAGTTATACCTTTGATTGAAACCCTATTTGAAGGGGAAAATAAACCCCATTAATGAACATAATGTTTCCCTAACCCAAAATGACACTTATACAAATGATTATATATTGTATTTTTTGAATATCAATATAAATGTTTACCTATAAGTCTCTTTTTTACAATCAGAATAAAATTTTTTCTGTGAATCACTTTTAACAATAAGCAGTTATGTACAAAATGACAATCATTGTTTTTTTTCAAATATGTCACTATGGTGATAACTTTAACAAACTTTAGCATGTTATCTTGTGATTTTGAGGAAACTAACAAGTAATTAGCCCATATTCCCTATTTTATTATTCCTATTAACTAAATTAACTATGAATGGATGTTAAAAATTTCCTTTTGAAAATCAGTTCAAGGATTTGGGCAAATGTTTGATACATAATAGTTATTTTGATCTAGGACCCATTTGCAATATTTCCCAAATTCAAAACTACTATGACTTCTGAGGTTTAGAAAGTTTTATTGCCTTTAATTGCATTGCCTGGCATGTAAGAAACAAAGATATGTATACAAAATAATTTTATATTGATGCTAAAATTTAGGGTCATCTTTATGAAGACATTTAAAGAGATAATTAGTGATCCTAATATAAATTAAGTTGGGACTTTGTGAGGGTTTTTTTTTTTTTTGCAAATACATTGACTGGAGTAACAAATCATTAGTGTGGTGTATAGGAAATAGAGAAAGGTCATTTACTGATATTTCCTTGACAAACTGTACTCATAAGGTTTTTAAAGATAAGGAGTTACCTTCTCTATCATTTTATCCACAGTTCCTACAACACTGACCAATATTTGTGATTGTAGAGCTTGGACATTAAGCAAGGGAAAGGCAAATAATTGAAAAAGGCTGAAATCTAGTCCAGTTCTATTCAAAAGTAATGCTCTAGAGGGATTGTGTTCCCCCAAATGGGGCATTTTCCATAATTTTCCAAAATACATTGAGTAGTATCACTTATAACACTGCTACTAAATAGTAACTGGCATGTAATAGGGGTATAATAAACATTTATGATGGATATGTGAATACATTGCTTTTAGGAAATGATAAGCTTACTCAAGTGCAACAAATGACACCTACATTGCAGATAACTCTATTATAATGTGTAAGTCTACTTTGGTTTAGCTTGCCTCAGTTTCAGGTATTTTTATATTAGAAATAAAAATGCAAAAGCATAATATAGAGGGCTGGGGTTGTGGCTCAGTGGTAGAGTACTTGCCTAGCACATGTGAGGTGTTGGGTTCAATCCTCAGGACCTCATAAAAGTAAATAAATATAATAAAAGTATTGTGTCCATCTATAACTAAAAATGTTAAAAAGCAATAATATCCAATTGAAACAGTTATTCTTTCTTTATAAAAATTTTAATTGAATCTTTTTATCTCATGTATTCTTTCCAGCTTACCTGCTTATTGATGGAAAGGGCAAGAACAAAAATGAAAAAAAAAATCCTCAGTGATAGTGAGTGAACCAGATGGTTTGGAAGAATGATAGTGACAAGGAATATTTTAAAGATAGAAAAGCCATATTGGGAGCATCGAGGAATAAGAAATAAGATCTTGCTGGGTATGGTGGCATATGATTGTAATTCCAGCAACTCAGAATGCTGAGGCAGAACAATCACAAGTTCAAAGCCAGCCTCAGCAACTTAGTGAGTCTCTAAGGAACTCAGCAAGACCCTGTCTCTAAATAAAATATAAAAAAGAGCAGGGGGTGTGGCTCAATAATCATGTATCCCCGGGTTCAATCCACATTACCAAAATAAATAAATGAATAAAATAAAATAAGATCTAGACTTGTCTGTGTCAGAGATCACCTCTTTCATATGGACTGCTTCTATTGTGCATATATTTTACTTGCTTCTTTGCAGGTGGACTTTCTGTGCTTTCCTGTTATTGCTGCTCCTCAGTGATTTTTGTCCTGTTTTGACTTTGGCTTTCTGTGATAAAGATATCAGCTTCATTTGCAAATGGCTTTCCCACTTACATTCTAATTGTAGTAGCTGTGTCTCTCAGTTAACCTTTTTTGAGAAAAAATCGAATGTGTGCTGGCTTACCTCCCTGTGAATGTTCAACACCTCACTGTCTAGGTAGACAAGGGAAAAACTGAAGACAGAGGCACGGAAGCTCATGGTGATCAGTCATTCCTCATTTCAAGAAAGGGGTGATAGGGGCTCGGGATGTGGCTCAAGTGGTAGTGTGCTTGCCTGGCATGCATGAGGCACTGGGTTTGATCCTCAGCACCACATAAAAATAAAATAAAGATATTGTGTCCACCTAAAAATAAAGCTAAAAAATAAATATTATAAAAAAGAGAAAGGGGCTATAAGTTGTTCAGGCAGAAAATATCTGCCCTTGGATCCAGTTTTCTAACAACTCTTTGTGTATTTTTTCATATTAAATATGATTCTTAGGGTTGGAGTTGTGGCTCAGTGGTAGAGTACTCACTTAGCACATGCAGGGCTTTGGGTTCGATCCTCAGCATCACATAAAAATAAAATAAAGGTATTGTGTCCAAATATATCTAAAACAATTTTTTTTAAATGTGATTGTTCTCAAGTTTTGTAAATCAAGTCTTAGGAATGGTAATGCTTTATTTAGGGATTTTAATCTAGGATATACAGGTACAATTGAGGTTTGTGAAGTTGTTTTGGAAAAAAATTACATCTTGAAATTAAGTATTTTTCTATTATAAATGTGAGTGACAATCCTCAGTAATAGCAATACTTCTGACTTTATCACCAATAGAATTGACATATCATGTCTCTGTATATACTGTATATACTTAAAAATTCCAGTTATGCTTATTACTGCTCTGAAGACATCCTAAAAATCAGTATGGTAGGCCTTGTTAGTTAGTTAGGAGAGAAAACATGTATTACATATTACAAAATTAATAAAATATTGCATATGTTATGTTTCAGCATAATTGATTTAAGATCCTGTTAATTTTATTCCGTTAAAAGCATTAGTATTAGAAGGGGTTTAATCACCATATGGCAAACAGGTTAGTGGTACCAAAAAGCTGAACCTCCTTGCTGCTGAAATGCAATAGCACCATACCTGTTGAATTTTTTCAAAGCAGATCATTATTTGTGGATGAGTCTTCAAGTGATTGTTTCTATTCATTACATGTACAAATTAAATAAAATGTATTTAATTAGATGCTGTGTATGTTAATTAAATATATAGTCATGAATAAATAAGAAATTAATGATGTTTATATATAAATGTTTTTCCTGTATCCCTAATAATGAAATTGCAATCAATGTATATGATGTGACTTCATGCTTCATAAGCATATTTATTGTAGGTTTAAAAATTTACAAGGTTTAAGCATAGAAACCATACACACATTCCCATCACAAGTATGCAATGCTAATGTTATCATATGTTACTTAAAGCTCAGTGCTGTCCTTTTCACAGGCTACTCAGAAAGAGATTGAAAAGCAAAAGCTGCATTTGAAGAGTGTCACAGAACTAGGAGAGGCTTTGAAAACGGTGTTGGGCAAGAAGGAGACCTTGGTAGAAGATAAACTGAGTCTTCTGAATAGTAACTGGATAGCTGTCACTTCCCGAGCAGAAGAGTGGTTAAATCTTTTGTTGGTAAGAGACTGGAAGCTTCTCCACCCATCTCTAACATGAGAAAAAGATTATACAAGCATTAAGTAATAATATTTGAAAACTCCACCTCTCCACAGTCATACTGGCTCCTAATTTTATATCTGTAGATCTCTATAACCACATTTTAACACATTTTTGTCTGTCTATGCTATATTCTTATGGAGATCTCACTTAAAATTAATTTGAGGGATACTATATTTTTATCTTTTTAGAATTATAGAAAGAAAGTAGGACACGTTCTTTAAGAATATTGTTTAATCAAATAACGTTATAATCTATCTTTGTACAATTAAGGAATACCAGAAACACATGGAAACCTTTAACCAGAACATCAATCAAATTACACAGTGGATTATTCAGGCTGATATACTTTTGGATGAATCTGAGAAAAAGAAACCCCAGCAAAAAGAAGACATACTTAAGGTAGCAAATAAAATATTGTGAAAAGTAATTTTCAAACTGTACAACAGTTATGTCAATTATGTTTGTCCTAGAAGATACCAAGGACTTAGTAAGAGTGAAACAATCAATCTTTCTTTCCTTCATTCTTTCCTTCCTTCCTTCTTCCCTTCCTTCCTTTCTACATTCTTTTGTGAATGGGAATTAATGACATTGAAAAGCTCTATAATCTGGATATATGTCCAAATCCATCTCTTATCTAATCACACCCAGTGTAAACTCTGGTTAGAAAAAAATTCCATGATCTATTTTGTTACTGTATTGCAAGCTCTTGTTTATTTTAATGGTAGTGCTATTACATTTTTGCATCTAACACAAAACACAGTTTCTCTTCGTTATTTGTAGAACCCATCTTAGTAAACACCTAAAATGCAATCATTAGGATATTTTACCTATGCTAAATCCCAATCTTTGTACAGGCTGAGCATCCCTGATCCAAATATCAAAATTCAAATTGCTCCAAAATCCAAAACTTTTGTGTACCATCATGATGTTACAAGTAGAAAATCCCACACCATGAAACTGTCTCATGAACAGGTAATGTGTATAGATGTACATGAAACAAATGAATTTTGTGTTTAGACTTGGGTCCCATCTGCAAGATAGGTTATTATATGAATGCAAATATTTCAAAATTCAAAAAATATTTCACAAAATCTACAACACTTCTAGTCCCAAGTAATTTGGGTAAGGAATATTCAACCTCAAATTATTCATAATCTGGGCTAGATAAAACTGAACTTTTCATTTTTTAGTCACATGAAAAGTGATCATAGCTTCGGCTCCCTCTTTTTTTGAAATACTTATTAGGGAATCCTAATTCTTATTTTTCAAGGATAACAATCTGTCTTCTAAAAAATTATTCCTATAAAAGGATATGAGAGGTATAATGTACAAATATATCTCATTGATACTACATTGATTTGCTGGATGCTATCCCCTTTCTTAATTAAATAGGAAGAATTGAATTTTAAAGCTCATTTACATTAATAATTCTTAATTGAGTTTTGCTGAGCTCTTCAATAATATTAGGTGCCTAGTGAGTTGCTACTTAAAGAATGCTCATAAAAACCAAAGGCCAAATGTTCTCTCTGATATGCAAATGCTAACACACAATAAGGGGGGATAGAAGTTCAATGTATTAGACAAAGGGGAATGAAGGAAAAGGAGCGGAAATGGGAATTGGGAAGACAGTAGAATGAATCATGAATCTGACATAACTTTCCATTGTTCATATATGAATACACCACCAGTGAAACTCCACATCATGTACAACTGCAAGAATGGGATTTTAATTAGAAAACTAAGTCATACTCCATGTATGTATAATATGTCAAAATACAATCTACTGTCACGTATATCTAAAGAGAGCAAAAAGCAGCCACTCATGATATCTTTCTCTGCACTTCATTGTTTTTTTTTCTTTTTATACCATGGATATTTCCCACAGTTTATGATTCCATTTTAATGAAAAACTCTAAATGCATTTTAGGCTATCTCCAAAACATATTTACCCTATTGTCTGGAACTGATTTTGATATATTTTCCATTCTTTTTTGAAATGCAATCAAAGATGTCACCTTATGAAATCTTTGAGATAATAAGAATGATATTTATAAACTTACAGCATCTGTGATCCCTTGGGTTAAGCAGAAAATTCTTCAATACCTCTGTATGTAACACAGAATCCATGTCTGTTAGAAAATCAGTTTTTTCACTGATAGTCTATATAATAAACCAAGAGGAACTCCAAATCAGTAGGAAGGAATAGAAAAGTGTGCTTTCCTGGTAAGTACATATTTAGGTTGTTCTACAAATATTAAATTTAGTCAAGATAAAGTAAGACTAAATATAAAATAATATCATTTTTGTGGACAACATAAAGTCAGAAAATAGGGTTTGTCCATCTCAGAGTAAGTAAAGTTTAAATTTACACTCATCATACTTAATCAAAGATAGGGACCTGGTTTTCAGATCATACATATTGATCACTCTACTTTTTATGGAATTTGGCTTTTCCCCTGCCTTTTCATTCTTTTGCCTGCCTCTCTCTCTCTCTCTCTCTCTCTCTCTCTGTCTCTCTCTCTCTCTCTGTCTCAACTTCCATTACTAACTTTAAGCCCTATTTCTTGCTCATGGAATATAGCGTTTAAAGGCTGAAATGAATGACATGCGCCCAAAGGTGGACTCCACACGTGATCAAGCAGCGAACTTGATGGCAAACCGCGGTGACCACTGCAGGAAAATAGTAGAACCTAAAATCTCAGAGCTCAACCATCGATTTGCAGCCATTTCTCACAGAATTAAGACTGGAAAGGTAGGAAGATCTACTCCAAGGTGGAAAGTAGTGCTAAATGATCTCTTGCGAAGGTTGCGCAGTGCCCTGAAGGGGGCAAGCAACCCCCACAGCAAAGTTTTCAAAAGGAAAATGAAGGCCAAATTGCACTTAAGGAAATTTTACCACTGACTTTCATGAGAGATAAATCAATCTCCCCACCCACTTCTCTCTCTCTGTCTCTCATACTTCTTTGCTGCCACAGCTATTTTAGAACTGCATTCTGCACTGGTTTACATATGTACTTTCAGGGGTCACCTACAGCAAAGTACAAATAGCATGCTTCAGGCAAAAATAAAAAAAAAATACAAAAGCACAAAAGACTAAGAACACACTACTGATATTGATATATTTGATAAATATAATATTGCTTGTGTGTAATATAGATTGAATATCCAAAATGAGGCCTTGTACATTTCCTGCATGATCTAGGGTTTTTGTACTTCTTATTGTGCACATGTGTGTATTAATGTGTTCTTGGTAGTTGCAAACACTGTGACCAAATACATTAGGCTATAATGAAATGCTCAAGCCATGAAAACAAATAGTTGCAAAGCTTATATATCCTAATTTTTGTAATTTTATATGTTTATATTCTATTTAATGAAAAACCAGGGGATATGGTACTTTTGCATGAAAATCTTTATATTTGTGTAACATTTAATGAAGATAAAATCTTATGTTATGCAAAAATATATGAATATAGCATAGAATTTCAACTCCTTGAGGAATATGTCAAATGCAAGGAATTCCTGCAAAATTGATATAATGCAGTTTGACACATTTTCAATATAGTATACAATTGCTTTCAAATATAAAAATATGTATGAAAATATATGTATTTGGACACACAGATAATTGCTGGGGGTTTAAGTGAGAAAAACCTTATTGAAATATTGTGAGAAAATATGATATAAAATGTCAGGTAAGTATTGATTCCTAGAGAAATAGGAGAATGTGTTCAAAAAATTATTTTTGAAATTATGGACACCTATTAAAGTCCAGTTTCACAATTGCTACAGTATCTAGGGCATTATAGTAAGTTATCATGTTATATATAATATATATTTGAAGTAGGTTTCAAAATATATGAAATCTGATATGAATAATTCTAAATAGTTTATGCATGAGATAAAGTTATCATCAAAACTCACCTTGCCTAGCA
>NW_026000249.1:20775996-20890457 GCF_001458135.2 Marmota marmota marmota | reverse complement strand
ATATATATATATATATATATATATATATATATATATATATAGTCATTATCACTTGCAAGAAAATCTGACAGATTCTGAAATTTTATTTTCAGTGTATACTTAGTTCTTTAAGAATTTACTTTGATATTTAAATAGACAATTGCTTTTACTTCTAGAGACAGCAATGGCTTAGGTAATACCTCAGTAACCAAGAGACTTTTATTTCAATCATCTAAAAATACTAATGCTTCATTACTAAGTTTTATTTTCTTCCCATCATATATATACAATTTCAATAAATTATGACGTTCTAGCATATTTAATAGAAAATGATTTTATTTTGAGATAATTGTGTTAGAAGATTATGATTTTCAGACACTATTGAAAAATGGAGCAAACTCATCCTCCACCATAAGTGACAAATATAGCTTAGGCAAGTTTGTAAATAATACAAATTCATGAGTGTTGTACTGTTTTGCACAAATTTGTATTAGTTCTGAAAATCATGAATTAGATAAGATACTCAGTGTGCTTCTTTTATTTTCCTTTTTCAGGGTAAGATATAGATATTTCAAATCAGTATTTTCAATTGTATATTAATTTGCAAAATAATCCCATAATTGCTTGCAAAATATTCCTTTTTCTCTGAATTAGTAAAGATAGCTTGGTGCAACAGTAATCACATATTGACAATCTAACCAGATAATTATACTCTACCATCAGGATGGAAAGAAAAACCACAGATAAAACAAATTTAATACTTTGGTTATTTATTCATTGCATCAACAGATGATATAGAACTTCCACTAGAGAGTGTGTAAAGATATGAGAATGTAAAGATACTTGCTTAAGAATTATCCTGCTTACAAACACAAAAATAAATACTTACTATAGTCCCAAAATGTTTAATACTAATGGAACTTCATGGAGATATTCAAATACTGATGAGGTAATCCTAGCAGAAAGATTGAGCAGTGGACTTAAAAGACACAACTCTATATCTGAATTTGTCAGCAACAGAGAAAACATGAAAATTTTCTAAATATCTGTTTGAGTGTTTGTATGATAAGGGAGTTACATTTGATTAATAGTTTTTAAAAGAAAAACTAGCCTGATCTCTGAAAAGTTACTCAAAATGAAATGTGTGAAATGGAAAATAGCAATAGTGCAATTACTTGTTGGGGATACTTCATTTTCTCTTTTCTGTGCCTAACTTCAGAAACTACACGTTATGCCCATAGAATATGCTGTCAAATTTCTAGCCTACTCAGAAGTCACTGCTAGTTCTAAATTTGACAGTTCAATACTCTTCTGTTGATGCAATAACACATTTAAGATAGTTAATGGCTTATGTGTGTATATATTGAGTAGGGAAATTCTGAAAGTGCCAAAAATCATAAGGATGGCTTTTCATCTCAAAATTTGGCTCCTTTATAATAGGGTTTATGAAGGATATGGTTAGGTAGGACTATGACTTTACTATGGTTGAATCTTTGGCTTGATTTTGCAGAGGAGAATAACCAGGGGAAAACCTATGGTGATAAAATAAATAAAAATAGTTTGGTACTGAATATGGGTTGATTATAAACTCAGTGTAAGAACAAATTTCATGATAATCTTTTAAAGATCAACTATAAATGTTGACTGAGTGAAATTTTTTCCTGAAAATTCAATGGTAGCTGCTACTATTGCTACTTGTTGAAGAATGCAAAGTTGAGTACTTCTGTGTCTCCTATGAGGACTGTCCATGGCAAGAAATTCTATAACACAGAAAGCAGTAAGCACTGGAATCTTGCTTTCAGACTGACTAAGAGCTTTTCTGTTTTAGTGCCTCTCTCTATAGTGGCAATTTTAGCCCTCAGTGAGGAGCAGTATGGTGAGAAGAAAAAATCTTAACTGGAAGCCACAAAGTTGCTTTGAATAGTAGCTGAGGATATTTATATTTGTATGATCTTGCATATTTCCCTTCTAACTCTTTAGAGCCCATTTCCATCTATAGAATTAGATAGATGGTATCTTATTTTAATCTCAAAATTGTAGTGAGGATCAAATGATGTTAGGTATATACAAACTCACACTTAGGAAATCTGTTAATTGTTATGCGGAGATGAACTGGTAAAATCTCATCAATATCAATAATCATTACCACAATTAGATATTATTAGACTTGAATGGCCAAATTTAGGATTGAGACAAATATCAATAGAAAAATGAAATGGAAGAATTATAGATTACTTCTTCCATCCTTTGCTGGAATGAGCTGGAGCTAAAATAACATGTATTTTCTACTTAAATTGTAAGGACTATCCTTAAAGATAATCAAGTGAAGCAACTTAAGAAGAACTAGCAAGTTCTGCCTGTCCCTAATACAGTCCTTAAAATACATGAAATACTGCTTCATGTATCATTTAGATTAATTAAGTGTATTCAGTGGCTTTGAAATACCTTAGTCTTTCCTAATCTATTTGAAATCAGAGTAAGGAGATGGTAGTTTTAATGGAGAGGGTCAGAATTATAAAGAAGAATCAGGAACCATTTTAGAGCTCTGAGTAAAGTGGATGGCATCAATGAAAAGATACACTTTGTCTCAATTCTGTTTTATGACATCTGAGCATGGGTGTGGGGCTGGTGGCGAGGGATCCTATCAGGAAAACAAGCTGTCAAGAAACAAAAGCATAGAAAAGAGGTGGAGAGGCAATAAACAGCATTGTTTTGTTGCCTATGGCACCTCTATTCTTCTATATCTTCCCAGAAACCAAGTTGAAGAAGGTGAGTTGGAAGTTTGGGGGACATGAGAGTTGAGGTGAATCTTAAAGAACTAAAGAAGCAAGAATTTGGAAAAGGGAGCAATCTGGATCAACCATGACCAACCATATGCTATATTTAGGTCACAATATTTGGCACTGTCAGGACTCTTGCTAGGTAAGATGTGACAGATTTAAAGGGGTTTACTGTTTAATGGTGGAGCAAGATGTATTCCTGGATACTAGATTGGGAATGAGTAGAGTGAGTAGATGGAGAGTTCCATGTTCCAGCAACACAGAGAAGGAAAGAATTCTAGAAAGTCCTATGAAAAATCTCAAGAGTATAGTTTGTTCAATGGAGGTTCATTTTACTTATGGGTAAAGGGCATGTGGCCTAAAGCTTAAATGTGGATATGACTGAAGAGGATGGTTAGACACAGAGTGAAGAGGTCATGACAACAGACTAATAGATTATGCTTGGTTCAGTGGGCAATAAGGAATTTTTAATGTTTTTTTCCCACGTACTGTTGAAAGATTAGTTTATGAATGGTTTGAGGAAAAATCACCTGAATGCGACAGAAAGTAGGAAAACTAGTTAGGAGGCCATTACAATAGTTTAGATGAGACACAACAATAATCTCAATATTGGAGTAGCTATGGGACTGGAAAAGAGTTGTCAGTGTAAATCGATGAATCTCAATCATTTGCATGTACTTGGAAGATTGTTAAAACATAGATTACTGTGGCCTACACCTAGAGATTATGACACAGTAAAACTTGGGAGTAGCCTGAGCATTTGCATTCCTATTAAGCTTCCAAGTGAGATTGATGAAAATGATCTGGAAACCTCACTGAGAGAATGACTGATCTAGAGGCATTGAGAACTAGTTTAGAGTTCAATTATTACCTATGAGGGCCAAGAAGATGATGGAATAAGAATTGGCTTAGGATTCAAGTCTGATTGAGAAAGTCTACATAAAATTTCAGTAATCAAATGTGCATCAATACATATCTGTCATATTGTAATACTTATTTTCTAAAGAAATTTAATTCACCAGATTTCATCTAGCTATACACTATAGATATAGGCAATCATTTTACTTTTTACAAGATATTACAAAATTTATACACATAATTTGCTTAGAATGTGTTATTGTCTAAAGATTTAGGAATAGTTCATCTTTCTAAGTAGCAGAAAATTTAAATATTGGTCCTAAATTTCATACTAACCAAAATAAAAGTGAACTTGTGTTTTGTCTTTAATGCTTAACTAAGACTTATGTGCTATAGAGGGTATATACCATATGTTCTTCAATTTCCACATGGGCCTTGAAAATGGCAATAAAAATTCATATAGCAATTTCTTTATATATGTATTACAACTGAAAAGTGAAATTAGGACAATCTGGGATCATGTATTTAAATATTCATATTTTATTGTGTTAATTATTAGGAAGTATCAGATTTTGTGACCTCCAATGTAAGCAGATGTAAAGATAATGTTTATGAATCAGAGACTTGTGGATATTTATAGGGACTACGAGAGAGCCAGTGAGTTTTCCATATGATGTAGAATATATCAAGAAAAAAGAAACACATGGTTGGATCTAATCTATCTTAAAATGTGGTTTTATATGTGAAAAAATTGAATAATAGTTTAGGCAGATATTTTGGATCTCCTAAACATCAATGTAAAATAGATTATGTAACTCATAAACATAATCTAAAATGTCAAATTGATACTTATTAGATTTGAAAAATTTAATTAAAATCTAAATTTCTGTGATCAGTTTTATTAGTACATATAAACCTTTTCCCTTTTGCAATCTGTTTCTAATCATGTTCTAATGTGATACCTTTTCTGTCAGAAGACAGCCCATTGATTGGTACAGTTATTCTTGTTATATAAATATACCTTTTTAGTAAAATTTTCTACAAAGTAATTTTAAAAAACATAGATTAAAAACTATGGTATAACATTTAATATTAAAATCAATAATATTACAACAAATAGCCTCAGGTAACAATGACAGATTAATACCCAAATAATATAATATACCTGCTAATTTTGTTTAACTTAAATAAGAAAGAAATGAACCTATCAACAGAATTTCTATACTAACATTATTATTTCACATTTGCAATTGGCTTTCCCTATAACAAGGTTAATTCCATTGTAACTTTGGTAATAAATCTATTTTACAATCATCTAAAATGTTTTTAAAGTAGATATGTAATTGAGTTTGGTTAGCAGTAATTTGATAAAACTAACTGGGTCTTATTAGCATGACATTTGAAATGGTTGAAGCTATTTGGTGATTCCAGATTGTGGTCCTTTAAAAAGGAAAATTATTTTCCTGATCAGTGTCAACAAATTCAAGCTATATGTTCTTTGGACCAGAGACTTTCAGATATTTAGATATTTATACAGAAATGTGAGAGAAGCATTGTGTTGCCCAAGTTCTCACAGAGTGCCTACTCCAATTAGCTGATTCTCAGCAGAGTTTAGTACATCTATTTACATCAGCAAGTATTTATTGTTGGTCTATGATGTGGTATTATGAACACATTCAATTTTATTTCAAACACAAGGATTTCAGTATAGTTCTTTATTTTAAAAACAAATAATTGAACAAAAAGTAGAAGGGAGTAAGGAATAGAGGAAGAGAGGGAGAAAGCAAGAAAAATGAAAGAAAACTAAATAAATCCACAGGAAGTCAGAAGTATGAAATTGTCCAAAGTGTTATATTTTTGCTTTTAGTTTATCTGTCTCCCTCATATATTTTAGGATGAAACCTTTCCTCTTTAATTTCATTTGCAACTACCAAACTGACATAATCATGAAATAGAGATGTGTCCCCACTTACTCTTTTTTAAAACTTTATTTTATTCATTTATTTTATTTTCAATATGGTGCTGAGGATAAACCCAGTGCCTCACATGTGCTAGGCAAGCACTTTACCACTGAGGTACAACCCCCAGCCCTGCCCCCCAGTTACTCTTAATAATTGTAGACAGTGGGCTTATTTTTGACCTGCCAATGTATATTAACCAACCAATATAGTTTTGGTTGATTTATAACATCTTGAGATGTGTAGCCATGAAATTAGTCACATCAATTCAAAATCAATAGGTATGCATGGGTTAATGTCCCCAAGTTACCCTCACAACTTAGCCACATTTTCAAATTTTCATCATCAAAACATTAAACCAGTACCTTACCTAATAGCAAAAGAAGGCGACCAGTGAATTTCACTATTTTGAGTTTTTGTTTCATTTATAAAAAGTTATTTTTTTATATTTCCTTATTGTTTACTCTAAGTTTAAAATAAGAGAGTGAATAAATCTATACATTATTGGGTTATCTTTGTTCTAACATAGATGTAGTATCTTTACAATACTATTATATATGTTTGTGATTTTTATTTCCTCTACAGATAGAATTATTTGAAATGAAGATTCATATCATGTCAGTAGTCTGTCTTATCTGTATTACAGGATGTTACTTGGCCTTGAAACTTTATTCATTTGGTTGCTATGGATTATTCTTTTCCTATTTTCTTATACTAATATTGTAATGATAAATAAATTTTCAAAGCTGCAGAATGGAAAGAGGAGATTGATTGATTTGAAACAATTTTAAACCAATCTGTAGCACTTGGATTATTTATTTTCAATTTAGATTTTAGTGTAATTCCAATATAGTGGTCATTAATCATGATTACTAAGATTTCATAGTGCAGAACAAATGTTTATTTTGCTGTCTGTGTGAACACAGTCATTATTTTGCTAGTGTATCTATGCACGATGAAGTAATATTTAACCAAAGGAAAACTTAACATTTTAATATTGATAAAGTGTATATGAGTAATTTTGAATGCTTTCAATTTCTAATGAATCAGTTTGTAATTTATTTTGCTTTTCTTCAGTCTGTTATTCATCGTTAACTTGTTTATAAGTCACCTTTAATGCCAAAATTTCAAAAAAGCCTTAAATTTCATTAATCCTTAAATCTTCCAACAAAGCACAATGAATAGTTGTTAAGCAATTTCAAGCAACATTAAAATATCAAGGAAAACAAAGTGTTGTCTTTCTCAGTTTCTCTGTCTCTTTCTTTTGTGTCCATTTATCTGTTTATTAAACTTCTCTATGTTCTACTTCATATGTATTTTGTATAACTGCACAGTCATGCTAAAGTTCTTAGACTAAAAAGGTAAGTAAAAAATATAATTGTGTGAAAACTATGTTTGGTGTGTACATTTTCCAACAATATTATAACTTCTGTTTGATTATTTTCTATATATTCTAAAGCGTATCTTTCGTGCTCTGTCCAACTATGTGTTATAATTGTGATTCTATTTCTTCTGTGGTCATGTTTGATTTAATATCAATAGAAGTAATTTATCTAGTAATTAAGATGATTTATCAATCATCACTTTTAACTGCTTTATACTGCATCATAATTCTGAATTGAAAAGGCAGGTATCATATACTACATATATTTAAATTTGGTGACTCAAGAGTGAGATTTTTGAACTATAGATGCTTCCTAATGGTGCATTTAAAAATACAGTTTCTGCCAAGAATACACCAAAAATAATTGGAGTGTTACTTATGGTTATTTTGGTTATAAAGTTGATCACTGACAATCAATTTATAGGTAGTTCTAAAACCAGTAACTGACTGAGTAAAGACCTTTTCTATTCAAAAAGGGGACCATATGTATTTTGGAAAATACAGAGTAGTGTAAGATATATTGCCAACCTCAAAGACTGAAATCCTCTTAGAGAAACAAAGCATACATCCTTAACAATAAAATAACATCATATTTACATGTGAAAGGTAGTACAACACAATTTAGGATTACACATAAATGAGACTCCTGACAGAAGATCAAACACACTCCTGTACGTTTTTCTATATACAAATCCCTCTCAGAAAACATAGTGCAAATGAACAAGAATAACTTTATATGGTTAAACTAAATACAAAAACATTGATTAATAAATTGTTCATATTTTTACTTTTTGGTAAGATATTAGTCCAACAACATTTTTCGAACAAATAATAAGGTATTCGCTCTTATCCATGTTGTGATTTATAGAGTGTGTATATATATATATATATATATATATATATATATATATATATATACACACACACACAATAATGTCGTCACAAACTACATGTGATTATTAATCATTTGAAATATGGCTATTACAAATTAAGATGTACAATAAATATAAAATATACATGGATTTTGAAGACTTGATATGAAAAGATGAATGTAAAATGTCACATTAATAATTTTATATTATAGGTTTGTCCAATCACTTGTTGGATACATTGTGAAAGAAAATATATTATTAATTTTCCTTGTGTTTTTATTATGACAAATAGATAATTTAAAATTACACATGACTCTTATTATATTTGTTTTAAGCTAAACAACTCTGGTTTTAGAGGAAAGAATGTACTTTAAAGTGAAAAAAATTTAAGAAAATTTTCTATGATAAAAGGGTCATATTTCAATATTATAATGTAATCTATTATCATCAAGACTGTATATTTTTAGCAATGAGAAACTCACTACCTTAAAATTACTGCTTAAAAATATTCCAACCTTAATAAATTATTATCATATTTGCCTAAAACTCAGGCTCCAAATAATTTCTACCCATTTATTCTAGTTATTCATTTTGAACTACACAAAGTAATTCAAACCCTAATCTGCATAATGACCTTTTCTCTGTCTTTGGTCAAGGAATCTAGACCCCATACATCCTTCTAATGAAGTCTAACCTTCCATTATCTTGCCTGAATAATTACTTATTTTTAACAGTACCTAAAGTCTTCTTACATCTTCTGTTTTGGCACTAGATGGCATCATGGTATTCCTAGCATTTGGCCATTTGTTAATATATTTCCTACCTAGACAGGTCTTTTGAAAATTCTACATATAAATTGTATTATTTAAAGGACTCTTCAAAATGTTTACTCTGCTACCCCGTCATTAGTCATTCTTTGTTTATTTCTTCAGAAAATATTTTTTGAGTGCCTATATGTTGCAAGAATAAGTTTTGGTAGAATAACAAAAATGTCTCATTTCCATGGATATTCATTTAACTCATCTCACTAACTTTGTAATTTTTGCATAAGTTTTGTTTCTTCAAATCTTAAAGAACTGCTACCCAGGGAAAAACAAGTGCAAAGCCCTTGGCATCTTCCTCAAGATCATTTTGTATATTATTACAGATTAATAAATCAATAGTTTTGTTGTCTAGAATGATACAACATAAACTGGTGTTTAAATATTTTCATTTTCATCATTAGAACTTCACGATTTTGTCAAATCCCTCAGTAAAATAAAAACTCACTACATCAACAAGTATTTGTTTATTATGCAAAAATCATGTTTTCAAAAGAGGAAGATCTTGAACTAAGGCAATGTGTGGGTATTATTTCGAGAGGAAACAACAAGAGCTAAGATTTTATTCAACATATATTTATATAAGATATATATATTCTTATCCCTGTGTTACAAATGAAAAAGCTGAGGTTCAAAGAAAATAACTTGTCCAAGGCCCCTTACCTCATAAAAAGTGGAACACATTTCCAATCTGTACATTCTTACACAAGACATTGTGTTCTTCACTGTAAGATCAAAGGAATTTTAAGGTACTTGACGAGGGATAACAGATCATCAAATGGTGTGCAACAAAAGACTATAATGGTAACAATTATATAAGGTCCAAGGGACAAAATTGAGGGAAGCCTTCACTATCATCCTGGAGTTTGAACTTTATTCTTCCTGTACCCACCAGATACAAAAGGTTCTGGAACAACACAGTAGCATAATGAAAAAGATTTTGAGGACATACTGACCTGATCACTGTGCACAGGCTGGAACTGGTTTGGCAGGAAGGAGATTTTATTCTAGTCTGGAAGTAGTAGCCTGTCCTATGTGAGGGCTCAGAAAGATGATGGGCCTGGGAATACAAAGCAAGTGGATCATAGAAAATTAATTAACACTTACCTGATACTTATTAGAAAAAGATATTCAAGAATGAATGACATGACTTATGTTTTAAACAAGGATGACTAAGAAAAATGGTCTATTTACAGAACTAGGAAAGTTAGTGTTGTAAGAAGTTTGGGGGAAGTTAAATAGCTTAGTTCTAGTTAGTTTGAAATTCAGGTGAGAAATTAGCTAATTTCTAGTCTAGACTGGAATTCAGAAGTGAGATCACAGCTTGTCTTTATAACAGTTTGAGAAGCACAAATCTTATAGTTAAAATCATGGAAGAAAATATATTTTATTGTGGGAGAAGCATTGGAAAAGCGGTACAGAGGTCCAAATTTAGGACCTTTGAAAATACTATCAGTATATGGAGAGAAGATAAGCTAGAGAGGATGCAGGCAGACCAAAAAGGTAAATCTGACTGCAAATATATCCATGTTATTTTGATATCCAAGTATTCAATAAAAATTATTTTAAACATTTATCATTGTATGCTCACAAAATCAAGTAGAAAAAAATGTAGTTTCTATTATTAAAATCAGCAAACGTGAAGAACAGTTTAATAACATAACACTATCAAATTGGTATTATGTAGTTAAAATTCTAAAGGATGGTATTCAAAACAAGGGTGGTAATAATTTTACCTTTATAATCCTTTCAACAGTATTTGAGGATTGAACTAAGGACTATGCTAGTAATATCTTGAAATATTCTTTAAGCATATTTTAAAAAAATTTATTGCCGTGTAAAAATTATATACAATAATGGGATTCATTATGCTGTATTCATACATACACATAAGATAATTTGACCAATATCATTCCCCAGAATTTACTCTTTCTTTCTTCTCCTCCCTCCCCCTGAACCAGTTGCTCTAATCCACTGATCTCCCTTTTACTATCATTATTGATATTAATGTTTTTATTAGTTCATTATAGTTACATGCAATAGTGGAGTTCACTTTGAGATATTCCTACATGAATATAATACAATTGGCTTGATTTAAGTCCCAGTATTTCTCCTTTCCCTACCCTCATACCTCTCTCTTCTCCCCTTTATTTACTGGTTTTCCTTCTATTTATTTGGGTTTTTATGTGCTTTATAGTTATACATAAAATCACAATTCATTATGACATATTCATGCATGCATGTAGCAGTTTAGTCAGCTTTATTTACTGACTAAATGAAACTCCCTTCTCTTTCTCTAGTTCCCTCCCTTCTCTAGTTCCTCCTCACTTCCTCTTACCCCCTTC
This sequence comes from Marmota marmota marmota, assembly GCF_001458135.2. Taxonomy (NCBI): domain Eukaryota; kingdom Metazoa; phylum Chordata; class Mammalia; order Rodentia; family Sciuridae; genus Marmota; species Marmota marmota. Next base: position 20,879,460 of record NW_026000249.1, on the reverse strand, counting down.
ATCTCTTCCCTTCTCTTCTGTTTTCATGGGATCCTGTAGTACTTCAAGTAACTATTATTTCCAATGACAATGATTATTGGGAGTTAAAAATGAGTTTTTACTAAGTCACATTTTAAAAGATTCCATAGATCCTTTCTGGGGTATAGAAATGCCTAGATTATACATGTTTATTCATGCTGCATGTGAGAATCATGTTACCCCATGAATACCATTTGATTATTCACTTACTCATTAGTGACAGACTACCATTACATATTTGATTTGTCCTTGAACACTTACCTTATTGTCCTTTGGCTGTTTGCATCTAATAAAGATAGGAAAGACCTATGGCTGAAAATGTGACTGGGAAAGAACATGTGGGGATCAAAGTTGGTGAATGCAATCATCCTGGGCATAAGACACTAAGAGTTATTTCTGAATTAGTTCTATTATGTAAAATAGCTCTGAAGAAAATCAGATTTCTATATTTCATCTCTGGGTTTTAAAACTATATCCAGCATAAAGTTATTTTCCAGTGTTATAATAGGAAGAAATTAAATACAGAATAAATATCAAGAGAGTAAAAGTATATTTTATTAACAGAACTTTAATGATTAAATGTTGCCCCATCTTTTGAATATTTGAATTTCAATGTCTTTTCATTAATCACTCATTTTCATGTGTTTCATAAAGCAAATCAAAGGATATTCAAGTTTTTTGAAACTGGTCAATATGAGTTTCCAAATTAAACTGTTATGTCTGAAAAGGTTGAAAAAGATATACTCAGATTTTTTATGTTAAATATTCTAAGTTCATTCATGTGAATATATATGTGCCATCTAAGAAAACGTTCCTGAAGACAAACTAATGGCATTGTTTGTCTTAGAAGACCATGCTTGTCAATTTTGCCATGCAAAAAATGACATTTAAGATAGCTGAGCAGATTGCCATGTAGTTTTTCTAAGGATAGGATGACAATTATACATTTCTACCTGAGGTTACTGTTATTTGATGAATGAAGTAATTTTTGATAAGACATATTTGCTCAAATGATATTTATATCAGAATATTTAAGTTAAGATTGAATGTGAGGTTAGAATATTAAAAATTAGTGCAGCAAAATTTATGTAAATTGCCTTTTTTGATACCACAGAATGATGAATTGCATTATCTTGCATGTATGTTCAGCTCTGGTGATGTTAAATGTTTGTCCTTATTTGCATCTGCAGGTACTTTCTCAGTTGTATTTCAAATCCTTCATAAAATATGATATGGAAACATAATGCATGTCATTAGTTTAGCCACAGGAGGTTGAATAAATGTATTTCTTTTGGTATGTGTTTCTAATAAAAAGTAATTTTGATTTAAATTAGCACTATCTTTTTTTTTAGGCCTCCATTCCTTTGAAGGAATTGGAGCAGTTTAACTCAGATATACAAAAATTGCTTGAACCACTGGAGGCTGAAATTCAGCAGGGGGTGAATCTGAAAGAGGAAGACTTCAATAAAGATATGGTAAATTGGTTGTGATAAAGTGTGAATGAACTAGGAGTAAAAATGAAAAAAAAATAGAAAGAAATTATATACTTCAGATCTCCAACTGAATTCTCAGAATACACCTCGCATATTATGTGATTCTACTGATTTTTAGAAATGCAAAGTATTCTTGTTGACCTTTTATATCAAATGCCAAATAACTATGGTCTGGTCATATAGGAGCAATTACACACTCTAAAATATACTTAAATTTATTTTGACCTGTTCTGTTTTTGAACTTGGAGGGAAATATGTAATAGAAATAGAGTCAATCAAAAAATAAACTAGACATTTAATAAGAATTTCAGCTATCATAGATAACTCTAGTTTTGTGTCAGTCATGTGTTTGGTCATAGAAGGGCCAAATTTACACAATATATATTTTGTTTACCAAAGTTTCCTACAAAGTTATTTTAACAAAAAAAATGAGTAAATAGTATAGTATATGATTAAAATATGCCATGCTGCTTATTTCATAGGAGTAAAGAAATATGACCATGTGGGCTACTTATTAACTAAGAACATTCTCCTTCAATCACAATTTCAAGATGCCTTTGATGTTTCGCTCTGGCTTAATTACTTCTGCATCACATCCCTATTCACTGACTTTTATTCTTCCCTTCACCCTCCTTTTCACAATTTTTTTCTCCTTGTTCACTGCCATCACCTCTGTGGCATTCTTAACCTTTACATGCATCTTTCTGGAGATTTTCAGAGATGTATTAATGCTAGGGTCTTCTCAAACAATGCTTGCAAGCAACATCAGAAGGCAATGTATCAATTTTAGAAAATAGCCATGTGAAACAATAGGAGAAATATTTTCACCTACCACTCTTAGTTCCCACTGGTATCACTTCTGATTTCCTGGAGCTGCCCAAGTTCATACTTGCCATGAATGGGCTTTGGTGGTCTTGCCAACTCAGCTCATGGAAAGAAAGACAAGAAGAGCTTTCCAAGATACTGAGTTCCAACTATCTCTACTTCATGTTAAAGAAGAAAGCAGAGGGCACCAAGATGAAAAGTACTGCTTACTTCTTGGCTTGATCACAAACACTGTCCTAAAGCCCTCACCTGGTTAAGGGGAAATAAGTGAAATCTATTTTGTTTAATTTTTTTTGTCCTTAGAAAATGTTGCAGATTTTTGAAAGGCATAATAAAATAAGTAAGGTCTTTTATAGACTATGTATATGTCCATATTATTGTATACATTTCAATAGACTATTAATCAACAAATCTCAGAAAAAAAAAATCCCATTTCTTCTAAGCAAAATCAGTAGGGCCTGAGTTGCATATTGAAGTTCAAATAAGTATTAAAGATTTAAATGTGTTACATCTAATACCATAAAAAGAATATAAAAGTACCCAAACATATGATATGGTCATTTTTTTTAACCTTAGCATTGCATACCTTCAGTAGCATTGCATGGTAAGCCTCCTTAATAGATAATTTCATATTTTAAATTGAAAAATACAAAATTAGGGATGAAAAGCCAAATGGTCACATATGTACCTATATTAGACCAGCATGTATTCAAATTATTTCACTTTTAAGTATATAAAATTAAAATATTGTTCTTAGAGTATAAAAACAAATTACACATTAAAATTTTTTGAAGCTATTTTCTCAATCCATATTTTAACACTTATTTATTTAAAGTTAACATATGACATTTTATAAACAATTTGCAATATTTGACAGCAATTCACTACATCATTTTTTACAAATTCCCCATGTCCTAAATTTGAATGCCGAGATTTCAAATATAAAACAGATTATTAGATAAAAAAATTTCTATACATATAAATTTAAGTATTTTCATTTAGTAGCATATTAGTATTTAATTTTTTTACCATTTTTCATACACATACACACATCCATTTAATTATATGGATGAATTAACATTACAAATAACAAGGTTAGTTTATTTGTACAGACTTTAATTTCTAGAACTGTACTAAAAAAGCCAAAACATTCAAAGCAGTTCATTTACCTGATGAGAAAGTACCTTTACTCCTTCGTCTTCGTACATATGCCCCTAAAATTGTTCTGTAGAACTAGATGGGAGAAACTTACTTCTTTTAAACTCTAAAGTATAAAAATAATAAAAGAAAAGCTATAACCATTGTATTTTTAAGAAAGTTCCCTAAAAGTTTTAAAATTGGAGTTTTTGTGTGTGCTTAGATAACATGTTTTATTATCTCTGTTAACAATGTACAGCTTAAAAAAAAAAACCCAAAATGAAGACTGTACTTGTTGTTTTTAATCAGAGTGAAGACAATGAGGGTACTGTAAAAGAATTGTTGCAAAGAGGAGACAACTTACAACAAAGAATCACAGATGAGAGAAAGCGAGAGGAAATAAAGATAAAACAGCAGCTGTTACAGACAAAACATAATGCTCTCAAGGTATTAGAGCTAAAATTATAATATACCTTGCCTGTGGTTTTTTTCATATGTAGGGTAAAATTTATTTATTGTGCAAAAATAAAATCTGCTTAAGAATCTTATTCACAAAAATTCAATTTTTTTCTGTTCATATGTGTGCTTTATTTAGCATTTTTGTGTGTTTTCTAATTTTAAAAGATGTCACTTAAAATTTGTTTCAGATTTTTCTGAATAATATTGAAAGGTATCAAAATGTATCATTCATAGTATTTATACATTTAATTTTCTAATATAGTTTATAAACAACATTTGTATTTGTATTGAGAAAGCTTCCTTAACTGCCAGAATAACCAACATATATTTTGATTTTTCCCTGCCTCCTTTACTCTAATTTTTTTCTTAATGTTATAGTAAGTCCAGGGTTTTGGTGTCCTAATACTTATTTATTAAGGCCTGGATGTTCCTCATTTTTATAAAAAATAAAGTTTATTGTGCCTTTAAGAGAGTCACTCTTTGCAACTAACTAAGCATCTATAAGAGTCTAATTTCATTTATATAGGAATCCTCAAAAATATTTGTAATGCCCTTGAAGAAGAACTGCTACTTTCACGTATCCATGTGACTCATCTGGATTGTGCAGAAAAACAGAATACATTGTTGGGGGTTTTTCCCTATAATAATGATTCTTTAGGAAGTTCTTGAGACTGAATGTATGAAAAGTTTTGTGAAACAACCTTTTTTGTATATGCTTTGCAATATTCACTGTTTGCATGCATGGCTGATTTTCTAATACTGTTAATTGCCAAGCTCTTCATTGTAAATCACTCTTTTAGAGTTATGTAGCTGTATAGGTAGATCCACCTAGTAGGTGGCTGGAATCTGCTTTCTGTATGCAAATGAGAGGATAAAACCTGTTTCCCTATAGTCAACCAAATAAACACTGCTGAGAATGTAATTACACAATATTGTGCCTGTAAGGAATCCATGAGGAAAGTCTAATTGGCCAGCAGGTGCTCAGAAGGTAACTGCTGATAAATATAGTAAATAGAAAAGGACTCTTCCTGGAGGGAAATGCAAAAGCAAATCAAATGGATTCAGAAAACTCTGTAAATCACACCTTTGTGACTGTGACCAAGACTTCAAAAGCATCTATACTGGTCACATGATGACATGTATCCTACCAAACAGCAGTGTTTAATGGTTATCTGGCATACCTACTAAGAAATCTATATAATATCTCTATTTTTGCATATTACACATCATTTTGTGCTTACAAAATCGAAGGAGTTTCAGATTTATTACTACCAAACCCTTTTCTCTTGGCAGAGATGTGAGTTGTATCACAAATAAGGCACAGCTCAATTTTAATTCACGTGGCTGTATCTTGGTACCTTTGAAAAAAGCAGCATCCCTTTTGACTCTGTGCAGGCATTTATTACCTCCACAGGATGGTTAGAAATACAACATAAAATGTAAACTGCACTAAATTTCATATACCCACTTTTAAACAAAATAAAGCAGGAGATCTTGATCATTCACACAAATTTATCCTATAGGCGATTATTGGAAATCATCAATTGTACTGGCCAAATTAATTTACACCACCAAATGCGGTAACTATGTTAATCTGCCAAGAAGTTCCAATGCTAGTCCTTATGAAATATTTCAATGAAGGTCAAAACTTTCCAAGCCAATGAATTTTTCAGCCACCCTTTGATATTTGGTATTTTCTTTAGTTGGAGTTAAATCAGTACATAATATCCTAATTGCTACCTCTTTGAAGAAATGAAAGCTTATTCAGAGCTTTTATGTTCCCATGAGTTATAAAATGGCATTCCAACTAATTCCATTGATCATAAAAGACTCTGAGTGTGATTGTAGGAGCAAAATGATTGATTTCACCCCTTTGTTGATTCATTAAACCAGTACCCTTGTTTGTCTCATCAGGTTGATTTAAAACCCCCTTTGTCGTCTCTTTTTAAAATAGTTAATCTTTTCATATTTTGAACATGATTTGGTATGATAATACAAAGTTGGCTATGTAAGCCTTGAAAGAAAAATAATTTGTATTTTTAAAACACTGAAATTTAAAATATTTAAATTGCTATCTTTATGTATATTTATAATTATATGAACAAGAGTCATTCTTCTACACATGTAGCTTGAAAAATTCTTATAACTAAAGTGACTTTATATTTTCAATCACACAGTGTTACTGGCCTATCAAACTTTTATTTTCAGGTATTTCTAAAACCAGGAATGTATGCTGCATGGCTATATAAACTTAACATTTTGTTTATAAGCCCAGGACTTAACATGTAAATTTTAGAATCTTATGTATTTTAAAAGTCAAATATAGACTCACTGTTTTTGCAACTATCTAGTTAAGTGAATTGTGTTAATATGTTACACTGTTCCACATAGACTACCCAACAATTTATTTAGCTCACTAAAACTATGGTGTGATTTCTAAACAAGTTTAAACATGCTAAGATAAAATACTTTAAATGTGTTGTTCAGGTTCTTAGCTTCTGTATCTAGGTCTTGCCATGTAAATACATAATTAAATCATTTGTATTTTTAGCATTTAAATGTGATTTAACAAGTGTACAAAAAGATGAGGGACTCAAATTATTTTTATGAATAACTACAGCCAGAATTGTACTGTACTTATATATTGATATTTTAATAATATCTGCATCATGAACAGGATTTGAGGTCTCAAAGAAGAAAAAAGGCTCTAGAAATTTCTCATCAGTGGTATCAGTACAAGAGGCAGGCTGATGATCTCCTGAAATGCTTGGATGACATTGAAAAAAAATTAGCCAGTCTACCCGAACCCAGAGATGAAAGGAAAATAAAGGTAATGTTGTTTTAGAATGTCAATACTAGATTTTTATTGCTACAGTTTAATTACTTTAACTTAACCTGTAAGGATCATATTTAAAATATTAATGTTCCTGTTGCCTCTATTAATGTTCTCTTTGATTTGGTGCATTTCTTTGTATTGTGTTTTGTTTTAGTAAATGTATTGTATTAAATGTTATTCAGTTGACATAATGTTGAATGAATAAAATGTTTTGCTTTTAGACAATGTAAAATGAATTAAGAAATGTCATGTGTTTTCTGGTAAAATTGTAATTGACTTTGTGTATCTTTGTTCCAGATGAACTAATGACTTATCGGTATATGGACGACTTCTTTCTCATGTTAGCACATTCATTTCATCAGAGCATCTTCACACATCACTGTCAAAACTCTATAGATTTATTTGCATATTGTCTGAAGATGTGTTTTCCATTATTATTTTACATTTTTTTGCTTCATTCTCTGTTGAGTTCCTCAAAACTTTAAAAGAAAATAACTTATTCACTTACCCTCTAAATTACATTCTATATGGATGGTCCCTAAAATAATGAGTAATCACTCCAATGTGAGTCAACCCTCAAAGCACCAGAGGAATCAGAAGAAAGAAAATTTTAGATCAATTTCATATTTTCTAATTAGAATGTCTAAAACTGAGCATTCAAATGATAATTGAAATGATATTTGGATTCTTGAGTGAGGATGACAGTGACACCTTCCATATTTGTAAATTTTGAAAGATGACAATAAAGGAACAACAGCCTATGAAATTTCTGAGAGAAGTGTTTGCTACTTGTAGGTTGGTTGATGTGGTTAGCTAACTGCCCTGGGCCCTGTATTGGTTTTGCTCAATAGGAAATTGATCGTGAATTGCAGAAGAAGAAAGAGGAGCTGAATGCAGTGCGTAGGCAAGCTGAGGGCTTGTCTGAGGATGGGGCCGCAATGGCAGTGGAGCCAACTCAGATCCAGCTCAGCAAGCGCTGGAGGGAAATTGAGAGCAAATTTGCTCAGTTTCGAAGACTCAACTTTGCACAAATTGTGAGTTGTTACTGGCAAACCCACATATGTGTTTGCAACTACTACTCTATTAACAGAGGCCTACTAACAACAACACAAAAAAATCCAGGTGCAATTTCAAACTACTTATGTGCATTTTGAAAGTGAGCAGTTTCTCTCACTTTGGGCTTCTGTAACACTAGTGCTTCATTTTGAAGTTTAAAACATGATAAATTAACAGCTAATAGGAAAAGCCCCCTTACCAGAAATGAAAGATACATCTTAATTTTTTTTGCTGCATCATTTTTCATAACATTGGCAATGTGAATTTGTCAATTTATCATACATTTACTTTACTTCAGTGTCTAATCCAGAAATATGTATTGCTTTCCTGAGATCATCCCATGCTAATTTTACTTTTTTTACTGTATATATGGTAAATAACAAATATTTTGTGAAACATATCAACCTGCCTAAGGCCATATCTTATTGATTCAAAGAATAATAGTTTAGACTTTAAACCTGGTTAACTTCTTAGTAGGTCACAGTGATTATTGGAAAAACTTGGTGCCTAGCAAGATGGTTGGAAACTGATGTCAGATGAACAATACCATATAATGTCATTACAGAAATGGTACAAGCCAAAATGAAAAGGAATGACTTCTTTTTAACAACTGAATGGAAAGTTTGTGTTTCTCTCTTTCAAAAGGCAATTTAAAATTGTAATCTTGGTCTTAGATTTTTATTTGTAATAAGGTACAAACTACAAAAATTTTCTGACAAACGCATTTTCTTTTCCTATTCTGGGTTCTTGTAAGGTGAAGAGGAATGATGACAATCTGTAAATATCTAACAAAATACATCAAAAGACCAGATTATAAAAGTCTGAACAATAAGGCTTTATAATTATGTTGGATTGAATAATATGAAGCAAACAGACATTCAACCATTTTGACCTATGTAAATGACAAATGCATGTGGTTCAGCCCATAAATGAGATTTCTTGGGAAATTTTTATGATATTGTTGATTCCATTTAATAGGGCATATACTTTAAATGTGTCTAAGACAATTAAAATAACTATAAACATATACAGAAAATATGCTACATATTATTATTATTTATTTTTATACTTTAAGAAAGTTCACTTATATACTGTTTTCTATGAAATCCAGTGACCCAAAGTTTAATAGCAGTTGAATATTCTGAGTAGTTGGAAAGAATAATCTAAAAAAGATTGAAACTGTATTACATTTTAAGTCTAATTCTAACTGATTGAACATTTCAGCCTATTATTCTTCATACTAGATGTTATGAACATAATATGTCATTAATCACTCAAGCTTACACTAACAGAAAACTGTATCTGCAGATGCAAAATGAAGGGAGAGATTAAAGCAACCATATAGAAAAAAACTAATAAAATAGCTTTGTCTTGATTTAATAGGTCATTTACGCACAAGTCCTTTGCTTTGAATTATATGACCAACTCTTTTCTGCATTTTAATTTTCCCTGTCTGAATACACCCAGTATGAAGCATCCAATTTGTTAACAACCTAGTCAAGTTAAATTACTCAAGCTTTATGTTTAAATAAATACAGAATTAAAAATCTTCATAAATCACCCACTTAAAATGATGTATATCCCTAGACATAGTAAGCTCTTAACAAATATTTGTACAACATAATGATTGGTGAAATAAAAGAAAGACATGAGAAATGCTTTAAAAATTTAAAGTGAACTATAGTAAAATAATGAGATTTATTTTATTAAAAACTTGAGTTCTGTTTATGAAAATTCGAAAATTTAGGTCTGTGTGATGGGGGCTTCTTTAATGTTAATTCTTGATTGTCCATGATGATAGATGTAATCCCAAAATGTATGAATTATAATCAATATCACAATTATATTTTAATTGGATTTAGTTATAACTGAAGGATGATAGAATATAGGTAGATATGTAGAGTGATGCATAAATAAACAAATAGAAAAAGATATATCCAAAATGTATCTTTGTATTCCACTGACCACAAATGTATTTGAAAAGTTGATTTCACCATACACATTAATTAGAATCTTGCTTCCCAATGCTTTCACAATGGAATCACTTGACATAGCTACAGGACAACTGTTTAAATGAGAAGTTGTGTCTGAAATAATTCTACCATGGCCTTCATGCAGTATAGATGGTCATAGTTTCAAAATTCCTTTCCTCCCCTTCATTCTCTTTCTGTTTCTCTCATCTTTATTTCTCCTAACTGGTCCCTTTCTGATCTCTCTAGATATAAACTTGAGATTTGTAGTTAGTCTTCCATGTATTGACAGTAGCAATTCAAGAGAATAGACAGCACTCTAAAGTGCCTAGAATTTGAGAACTTAGTTTAAAATGAGAAGTTAATTTTCTTTATTTCATAGATGAAGACTCAGAAATTGGCTAAGCAGTGTAAATTTAATGCACGCAAGTGTCTGTGTCAGAATTAAATATGACTGTAGTAAATCTCAGAAAAGCCCTGGGACTTTGTCTGAGGGAGCCACGAAGCAGCCCTCAGCCAGACAGGAGTGCAAACCAATGCATGATAGACTATATCAATAAACAGTGGTTCTCAGGACAAACTAGGAGCCCATTAAGAAGGGACAACAGACGAGGAAGAAGGCAGTTTAAAGAGTTCCCCATATATTCACCAGGGGAAAAATCTCATCCTACTTAGAAAATAAACATTCAGGTTTTATTTCCTATTGATTTAGAGACTAGATTGCTCATTATCAAGCACTGACTGGAAACTGAACATAAGGAAATTTCTGTAGGATTCATTACAACAGCAGTGTCTAGTAGAAAGAACAATCTTTGCATTGGATAATCCTTAATTTAAATCCCAGTGACTTGTTCTACTAACTGTATGATCATGGGTTCACCTTTTTTAGCCTCATTTTCCTCATCTACAATGGTAATAAGGATATCAGTGATGATGTAACAAGGTAATATTTGTAAAACATCTGCTGCACTGTGAGCTCAATGAGTCAATGTTTTCTTTTTATTTCTGTACAACACTGAAAAAGACATTATTTGAAAAACACAATATGTGGGGCTGGGATTGTAATTCAGTGGGAGAGTGCTTGCCTAGCACATGTGAGGCACTGGGTTTGATCCCCAGTACCACATAAAAATAAATAAATAAAAGAAAGATAGTGTATCCATCTACAACTAAAAATTTTTTTAAAAAACTAATATATTTTATCTCATTAAGAGAATTAGACTCATCATGCTCCATTTGTTGAAAAAGTTAACAGATATCTGATACATTTTTTTCAGTGCTATTGCACATAAAATTCCATAATCCATGGACAGATAGTTTTTTCCAGAGTCACAGAATATTTGTTGGAAATTTCATGCAAAGCTGGTGACTCTATCAATGAAGGACATGATTCTATATAAACTTGTTGTTGGAGTAATATCTGAATTCTTATTTTCTACAGGAAGGTGAAGAGCAAGATAAGAAAATAAAATAATAAGGGCTCTGAAAAATTATAATACATCTTTGGTAAACTGCATTTGGCAATTAATCTCAGATGGCCCAAGGAAATGCAAGCACAAAATTCCACAATAAGGATACCACCGTAACTAAATGCTCACGTGGAACTTTCTTACAAAATAAGCTCATGGACTAAAATTTACAATGAATGTGGAGAAATATTATTTTTACAATTGGTGTTAGCAGAAAATAAAAAAATCAAATATGCACATAAGGAAGTTAAAGATGAGAGGACAATCAGAAAATAATATTGAAATAAACATTTCTAATGTCCAGAAGTAAAAAGCAAAATAAACATTTTCAAGAACAGGCCATTTTGAAAAGTTAACAGGAAGATATAAAAAACAAAGTCTATAAATAAAAAAAAAATATTGAAATGAACAACTTTTGAAAAAGTGAATCCATAGGTAGAAAATAATATATTAATGAAAAGATGCTGAGAAAATTGCTTTGCTAAAAGTCATACAGGATGTGGATAATAGAATAAAAAGCTTAAGCATATGCATAAAAAGAATTCCAGATTGCAAATATGGAGAGCATGGAGAAGAGAAAATATTTTATATAAATGACTGACACTTAATAAATTCCAATTTGCATGAATCCTTAGGTTGAATAAAGCTCTACCAGTGTGGAACAAACAAAAGTGAATCCATACTTAGATAGCTCTGAATGAAACTCAAAACATCAAATGACCAAGATGGTATAATAAAAGCTACTGAATACAAAAGACGGAATACTTACAGGATAACAATATCCACAGCAGACTTTTCATCAACAATAGGTATTAGAATATAATAGATGTTAGAAAATCTTCAAAATTCTAGGCTAAATTTCAACTTCCAGGTGAACTGTGATTTAAGAATAAAGGCAAAATGTATTCAAACATACAACCAATTTTATATAAGATAATACAATGAAAATTTATTATTTATTTACTTATGATGAAAGTATTACTAAAGAATATGCTTCTGTAAAAAGGAAAATAAAGCCAGAAGGAACGGTGAAGCTATAAAAAGCTATATTAAATTATTTTCACTCTATAAAGAATATTTTAAAATATCTTGTAATTAACTACTAAAATTCTGTTCAGTGCTGCAAAGGAAAATACAGAGTACTATGAGAATGTAGAAATTATTTGACCTCCATATAAAAAAAGATACAACAAATATGAGACTTATTCTGGGTGGCATCAACAAATATATCTTGTATATAATATGTTCAATGTAAATTATTATCAATTATCATGTTTCTTGAGAACAAAAAAAATGTTGTAAACTTTTAGAATAGTCATGTATATATGGCCTTACCTAGGAAGGAGGAGCAAAAAATACAAATAACTTAGTGGAAGAAAGAAAATAATTGTCTGGTTTCTAAATATAACAACTTCAATTGTTCTGGATAGCCTATTGCTTCAAACACTAAGTATATGATGGTAAAGTTCAATGTTTGCCTAATAGGCTTTTCAAATAGACCATAGCAACAACAAGAATCCACCACTCTCTCTCCCTACCCCTGTCTACATTAATTGGCATCTACTAAGCTCTCCAAACATTAGTAAATTGCATTATCTTACATGTAGGTCAAAACCCTAGACTATGTCTATGATTCTCCTTACCTTTTATATTAGTAATGCAATGCGAAATAGTTCAAATCCTGTTCAATCTATCTGCAAAATATATCTTTCTTAACAATCCTTAATAGCTGCAATACAGAAATTTGCCTAAATATCATCGTCTCTTACTTGGGTTATTTCAATATCCTACTTGCAGTATTTTTTCACCTACACTATTCTTTCTGGTGAAGCAAGAAGACTCTATCCAATGCATAAATAAGGTTATATCAAGACCCTGCTGCCTATTACCCTTTTGTTGAAATCCTATGAGTGCCTGTATGATCTAGCAACTGCCTGTCACTCTTGTTACTCAAACTTTATCTTCCTTTGTGCTATTTTGCTACCATAGAGGCATATTAATTTTTCTTTTACACTTAAACACAGCAACTTCATTTCCATCCCAGGACCTAAGCACATTTTTAAAAATATTTATTTTTTAGTTGTAGTTGGACACAATACCTTCTTTATTCTTTTTATTTATTTTTATGTGGTGCTGAGGATCAACCCAGGACATTGCACATGCTAGGCGAGCACTCTACCACTGAGCCACAACCCCAGCCCCTAAGCACATATTTTTAATGGAATATTTTTAACCTAAATTTTCATGTTATAACATACTTAACCATTTTTCCATTTTTGAACAATGAATATTTTACCAGGACTTTGGTGTATACTATGGATGTGTAATGTAAGTATTTTCTATTACAAAAATAATATATTCCTTATAAGGATACATTCAAAACAGAATTTGAAAACTTTTCAGAACAGCAATTTTTATTACCATTACTTCTGGAAGAGGGTATACTGAGGAAGGTCAAAATTACTGAAATTAAAACTGTGATGTTGAAGAGTGAATATGAGAAAGGATTCAAAAATGTATTACAAAGGAAATATTTTACTATATATGAGAAATTGCAATAAGATATTTTAACCTGAAAAGTACACATTTGCAAAATATACAAGTTCCTGAAAAGTTGATTGGAAGTTAATGTTTTTAATAGGTTCACTGTAAATGACACTAGAAATGTTATTTAAATTAGTCATTGAGTACCTTGGTAGAATGAAGATTTCTTTATACTATGAATATTTTCCTTAACTTTGTAAAAAATTTTGGATTTAAACATAAAATTTACATCTATAAAGAGTTTTCTGATGCATCTAGTTTGATCACAATAATGACTTTCTTGAGTATTATTTTCAATGTCATTGAAATCTATCCAAGGATACATCCAAGAGATGGAAGACAATAAACTTCAACCAAATACTTCCCAAAATATCTTGAGAGTTAGTCAAAAGAAAGTAAAAAAGTTCTATTGCTTAAAAAAATTGAGCACACATTGGATTAAGCAGTTTCCTCAATGTAGAATATTTCAGGGTGTTTTATATGTTAAATGTAATTATGAATTTTTAGGAGGTAGATAGATTCTACATACTTTCACATCTGGACAACTGCTCTAGAAATGGAAAATCTCACTTCAGATTAATGATGGGATTCATGTTCACATGATGGTCAAGAACTAGTGTTCTTCAGAAAAAAAAGTGGAAAATGTATCACAATACATTATGTTTCTTGTTGTTTTCAATCATCTTAAATGGAGATGTACAAGCAAACTGATCACACATCTATTTTCTACCACCTTATATAAAATAATGCCTGAAGCTAGATTTGGTGCTCTATAACGCATCTTTTTTTAAAAAAATCTCCTTTCACACAACAAAAAGCAGTTCCATTTGAAAATAAGAAAAAAAATTCTTTGTGTAATTGCCACTAAGATTTTTTCTTTGCTTTGAAATATAAACAAATATTATCAACTACCAATGAAACATCCTTGGATAATTTGAAAACATTAATAATTTTCTGATTTATAGACAATATTATTTGGTAAATGGAACTGTGAATATAAAAGACTAATAATGTTTGCTAAGGGAAATGTTGAATCAGGAGTTAGCTACTTAAAGAATTTTCCTCCACTCAGTTTCAGTTTTGTTTAACATATTACAAGGGTTAAGAAAGAATTTAGACATATAAAGATTCTGTGTGTTTTAGGTTTGTAATGATTACAGTTGTTACCATTGCTATAATAATGTTTTTGTTCCAGTCTCTAGTTATGTAGTATAATCAACTTAAAGGTAATTTAATAAAGAGACATGTTTTTCAATAGAATCAGCTTTAACATTACATACTTATTCTCTCACTTCAAATGCATGGAAATTCTGGATAAAATATAAGGTTTAAAAATCTACCTTTCCCCTTGGTGTCATAAATGTACATACTTATGAGATACTGAACTTGGATAGAGTGCCTAATGACTAAAACAAATATTTCAAGATCATTTAGGTAAATATTGTATATGAATTTCTGCAAGATATAGTACAGAGATCAAAATGTAACTCCTGCCTAAACTTAGAACCTTCAAAGACAACCCTCATCATATGAAGGAGAATAAAGAAACCCTACCCACCAAGGAGAAAAGGCAATTTAATTTTTTTTTGGGGGGGGGGGTACTAGGGATTGAACTTGGGGGGGGGCACTCGACCACTGAGCCACATCCCCAGCCCTATTTTGTATTTTATTTATGGATAGGGTCTCACTGAGTTGCTTAGTGCCTTGATTTTGCTGAGGCTGGCTTTGAACTCCAGATTCTCCTTCTTCAATCTCCTGAGCTGTGGGGATTACAGGCTTGTGCCAGCACACACAGCTAGAAAAGGTAATTTTTTATTTGATAATTACATAGTATTTTTCAAAATTAACAAAAGCCCCCATATTTGGACTGGAATTTGAGAAAAAGTCAAAGGAAAAGTAAACATACTGATAAAACCATCATGATGAAATTAATGAATTCCAAAAAGAAAAAGATAATTCTAAATGTATTATAAAAGACAGATTACTTTAGGAGTTAATGACACTTAAACTGACAGCTGATTTTAGAGCAAAGATAAAACCCAGAAGGTGGTAGAACCATATCTTAAAGAATGATGATAGAAAAATAACCCCCATGAACATAAAATTGTATACTCATAGAAACCCTTTCAAGAATAACATTGAAGGAACAATCTTCAGACAAACAAAAACTGAGTTTATTAGCATAGATTCTTATTTAAAGGACATTGGAATTGTTTTTTAAGAAGGAAAATGACCAGAGATGGAAGATTTAAGCAGCAAAGAAGAAAAATAAGCAACAAAAATGGTAAACACATGGAACAGCCTTAAAGAAATATTTACTATGAATAAAATTGCCTAATTTCTACATTAAACATAAGAGAACTAATGTTGAACATTAATGACAGCAACCTTGAGTAACATTGGTGTTCATCTGTTTTACCTCCAGCCTTTCTGTGTATTTCTTGTCTTTCTCCATTGATGGTACCTCCTTCTTTCTGCTAATGCTGAAATGCTGTGATGCTCAGTTCTTGGACATTTTCCATTTTCTATCTTTATTATATATGCCCTTCCATTTACATCCAGTCTCATGACTTTATAACTAGCTATAAACCGATGACCACTACATTTTTAAAATCAAGAATATTATTCTTCTCTGAGCTACTTTGGCAACACTGTCCAATTTTTAGGTAAAAAATATCTTACCATACTTTCCTTTACCCTTTCTCAACACAATAAACAAGGACATCATTTGAAAATTTAAATCAGATATAAATCTGATCAAATTGCTTGAAATACTCTTCCCTCACCTATTCACAAGTTTTCTTCCATTTTTGCCTTCAAGTCTTTACTCAGAAGTGCTCTTGGTGAATCTCTTTCTCTGACATCCCGTGCCATACACACACACTTCACCAATGCTTTCACCATTAATCACTTTCTTCATAAAATCCACTACCAAGGAGGTTTTTAGTATTTCCCACTTAATCTGAATTAATTATTTATTTTCCTCACTAGAATGAGAGCTCCAATAATGCAATAAATTTTGTCATTTTTGCCCCAGTGCTCTGTTCTTAAAACCAAAAATATTGACTAAATACCCAATATACATATATATGTGTATATATGTTAAGTTCATTAAATAATAAAGCAATTTTAATATTCTTTTAGTGCTCAGAAGGACACGTTACATTTCAAAATTCAATTTTAAAGCATAATTTTAAAGTATCCATTAACTGCAGAAAATTTCTGAACAGAAAAGGGAGAACTACATACATAAACTGAGATGAAGTAAATAATCCAAATAGGAAACTAAGTTTTACAAATATTAATTGAATTGTCTAGGTGTAGTAATTAACTATATTGACACAGGACTTTAGGATTTCTGAATCTTTCTAGTATAAAGCCACTAGTCAACATGAAATGAGGTGTCAGTTACACTGTAATATTCTTTAACTTTAAAGAAATTTATCCAGAAGATGTATCCAACATTTTACCACATAAATAAATATTATCTCAAGTGGTTGGCTCTAAATAATGCACTAAATGAAAAACATTAGGATAGATGTGTCAAGGAGGTGGGGTTGTAGCTCAGTGGTAGAGCTCTTGCCTCGCACATGTGAGGCAGTGGGTTCGATCCTCAGCACCACATAAAAATAAATAAATAAATTAAATAAATAAATAAATAAATAAAGGTGTTGTGTCCGTCTACAACTAAAAACTAAAAAATAAAAAGACATGTCAAACTGGATTGACTATTCTCAATTATTTTATAGTTAGATCACAGCTACATTAAGTACCTTGTATTGTTCATTAAAGTTGTGGCAATGGACTACAGTAATAATTTAATGTCAAATATAAAAACATAAGAAAAAATGTTACCATTCCTATAGTGGTGTGCCAAATTTTGTTATGAGTTGGAACTGTATCATATTTTTCAGGCATTACTAATGTCAGATATATTATGAATTATATTTTTTTTTCAGAAATATTGAATATAAATCCAAAATTGATACATTATTGATAATGATAATTTTATTTAATTTATTGGTAAAACTAGAATATAATTTTTGACATAAGATAAAGTAACTTGTTTCATTGACATTAATATTGTCTTTCTTCGGAATGCCACAAGGCTGAAAAAAAAAGACTAATTTGATAGAACTATTTTGAAATGATTTGTTATTTATTTTGAATAAGTAGATTAATTTTATCTTTCCTTAGTAAAATAAAAATGGTTATAATATCAGTTATTTTATTGTATGAAATTACAACATTCGGCAATATCAGATATTCAAGACTATATCTTTATAAAGGCTATCCTTAATCTTCATAGAAGCCTAACAGGACTAAAATCTGTCAAACAACTTGCCTACATTCCCATAAAATTAGGGGCAAGTGTTCCCACATGAAAATAGAGTTTTATCAAATTAACAAAAAGTTTTATTAATGTTATTTTCTTGGTAGTAGTGGGTAATGGAGGTAATGTGAACCTCCCAGAAATAGCGAGGATGAAGTGAAATTGGACCCTTACTGAAAAATGATAAACTCGAGTTTTATGTTGGATATATTGAGTTGTTACTTCTTTCATTAAATATACATTTTCTAGTGCCTCCTATGTTCCAGACAACACAAAACATAAAATAACATTGGAAAATCCATAGTACACATACAAAGATGTAATATTTGACAAATATAACTAATACAATGAGTAAGAAAAAAAGAACAAGAATTTCTACACAGCAATTTGACCTGTTGCAACACAACAATAAAAAGTGTAATTTTCTCCAATCTAAATTTGCTTTGAAAATATGGAACACCAGCTGGAAGGGAGCTCAGATGGCTTTTGCAGAATTGGAAATATCCTTCTGAGCATGCCCGAAACAAATGGTTAAAAATAATTAAATCACTGGCACCATCTGTGAATCATTCAAATTTTCAATGATTACTTAAGACTCTCATTGTATGGAACATACTCTGAAAACAGATGAATAAAATTAATTCAAGTATATAGCTTTTCCAACTTTGAATTTCACTAAAAATGAATTACAATATTTTCAAGTTTGCTGTTATTTGATAATTTTTCTGTCCTCCTTTATGAGACAATGATATTTTACACATTGATATATGTTTGAAATTTGTTTTATTTTAGAAATAAAGATGAAACTTCATTATAAAATGATTTTGTTTGAAAACATTCCATATTTTTACTGTTTTATTTAATCTTTTTAGTTCAGTATCCATTGAGTAACAGACAATTTTCTAATAGAAAAAAGTCCAACTTGATTGCATTCTTAAATTTAACATCATATTCTATAATGAACAACTTTAAAAATTATTAAATGACTAATTTTACACAGTAAAAAAGGAATCTATATTTAGTGATGACAAATTTATTAATAAAATATACATGGATTGTATGAAAACAGAGAGGTTGTGTCCACACAAGCTTAAGATATGCAAATTAATTGATAATTTAGAGGTATTGTTAACTGTTATCTGGATAACAGTGCATTGGTACTTGTTGCCAGAGGAGATTAATTAGGAAAGTTTCTAGTAGTTCCATGAAAATAATGTTCATTATAGTGTCTTCTTAATTAATAGAATGTCTATGTGGCAAAAAGCAATATATGAATTGCTCAACAAATAGAGTTGGCTATAATGTTTATAACTCCTTTTGTGAAACAGACAATATTCAAAATTTGTTAAATGATTACTATATAGGCAATAGATATACATGAAGCATGTGAATGATATTAATCACACTGTATTTTAGTTTCTTAGTTCATATATTTGACTATTTCTTATGTGGAAAATCACTATAATAAAGCTACATCCATTCATATATTATCTTCCTTAGTGGGAAATGGACTTTTAACTGCCACAAATTTACACAATGTTTTCCATATCAATGTCTTTGCATTTGTGTTTCTTTTGAATTGGTCCCGCTTTTCTGCTTTTTGTTTGTTTGATTGTTTTGTTTTTGCTTTTTTGCTGATCTCTGATCATCTTCCAAGATGAAGAGTGAATATAACTTGTCTGATGTCATTCACAATATTTTCTCTATCATGTTCTAGAATAACTGCCAGGTTTTCGCTTAAAATACTTATTGCAATCTTATATATTTATATATTTACTTGTTTATAATAAGTTGTTTCCTACAATTTGAATGCAAACTGTATAAATGGAGGGATTTTGTCTCTGTCTTGAACCAGTGTTTCCCAGTAGAGAGTCTGGCTCAGAGCAGGTACACAATAAAAATATATTGAATGAATGAATGAAACTAGCATCTTCCTTTTGGAATTACTTGCAGTTTTAAGTTTTTTTTTTTTTTTTCTGTATTCTTATTCTAGTGATACCCCAATGCTAGTCTTCAATGGTTGAAAGTTTCATTGGTCCACAAGGAAAGAATAAACACACATGCATGCACACACACACACACACACACACACACAACAAATTTGAGATTTTCATAGAGCTAAATTCATATAATAATTGTCATTTGTTTTATACTTGTGGCCTTCTACAGTTTGGAAGGTATTAAAATGATTTTCTACTTTTAAACTTTTTTTTTATTATTTTCTTACTGTGTTCTGTACTATAAAACGTAAAGGGTGGAACTTTGTGAGGTTTCCTAACATTTTTTGGTGATATTTTTATTGATCCATGCAATAAAAAGTCTTCAAACCATCAAGTTAGAGAAATTTATTCACATGAAGGGGCAATATTCCTGCCAAGTTTCTGTGTTGGTTGCTTGAAGCTTTTAGAATGAGGAAGGGAAAGCACTAAAAACCCATCATCACCTCCCATTTTAATGATCTTTGGGGCAAAAAATACTAGTCCCACAAGAGTTACTCACTGGAATGAGATGCTGGAATTTTCTTTTATTCTCCGTAAGGAACAAATACAAGAAATATATAGAGGGTAAAATTAGGGTATCACAACATCTGCCAAATATATTTTCTGTACAAACACAAATAATAAATGCACCAAAATAGTATTTGTTTATATTTTCATCCTCTGGATTTAAAACTGTTTTTGATTGTTGCAGTGCTCTAAAGAACTCATAATAGTATCGTTTGTTAATGCTGTTTAGATTCAAAAAGCTAAATTTGTTTATTTTAAAACATGATAGCTACATTTACTGTGCTTTATCCAATTTGAAACTGAAAGCATGAGGATTAAAAAAAAAGACTGGGCAGATGCTGTGCATTTAGGTTAATACACATACTTTCTTTATATTCTTTATCCAGATAGCTATAACAAAAAATATTTAACACAGTTGTTTGTAGTTAGCATTATTTTAGTTAATATTTAAAAAATACTTTGATACAAAAAGTAGGAAAACAATAATATGACAAGTATTGAGGAGTGGAAAATATTTTTTTAAATTTGACAAAATACTTTATTATAACTGTTTTTATAAAAAGATTTTGGGAAAAAAGTTATATCTAAGACCTCTGGTAATTACCATTTTAAAACATATGATTGAAACTGGATCTGAAACTGATCATTGAATATTATTTCTTAGAGTCAAAACTTGTAAATTCACTGGGAAGAACAGTAGGGATTAATATTGAGATTCTTGTTGTGTGAAATACAGTGATAATTATTAATTGGAATATTAACAGAGAACAAACTACCTCAAGAGGAACTAACATGATTGTAAACCATAGTTCATTAAGTGAAGGTGTTATTCTGGAAACCCTAAGAAAGTATTGAGTATTATTTTTAGTAATAGAAAATTTTTTTCAGTGCTTATAACCTGGTAAAATAGATTATATGAGGAAAATACTATTAAATACAATAGTTATTGTATACACAGCAATACATCATTTATTCAGAAGTCAGATGAACATATTTATAACTTAACTGGAATCAAGAAAAGTATTTTTTAAAAAAATGCCTCTGGATTATAAGTTCATTTTACAAAGTTCATAAGCTTACTTGTATTTTTATGACATGACTCTTCAAGTTCTTTTTTGAAAATCTTATTTTGCTCTGATTTTTAGAGATAACTCTAATGAACTTAATTAGCTCTTTTTTTCTACCCCTACTAGAATAGAAACCAAAAGTAAATGGAAAGAATAAGTGACCAAAACAATAAATAATAGCTGCAATCCACTAAGGCAAAAAGAGTCTAGATTTTATAAGGACACTTGGTCTTCTGGAAATCTTTAGCACAAGACAACACAAATGCCAAGGGGTAGGGAGTGGGGAGAGGAGAGATCAAAAAATAATTTGTCCTTATTGTCGTTTAATGGATTTAATTTATAGCTATATTACTTGTTTTAGTGATTTATACACAAAGATAAGAAAATCATTCAATTCTTGCCTATATTTAAAAACATTCAAATACATCACAATATATGGCACATTAGCTCTCTAAATCAAACTACTGCTACCAACTGAACTGTACCTCTATGTGTATATCTATGTGTACATGGGCACACATGCATTTATCTTTTTATGTTGCATATAAGCTTATTTATATAGTTATACATATTTAAATACAAAGTTTGTAAATTATACACTTTTCTTTTGAGAAAATGACTGCTGAACTCATCATGGTAGTGATATTTGTAGTTTATTCTCCATCTTTTATTCACATTCCTCAAAGTTCTCTTTTGTAACTCCCTATGTTTTATTGCAGGCATATAAATTATTGGAAATATTTAAAAGAATAGAATGTGGGATAATAAACACATGTTATTTGGAATTTGGTCCTGTAATTTTATAAATACTATTGTTTATAAATCACAAAGTTACTATTGTTCCTTCTAAACAAGGGCATTTGGAAGATGGCTAAAACTATTAAGACAAAAAGGAAAACTCTTCTGCTTAACAAACAGCAATTAAGAACATATGGGAACCTTTGAAGCTATCATTTTGAAACTGCAAGCATGCACTAGTTGTCATTTTATTGTTATTCTTAGCTAAATATCTACTTTGGCTTGAGTATTTTGTCTCCTTAGTTATATTCAGGTTAATTGATTGTTTATAAATTGAACATTCAAAACAGATTTAACATTGGAGGCTTTCACATAACAGTGCTCTTTTCCATTTGCAATTCCTCATCCACGTTCAGGAGTCTTTAGTGCCTAAGGATAATTCTCTTTTCTTTGTGTGCAACAGCAGCCTCCAGTCTTTGCCAGGACTCTTCAGTCAATTGGTATCCACTGAATAGCATCAATATTGTTGTAGGTGGTATTATAAAATTCTTTCAAGGTGCAGTCATCCTGCCTTCTTATGTGCTTTGTCTTGGTCTATGTTCCATAACTTTCAGAGTCAATTACTAGTTTTTGCTTTCTACAGCTCTGATTGAAGTAATAACAGCCTGTTTTGGTAATGCCAATCGGAAGGGACCATGCTTAACTTACAACCATGTTAAAAAGAAATTCACTACTGCAATTTCTTATCATTTTGCTTCCGTTATATGATGCTACTTCAGGACACTGTAGGGTTATTTTTAATGCATTATAATATTAGCTTACAGTTCAATCAATATAACCATGTATTTAGAAAACATTGATACTCTTCATTTCTTCCTACTGCCAATTCCATTGTCTCTGAAATAAATGTTCAATTTACTATTACTTTTGTATAGTATATTCTAAACTTCTTAACTATAAATATATATATATATATATATATATATATATNATATATATATATATTTAGATAGATAGATATAGATATGTTTTCACTATTTTCTAAAAGTATTATGTCATCCTGTATATGACTTTTAAGAATTAAAGTCTATCAAATACATTTCTTCAGTTGCTACATGCAAATATAATACATTCTTTTTAAAAGCATTAAGAGATGAACCAAAATTTTTCCTAATGTTTCTCTACATCTTTGGATTATTGGTTAATAAAAAGTGATGACTTGTAAAATATCTATTTTCTGTCATTTTTAAAAATTTTCTTTGTGGATATATCATCTTTTTTATAATGTCCCAGTACTGTGTAAGAATAATATCCTTTTATGATTATACACAAAATATGAATGAAATTTAGCTTATTGTTTTAAATATCCTTGATTAAATTTTTATCTGTTTTCATCTATCAAATTATATGCAAAGTACCAATTAAAGCTGTGATTTTTACCATATTCTCCTTTCATTTCTAGTATATTTTACCTTATGTAGAATGCAGCCAAATGTTTGGTGCATAAGAATTAATGATTGCATTGATTTTTTAAAAGAAATATATCTTTTATTATTAAAATGATTCTCTTGAATCCATTCAATGTTTTTGGCCTTTAACTATAATTATATTTGGTATTATTATGATGACCCTCACTTTTTAAAAGTTGTTTTTCCTGATGTAGCAACTTCTTTCATTATATAATATACCCTTGTATCTTTGATATATAATGATTTTTGGTGTTGTTATTTAGTTATTTAAAAATTGATCTCTTCAAACCAGTCAAAATAAACCTAATATAGGGTGTTTTCATGTAACAGTGCTATTTTCCATTTGCTAGTCCTCACTCATAATCAGGATTCTCAAACACTTAAGTATAATTCCCAGATTATAAATGGAGTGTTTACTTTAAATCATTCTGACTTTTTAAATCTTTTGATAGGGAATGTAACCAAATTCATTTTTAATGATAATTTATAACCATATAGTTGTTTAAATTCATTCTGTCATATTTATGGTCATAATTTTATCATATATTTTATGTCTTTCCATCCTTTATCCATAATGTTTCAATTATCTTTTTTATTGCATTCTTCCACCCCTTTCAGGTAATTTCAAAATACTGTCCGTATTCCCATTTTACTAACACTTAGTTTCCTAACTTGAATAATTTTGAATCTATATTTCTGACATGTCATGCCAAAATAAAATAAGATTACTCTTCCCACCAAGATGATTTACTCAACAAATTTCTCATCCTTTTCAAGCCAAGATAAAGTCTTTTTAAAACCAATAATTTGGTATTTGAGTCCTTGGCTACTGTTGTTTTCCCTAATGGCATCACTTCTCTAGTTCAAGTTGCATCATCACTTACATTACACTGAAATGTGCTAGGAGTATAGCTTAGTGATAAGTTGCTTGCCTAGTGTGCTCTGGTTTCTATCCTAAATGTGTTAAAAACATTTACATTTCCACTATTATTGACCCAGAGAACTTAACCAAAAACCTTAGAGTTTACTGTATATCATTTCTCTGTATTCTTTATTTCCCCTTGTTGTTAAATCTCTTATTATAGATTTTTTTCTTTTTTGTATATTAGGCATTATAGTTATATATAATAGTGGGGTTGATTTTGACATAATCATACATGCATGAAACGTTAGTTACTCCATTTCAGTCCCTGTACTTCCTCTTCTCCACTCTCCTGCCTCTCCTTGTTCCCCCTGCCTTTACTGGACTTTCATCTATTTATTTTTAATTTGGTTAGGATGCTTGAGAAATTTCCTCACAAAAACAAATTAGAATGTGCATTTGTTAAATCTTCAATTTTCAAAGTGTTCTTTCTCTTTTAGTCATAATAATGGATTTGTTGGGTAATAACAGAATTCCTGAAACTCCTCTATTTTCAATGGATGCTATAAATTGTGTACCACCATCCTCTGGTTTTCCTGTTTTGCAATTTTTACTGTTTCTTAACTTTCAGGGAGAAGTCTAATTCTAGCCCAAGTCTCATTTTGTACACTTAAACTCCACTTTCTCTAAAATTCTGTAAGGTACTACATATTTCACCCCTTAAAGTTCATAAATTTAGGAAATGATTCAGTATATTTCTATTCATGTGCCTTTACTTATTCTGTAATCTTTCTTAGTACTTGGATAACATTTTTAGATTTCACAAGTCAACTTTTTAGCTCAGGAAATTCCCCTCATGATTATTGCTTTTATCTGATTTCTTTTGTCAGTCTGGTACTGTCCTCTAAGTCTGTAGTTGATTATTAGGATTTCTATTTCTTTCAATTTTTCTTTATGTTGTAGAATACATCCTTTCCTCTGGTTGATTCTCCAAAACTCAAAATTTTATTTTTATTAATAACCATTCTCTTTTTTTTTCAAATCATCTAATGAACTTTTAAATACAAGATAACAAACTTCCTGAACTCTAATGTTATTTTTTAAATTTCTCATTTTTATTAAGTCATTCTTCTATTTCTTCTAGTGCATTTCTTCTATGGACTTTCAATTTTGTCTAATTTCTTCAAATCCTTGTAACCCTGGAAGTAGCCTGTCATTTTTTTTTGGGGGGGGTGTATTTATTTATTTATTTATTTATTATTATCTCATGCTTAAATCAAAGAGTTTGAGATGTCTTAACACAAGAAAAATTCAGGTGTGAGGGTTTTGATGTATACTGAGTGATTGAGAAGCAACAAAGATAATGTAAGTATTTTTTTCCTGGTACACAATAGTTTAACAAGCTGAGACCTCTCCAGAAAATGTATGTATCGGAAAACATCTCTGATGCCATCAATGGGGGTTGGAGGTAAGGCTGTCCTAAGCCACTTGGTACAGCCACTGTTCAATAATGCTCACATGAAAAATCAGCCAGTACCAATCCATTCTTGGGTCAAGTAGATCTTCTTAAATCAGTGGTATCCCAGAAATCATACTACATACACATCCGAAAATCATCAGAGATTATCTTTGTGTCAATCAAAATCCTTTTTCTTTCACTTCTCTAATAGGCCATATTTAGTGACTGAAATTCTACCAAGTTACTAATTTATGTTAATTCATTGAAAATTCTTATTAAAATGCAAATGTTGTCCTTTGAAGGATAACACTTTAAACCACTATAAGCCATTAACACATTTTCAAGATTCAGTTTATCAGTTTAATTAGATAGTAATTGAGCTTGCCCCTGAGGAATTAAGTAAATTTAATGATGCAGAATGGAAGAATCAACATGAGGCAGGTCAATGAGCAGGTCCATCCAGACCTTTAATACAGGACACTATACATGTCTGGCCTCCTAGAAGTATTACATACTTAAAGACTGGTAAATTCAGCTTTCCTTGCAGATCTCTTTTACTGACAGTCAGCCTTGATCTAAAAATTCATTCTAACTTTGGAAAACAAATATTTGTATAAAAGATGATTTTCTACAAAATTTTACATTGATTAGTTTATGTATTTTAGGTGAAATTCTTAACAAGAGAGGTAAAATAACCTTATCACATTTTGTTGATCAATTAATTAATGATAATTTGGGGTTGATACCCCCTTTTGTTGTTACATAACTTCACATAAGCAAATTTTTTACATGGTGGAATAAGTGGAAGGAGATTATCAACGATTGAACATTTTCTCATTGCTGTTTTCTCTGTGTAGGGTCATAACCAAATTGTTTGGACCCATTAGACTCACTATTCAAAGACTTTCTCGCAATGACTTAATTAAAACCTGCAAGTCCAAGTACTGTTGGAATACTAATACTCTCATATCCTTTGTGTGTATACAAAATACTGAACATGGCTGAGTAAACCCATAGTGATTTAATTTGTACCATATTTTTGTTTCTTTTTTCTAAATGCTTTTAACATTTGAAATGTCCCCCCCATAGATTAATCATTTTTTTATTTTTGCAAAAATTTAATTGTTTGCTTTTTTCTGTGTACAAAATCTATGAAGGATCCAGGGGAAATAAATAAAAATAGTCCATCTTTGTTTATTACTCTGGAAGTATCTCTGGAAGGAAACTTGTATTTCTCTGACAACTTTGAGACTAAGAGAATGGACCATTTTTCTAAGATGACTTAAGTCATTTCCATTTCATTCATTAAGCACCAGAAGCTACTTAAGGCCTGGAATGTTTTTTGGGATTTAACCAACATTATATTATTACTTTTAAACATTCTATAATAGTTAAGAATGTCCTTTAACTCCCCTTTTTCTTTTTTTTTTTTAAATTTATGTATTTTAATTTATTATACATGACAGCAGAATTCATTTCAGTTCATATTACAAATATAGAGCACAATTTTTCATGCCTCTGGTTGTACACAAAGTATAGTCACACCATTCATGTCTTCATACATGTACTTAGGGTGATGATGTTCATCTCATTCCACCATATTTCCTACCCCCATGCCACCTCCCTTCCTCTCCCTCCCCTTTGCCCTATCCAAAGTTCCTCCATTCCTCCCATGCTCCCTGCCCCCATTATGGACCAGCATCCACATATCTGAGAAAACATTTGACCTTTGGTATTTTGCGATTGGCTTACTTCACTTAGCATGATATTCTCGAACACCATCCATTTACCAGCAAATGCCATAATTTTATTCTCTCTTAATCCTGAATTTGTGTATATATACCACAGTTTCTTTATCCATTCATCTATTGAAGGGGATCTAGGTTGGTTCCACAATTTAGCTATTGTGAATTGTGCTGCTATAAACATTGATGTGGCTGAGTCATTGTAGTATGCTGTTTTAAAGTCCTTTGAATATAAACTTAGTGGAATAGCTGGGACATCCCTTTTTCATGAAGTTTTAGTATATACGAATATATTTTAATATATACCAATATATATCTGTGCTGTAGTGGAATCTTTGGTTTTGCATCAGAGTAAAATAAAAGAAAATCACCAAACTTGGAGAAAAAAGAATATGATAAGATATAAATTAACAGATTTTCCTATCATGATTCAATTTATTAATAAATAAATGTTATTTTGAGGATTCAACATCTTTATGTTAGCACTATGAAGTAAAAAGATGACCCCATCATTATATTAATTTTCTTTAGATAATATCCTTTATTAGATTCTAAATGCATTGACATATTTTCTGTGTATCATATTTATATGCGATATATTGATATTGTGAGGCATATGTCATAATAATATGGCATATAATACATTTTTCTTCTTAAGTATCTTTGACCTCATAACTCATAAATGGGCCACTAGCCACAATGCATTTGAAGGGGAGAAAAGTTCTTTAAATCATGGAGGAAGACATTTTCTGTTAAAAATCCTGATGTAATGCATCATTTCTTTCAAAACAGAATTGCATTTATCTCATGCAGTTATGTGACCCTTCAAGAAACAAATTTTAAGAAATGGAAAAATGTGATAACTCAACTTTCAGAGAAACTAAAGTTTATTTAAAAATTTATAACTGATGCCTATGCCTACTTACATACCTCAAACTCTCAAAACCATTTTGACTTCAACTTTAGTTCATACAAATCATAGTTGTGTTCTATAATAATCCTTTTTAAGTATTGATTAAACTTTCTATTTTTAAATAAAAATAGGCAATTTTGGACTTTTGACCTTTGTTACTAGAAGGTAGGATAGTGTATTCATTTGGGTATATATAGTTAAAATGAAAATGAATAGAGAGAAATTAAAATGAATTAGTGTGGGTATAGCACTTCCTAATGATGCATGAATATCTATAATGATATAAGATGGTAAAGAATGTTACCAAAAGCAAGTTAATTTTCAAAAGGTTAACCAGGATTTGTACATATCAGAATTCAGGAGGATATAATTATTCAAGGCAGAATTAATGAAATTCAAATGAAAAGGCTTAATCTCAATATGAGTGCATGGGTTTTGCATAAAGAAGAGAAAATGAACATGATACTTCCAATTACACTGATTTTTAATAACTTTCTAAAATTTTTATTAAACCAAACTGGAAATTATTCAGTGGATATAGTTTATTCATTATAAACATGCATAACTGTGTCAAAAAGAATGATATACTTTTTTTAGGGGTGTAAAGGGATTGAGCCCAGAGGCACTTAACCACTGAGCCATCCCCACCCCTTTTTTATTTTTTATTTGGAAACGGGTTCTCACTAGGCTGCTTACAGTCTTGCTAAATTGCTAAGGCCAGATTGGAACCTGTGATACTCCTGCATTAGCCTCTGGAGCTGCTGGGGTTACAGGCGTGCACCACTGTGCCCAGCAAAATATACTTTTGAGGAATAGATAGTAAACTAGATCTCCAAATGCCTGACTCTCTTGATTTATTTTTTGGCAATTTCTTGTATATAAAAATTATGATATGTTACTATATATTAAAATTATATATTAGAATATTATAATAAATTAAAATATTATAAAAATTGAAATTTTATAAAACATTTTTCTTGAAACTGAGTTGATAGTTTCATAGTAGTGTCAGAGTTATTTTGAATATATCTATTTCTCCCCAAATTTCACATAATCCTACTTTAGTTTTCTCTATTTGGTTGATCTGTACTACTTAACATGTGTTATCTATGATCGCTGGATGCTATATTAAGATAGTAGAACAGAAATATCCTCCCATAAATAAGTATTCATTAAATATATGGAATGCATATTTGCTATTCTGGGTTTATTTTATAAAATATAGCTGAATCCGTGACCAAAGGTAATTTTAATAAGAGACATTTTAGGAATTAAAGGCATACTAATATATTTTTGGTAAGAGGAAAAAGATTATTTAATTAGCAGTAGTTTAGGACAGCAAAAAATGTAATGGTTTTCTCAATCAGATCTTTTCTAAAGTAAAAGATTACACCTTTCCTTTTCTTTGGTCTTATCAATTGTAAAGGTTTAAATATGTCTAAATGTTCCAGAGAATCTCTTCATGCTGTAACTGAGCATAGGATGCACAGGATGTGGCATGATTAGTCCATTTATTTTCACGAAGGGACACCATTGCTCCAAGACCTATCTCTGATGATCTTGAAAATGATCTCAATATGCAAATTAATAGAGCTTTCTATAAAATGGCCAATGTTTCTTTGAAGGGTATCATAATAAGGTTAATAAAGGCTTCAGTTTTAAAGAATATTTTTGAAATAACAAAAATTGTTTCTAGAACCAGATGTAAAATTTCAATTATTTGAAAATTTGGGGATTTGAATAGATGCCTTATGATGTGACCCTAAAAGAGTATTCCATTGAGATAGAGGTGAAAATGCTTTTTATTTTGATGTGTTTTTCAATGTTTATTATGAAGGGGGAAAAGTACATTAATTTGTAGGCAATAAAAAAAAATCTATGACAGACACATGTGATCAAGTAGAGAAAAGCTTAACAAATGAGAAGCCAGAGGACAGTGTGCTGCAGATGTTCTCAGAGCCCTGGTTTGGAACTGCAGCTGACCTTAGATATTTTTTGCTGAGACTCAGCATTCCAGTCTTCAGAGCTGTGTGGTTTACACTAATTATTAAAGTAAAACTCATTTAAAGTTCCTCTGTGCATATTAAAATATAATTAACTACAAATGCCAAAGAAGTAGAAATTTGGGTTTTAAACTTTTTTTTCAGAAAGTGAATCCAAGTTAGTAGTCATATGTGAGTTTTAGTATCTCCTTTCTTTATTGTATTTAGCTTCTCAATTCCTTGCAATCTATAATCCATAATTACTATGTTTATAAGGCACCAATATGCATCTAAATAGCCGAGATTATGCCACATCTTGGTAATGAACATTAAGAAAACTGCATATCAATAAAAAACAGAAAAAAAGATATGAAGAACTGTCAATTATTTTTCTTTTAAGAAAAAATCATGAGAATAAACATCAAAACCTTTTGGAATTCACACATTTTTTAATGAGACTTAGAAGTTCTTTAAATATTTTGAAGTTCTGTCTAATTCACAAACAACATCTTGGTTAATACAACAAAATAATTATTAAAAGAAAAAATGTAATCTGTCCTCCACCCAACTCTGTCCCTAATAAAACTGTTCTCTAAAAGTAAGAATAAAATGCATTGCATTACAAACAAATGTAATTGCATCATTATATAAAATGTTATAAGAATTATGCTTGTTATTGATGATGTAGGTTTTTACCTCAGGGGTTAAAGCAACTTATACAATTAAAAAACACAAATCTATTAGCTTGGAGATTTTGTTAAGAACAACATAGTCATCTGACTGATGGAATGCATGTGAGTTACAATAACTTTGTTTGACTTGCTGTACTGACTCTAATACTTAAACTCCATGAGTCGGTGGATATTTTACACTCAAATACCCCCTGAATTTATATATATAGTATATATATATATATATATATATATATATATATGTATATATATATGTTGTACATACATGCATATATATACATATATGTCTATATACACAGATATGTATGTATACATATATACATATATATAGATATATGTATACATATCAATACATAAACATATACACATAGACCCCCTGAATTTTATATATACACATATATATGTAGTATGCATATGTATATGTGTATATACATGTATGCACATATATAACATCTACACATGTGTTATATATATATATATATATATATATAAATTCAGGGGGCTATGTGTATAAGTATAAATCTATTTTTTAATTGTTGAAATGTTTGGTTTGTAATGGAGAATTTGAGAATTTGGATTTTGAAATCTATGCTGAAATGTCGAATTGTCTTCATCAAACTTTATCTCAAGTTTCTAATATCACTCAAAAAGCAAATTAGAAATGTATATATATATTTCCATTGATCATGCAGAAACATGTGTCATGGATTTGATTATGATGTATACAATAAATCAATTTTGTAAAATGTATGACTATGTCACTTAAAGTTT
Organism: Marmota marmota marmota; assembly: GCF_001458135.2. Lineage (NCBI taxonomy): Eukaryota > Metazoa > Chordata > Mammalia > Rodentia > Sciuridae > Marmota > Marmota marmota. Next base: position 20,847,115 of record NW_026000249.1, on the reverse strand, counting down.
AATCTGTGCAATTCTGTGAATTTGCTACATCATAATTAGATGAGACATCTAAATTATCATGTAAGTATTGAGTATAAAGAATCCTGGGCCAGATAAATTAAAAGAAAACAAATTGATCAGCCTATAAGTTTGACTCATGTTTGTGTAGGAGTCAGTCTGGAATCACAAAGTCCATTTTATTATAATTATTGCAAAAATGAATATGGTCTTGTTGAAAAAGTCTGTGTAGTAATAAATAGCTGTGTTAGCATGCTTATTGTCCAGCTTTCCCCAGAGACCCTGCCACTTAAATCCTCAGTTGACCCTATCAACAGACAGGTGGCATTTGATCAATTCAAAACAAAGTTACTGGGAGAATAATTTCAATTACAAAAATGTCGCTGCCTATACTGTAGACAGAAGGGTGCAGAGGTCATCCATCTTTATAAATTTGTGTGCCAAATGGTATTTATTTCTTGCTCTTAAAAAGAATAGGAAAAGAGACACCACTTGCAAACCCTCAAAAAACTTTAAGCTTCAAATTCTTATCACTCCTAGCACTTAGATACCAGTGAGAAAAGTGAAGATACAGAAAGAATTCTCTCTTAGATCTCAGGACACTCTGGAGTTCTTATTAAGATTTGAATTCCAGAGTCACCCTACTCATTTAGCATCTTAATTAGCTTAATAAGAAACTAACATTAATGAGTAGGGTTAAAAATCTGGGATTTGGGGTAGGGTTGTGCTGAATAGAAAATTACATACTAAATAAAACCACTTTATGACTCCTGTACATAAATCAAGAAAAGGGAGGAATAAGGATAGAAAGTGTTCCTTTGTTATAAATAAAACAAATGCAGAAACCTCACCCCACCCCACACCTAGATTTCCAGTAAGCTTAGAATTAAAAGGCAGCTGTAAACATTATTTTTTTAGGGTAAAACTATTCTCCTCTCAGCCTTATGACTGTTTGTCTTTCATCTTATATTCATGGTGCTAGTGTGTATGTATCTCTTATTATAAAGTGCTTCTAACATTTTTTTGAAGAGGGTAATAAACAATAAAAATATTTTACTAGAGTTATCATAATGAGTTTCTTTGTAATCCATTTTCAACCTTCTGTCAGCTATACACTGGAGTCTATAACAACTCAATGAATGACTTTTTATTATAAGAAGCTAAAAATATTATTCTTTTGTATATCTATACCAGCACACTCTCCGTGAAGAAACAATGGTAGTGATGACTGAAGACATGCCTTTGGAAATTTCTTATGTGCCTTCTACTTATCTGACTGAAATCACTCATGTCTCACAAGCCCTATCAGAAGTGGAACAACTTCTCAATGCGCCTGACCTCTGTGCTAAAGATTTTGAAGATCTTTTTAAACAAGAGGAGTCTTTGAAGGTAAAACAAATCTCCTTCATTTAGATTTTACAAGATGATCACATCGGTCATTTATATTACCAGAATAATTGGCTTAAATTGTATACACAATGAAGGTATTTTTACTTACTCATGGAATATTTGTTTTTTAATGTTTTTTTATTCATGCATTATAGTTATATATAATAGTTGGGTTCATTTTGACATAATCATAAATTTTTATGACAATTCTAAAAACATAGAATGGGTAGCTTGAGTAATAAGGTATAGAAATTGAAACATAAATTAGAAATGATCTTTTATAATATTTAGGGTCAAGATGCTTTCCAAAACAAAGTTTTTGGAGGTACCCAGGGCAGAAAGTGTTCACAAAAAGCAAGCTTTGATAGAGAAACATTTCATTTCCAACCAATACTTTACTTTTTTTCCCCAAAAAGTCAAATTAGATGAGATTTAAAGTTGTATGTTATGTGTTGTTTTCATTTTTAAATTTTCCACTTATAATATAGATATTTAATTTTAAATAAATGTCAACACATATGCTATAATATAGGTAATGTAAATAGAAATCAATTAACTATTTTAAAACTACCAGCCAAAGGCTACTACCCAAATACAGCTTTTTTCTTTCAAACTAATAACAGCATGTTACTGAATTCTGAACCAAGACAAATAATGGTGAGGGAATATGCAATGAATTTTAGAAGGCAGTGTCTGAAGATAAATAAATGTAGTATGAAGAAAATGTACATAATAATGTGTGTCTTCAAGATAATTTTTGTGATCATACATTTCACACTCAAAATGAAATATTATAGCATAACCAGAGCTTGGTATTTTTTAGTGCAAACAGCATAAGAATATAGACAGAAGATGAGTTTGCTATCATCAGTACATATTAGTGAAAGCATTTTTACTCTAAATGATTTCTTAGGAGCTCATTCCATGTCACACATTTGTCTGCCTAAGTACACAAATAGATAATGCTGTTTGTTTTGGAAATTGGTGTTTCAATATCTCGAATGACTTGACTTTAATATCTTATATCAAATAAGCTATAAAATTACAGAATAAAAATAAGAGCTATATGTATCTCTGGAACTAGTCCGTTCATTTCAATATTGTGCTGTTTCTTATTCTTTTTGAAGTAAAAGTGAAATCACTTATGGATACAGTGAAGAAAAGAAATCCAGTCAATTGATAAAGGAGTAATGCCATCATACCTGTCATTACTCACACTAACTAAATTCTTATATCAACACAGTTTCTAAATGCATCATTGTCATTTGATATGTGAATCACTGCTAATCAGCTAATATTCATTCCTTTTCGTGTTTTGTAGACATGGTGGTCAGGAGACTAGTGACCCTGCATTATAGTTATATATAATATATTTAGCTACCCACTAAATATCATTGTCTCCGTGAATCTTAAACTGGCACACTTAGAATGACAGGTCCCTGGCTAAACTCATAGCTAACAATTTGTTCATACTGATAAATTTAATATTAGTATAGTTGACACCAAATGTAATAGTATCGATTACTGTGTTTGTAAGGAGCTATTACTGCAAGTTGAATTTAGCTAGGTTATTGAATCCTCATGAGATGCAGTTGTGGGTATAATTCCATCTCTCTCTCAACAAAATTTCTGCAGCAGGCAAATGGGCTTACTACCTTCATGGACTTTTTGAAGGGGGATAGTTTTGAGTTCAGTTATTTCAGTGAATATGTATTTCCTCTTAAAGGCATTAATCACTGTCATTATACAGTAGTAAAAATAGAAAAGTAGTGCATACATTGTACAGCTACTGGTTGGGAAGTTTCAAAATTAGATTGCAGTTAATTTTATTTTTGACAGAAGTGCATGGATCAAATCACACAACTATAGTAGGTGTAATATACATGTTCAGTGAAGGTACAGTGCAACAAAAATATTGTGTAATAAGTTAAAATAATTATTTTCTGAAAAAACATAGCTAAATTAGTACCCCACTAGATATATTAAACATAAAAGTTATCTAATCATTTGGACAGGGATTATATAGATAGCCTACCTATATCTGAAAATCTTCATTAACAGCTAATACACTAGCTAAGGTATAACTAAAGATGAGTGAGAAACAATACATGTAAGTAATATTTATTCTTATTTCAGAGCCAATATTAGCATTGCTAATCAATTGTGAGTCTTATATGTAAGAAGTTAATAGTATTCATAACATAGACAATGCCACCATAATTTAGAAACAATTAAAATCTTTGAAAGTTTTAGATTCTATTAGGAATAACTTGTACTTTGTATTTTAAGAAAAACAATGTCTTAATAAAATTTACCAAAATAAAACTTCTAGGTTAAATCACCAAATCTTGTTTTGAAATATTTCATATAAAGCATGAACATAGAAGTGTTTGCATTACAGCTTTAACTTACCAAAAGTTTTGCACCAAAGGCTTTTAATAATCAAAATCCCATCATGAAAGTAGAAATTATCCATTTAGGAGTCCAAAACAAAATAATTTATCCTAATGTCTCTGTATAACTGATTTTACTGAAAGTTTCCATTTCATTGGTGTATGATACATCACACTCTTGAGACCTCACCCATACCTTTTCCTCACTCAGCTTTCCCTGAACTCTGACTCTTTGCCTTCATTTTCTTTCTAGTCATCAAAGCCTAGATGTTTCTAGGAGTTAAATCTTAGCATGTTCAGCAAATCTCTAGCCATAAGTGATGGCTTTGATGAATAAGCACCCTTCAGTTGGGTTAACCCAACATTCAGAATCAGAACAGAGATCCCATTTAACTTAGCAGAAATGTGCCTCATATCATGTTCTTTACTCCCTCTCTTAATCAACTCCCTTGTCACTGTTTCCTAGGATCATTTCCAAAATGAATTAATTGCATGCATATTCTTGTCTTAGGGTCAGCTTGTAGGAGAACTTTTACTAGGACAATTATAAAAAATAGTAATAATAAAGGTATATACCCTGTGGAATAAACACTTGTCAATAGAAATCCTTGGAAATCCTTTATGCCACTAGTGTAGAATTCCCCCAATATGAACCTAGCTTATGAGGATGAGAAGTAGGCTTTACTTTTTGCTATAATGAGAATCAACCTAGGTACTCAAGTTTTAATAACTTACCTCTATTTACTTGCTTAATTCTGCCCAGAAATCTATGACATATTGAAGCTAATATAACCATTTTATACATGAAAAAATAAATAAATATAAAGTAAGCAGGCAAAGTTGACCTCACTAGTATTAGTGAAGCCAGGACTTTAACCCAAGCAAAACAACCCCAAAATCTCTGCTCTTAGCTACCTTTCATGTAGTTATTTCTAGGGTGTTATGTTGAGCATAGTGAAGGCAAATGTGGGTAAAATAAGGTAGAATATTAAGTCTGTCATGCCCAATTCAAAGGAAAATATCCTAGAATCTAGTTCTAGATGATTTGATGTCAACTTAGAAAGATTCCATAAAAGAAAGGAAGAAGGGGAGAAGGAAAGGTAAAAGAAAATAAAGAAAAACAAGTAATTAAAGGGAAATAAAGAAGCCATGCATGTATCATTTCAATTGGCTTATTTAAATTAATGATAGTATAGATGCTGTATTGTGGATAAAATATGCTGTATTTTTGGTAGACAGGTGTGTTAGCCAGATATTCATTGCTGTATTCAAAATATCTGAAATAATCAACTTAAAAGAGGAAAGCTTTAATTTGGCTCATTGTTTCACAAGTTTCAGTACATGTTCAACCAGAAGCATTGCTTTGAGCTTGAGGTGAGGAGAATATCATAGTGCAGGGCATGGCAGAGGAAAGCTTCTCAGCTTAAGCTAGCTGGAAAGGAGAGGGTATGGGAAGACAGACAGATGACAGAGAAACAGAAAGAGAGAAAGAAAAGGAACAGGGACAAGTGAACTTACTTGCTCCAACCATGCTTCACCTGCCTAAAGTTTTTACTGCCTCCAAGAAGTCTATTCAGCTATCATTAATCTGCTTATAAGGTCAGAGGCCTCATGATCTAATCACTTCCACAAAGCACCACCTCTGAACATTGCTTTATTAGAGACCAAGCCTTCAACACATAAGACTTTGGGGGACATTTTAAATCTAAACCATGTTATCAAGAGTGTGACAAGAATAATGAACATATGAAGAAAGCTCACAGGTGAGAGCAGAAGACTTGTTCCTAATATATACTTTAAGTAGGATCAGGAAATAAAGGCAGCCCTTGTTCAACCAAAACTGCACAAGGAAGAATTGGTAGTAAACTCAAAAAGCAAAGGTGTTCAAGTTTTATGGATGGCTATTGAGACTTATAATGAGTTGATAAGATAAGTAGTAATATAAGGAGTGAGAGTTTATCTTTTCCAAAATATTTATTAAGTTCTTGCTATGTGCCAGGCATTATTTCTATGTGCTTAAAAAATGGTGAACAAAACCAATGTATCTTTCCCTTTAGCCAGTTTTTATTATAGTAGTAGGAGATAGAACATAAGGAAATAAACAATAAATAAATAAGTAAATATTGAATATTACAAGTTAATATATATTATTTAAAAAAACAATGTAGAGTTCAATAAGGGAATACAGGACCATCAAAGAGTTAGGCGTAGATGGAATGGCAAGAGATGGGTTTGTACTTTTAAATAGATTATAAAGGACATTTGAGCTAAACTGGAAGAAAATAAGGGAGTCAGCCCTGCTGTATGGGTAGAGGAAACAAAGACCCAAATGTGGGAGTGAAATGTGGGAGTGAACCCTTCTTGATCAAGGAACAGCAAGAAAGCCAATGTAGCTGGAGTAAAGCATGATATGGAGAGGGAAACAGGGGATAAGATCATAGGCTTTTGGGGAGTCCCAATTATGGATGACCTAGTGGGATATTATAAAGATTACCTTTCACTCTGAGTGAGATGGGAGCCATTGTTGGTTTTGGAACAGATGAGTGACATGATCTGATGTATGTTTTAATAGGATCACACTGACTCTTGGGTTGAGTATAGAAGTATACGTAACCAAGGGTAAAAGAAGAGTCCAGTTGAATGAGAGATAGATGCTGGTGGCTTGGACTAGGTAATAGTAAGATAATGTTAGATTGTGAAAAGGTTTTCAAAGTAAATATAGTGAATCCATACCTATATTTATATCGAACTTGAGAATATGTGAATAAAAAGACTTTCTCAGCAGATTTGGGCCCAAGTAGGAAAATGCTGGTGTTCCTTGAACTTGGAAGAGGATCTCTTGAAGATTATAAAGTTCTTTGATATTTTTGTCTTCTACATTTCAGTTTTGCTTTGAAGTAGGGACAAAAGTACTGGTAACCAAGATACTATAACCTGGTTAAGATCTTTTTCCTTTGGAATCTACTTCATGCTATTTAAGCAAAAATTTAATAATGCCAATCACTTAAATGAAGACAACATTGCCATGAGCAAAGTGACTATTTTTATATTCTGGTACTAGGGGAAGTAGATAATAGCGGGAGGCACCATATGTACAAATCTGAACAAAATACCTGAAGGAAAATAAAAGAATGATTGTTTATGTGCATATTGTAATACAGGGCATGCTAGAAAAAGCATTGGATTTTTTATCAATTTAATAATGTAACAGCTGAAAGACTTTGCAGTTATTCTAAATTAAATAATCATGGATCGTATAAAATCTCAAAGCCAATTTTGATTACAAATGCCTCTTGAATTCTACTTAAAATTTCTCATTTAACAGTTTAGTACATGGAAAATGTAATTTTTATTAATGTATTATTACCACATTGTAGAACTGATCTTTCAGCCTATATATAAATATTTTGAATAATGTAATCAGCTAATGATTTCTCTGAGGAAAATTTAATTCTTTCAACTAGCACATTTATTTAGTTATAAATATTTTCTTCATCTGTTTATATGATATGGGATATATTTGTTTGATTTGCTATATATGTATATATATTTCTGTACTACATATAAATATTAAAATATTAATTTATCAATTATAGTATGAATCCTGCTTAAATCATTGGTAGAGTACCTAATTTTTCATGTATCTTATAGTGAGGAGATTATAAACATTTTATTATGGACATATCTGGCTCATATTTATATGTGTTTTGGTATTGTTTTCTTTTACATTTTATTCTTATCTCTCTTTTATAGAATATTATTTTTCCTTTCTCCCCACCATTATTTTATCATGTCCAACAGTTGTGCTAAATTGATTTCTTGCTGCAATTTATTCCCAATTCGGCTAAAATATATTTTAAAAACTCACTCTTCTGGGCACAGTGGCACACAACTGTAATCCCAGAAATTTGGGAGACAGAGGCAGTAGGATAACAAGTTCTAGGGAACAAATTAGTGAGACCCTGTCTCAAAATAAAAGATAAAATAAAAAGGACTGTGGAAGTACCTCAGTAATAAAGCACTCCTGATTTCAATCCCCAGTGCTGGAAGAAAAAGAAAAAGAACAACTCACTCCGACTCCTTCCATTTTGCTAGCAATACTATTTTGATAATCCCTAAAATACACATTTTAATAGACTTCCATATTAAAATTTAAAAATCATGAGGCCGATAGAAATTGTGAGGTTGCAACTTAGTTGTAGGGAGGTTTTCCTTCTATTCCTGAACTATTCAAGCTATGCTTTGACTACTTATGCTGCTATTTTTATCTGTGATATATAATTAGTGATTCATTATTTGCATGAGTACATTATATCATTGTATGAAAAATATTTTGGAAAAAATACATAGTTATGCATACGAAGTATTTTTCATATGTAGATTATAATCTATGCAGAAAAAATTATAAGGTCAACTTACTTTAGAGTCACAAAATGTAAATTTTCAAAAATCTTTAGAAGCTCAGGGAAACGGGCTGGGGCTATGGCTCAGTGGTAGAGTGCTTGCCTAGCATGTGTGAGGCACTGGGTTCGATTCTCAGCACCGCATATAAATAAGTAAATAAACTTCCATAAAAAAAAAAATAAGCTCAGGGAAACACAATTAATAAATCCTTTAATGCTTTTTGATTGAACATACTTCCCAATTTGATATGCCATTAATGTATTGCTTGGCAGCTGATGTTACATATTAAGTATAAGTTTTATATAGGGTATTACCTTCATCTTCCATGTACCACTGCACCCAGCTTAACCCTGTTTTCTCATATATAGGGTATTACCTTCATCTTCCAGATAAAGACAAATTCCAGAAAGTGAGAATGAGGTAGAGTTTGAGTCTTTGGCACTCCAATTTCTCTTCTTCAATTTTAAGATGATCTAATTCCTAAAGGCTACTGCCAAAGGAGATACTAATGGGGTTTTCTATTTTTTTTTCTTAGAATTAGAGGTTGTATGCCTCTTTGTTAACCAAGTTACAAAGTGTCTCAAAGCATTTCTGATACCTTAAATTGCTCAAAGCTATTATTTTCACCTTCCCCAAATGTGAAAATAATAGTTCAGTGCTTTATAAATCTAAAGGCACATATGCATACTTTTACAGGTATGTATACCCATTTTATGCTACATTTATCAAGATGATGATGATGATGAATCAGCCATAGCAAAAAATAAAATTTTCAGATTTTACAATGGATTGCAAAAGAGCCATCTACTCCTGACTTGTTCCCTATGGTAACCAACATCCATCATATGCCCAACCACCAGGAGGAAAAAATAATAATATCTTCTTTTTCTTCTTTAGTAAAGATGCATCTTCATCTCCTGTAACACTACCTGGCACCCAATAGACACTCAATGTATATCTCTTAAATGAATGTTTGACAGTCTGGCACATCCTAGCATGAACTCTGTGATAGAAAAGGACAGAGTAATGTTAGTCTATTGGTCCCAAGATTAAAAGAAAAAAATAAAATTAGCCTCTTTTATATTATATCCTGAATTATCCTGGCATTTGAGTTCTTAAAAAAATACGCAAATATCACCAGGAAGATATTTTAATTGGGTTCATACATGCTGAAATTTAAATCAATCATTGATGAAAGTATGTGGCAGGCAACCCATATATAATTCAAATATTACTAATATTTTTACTAATCACTGAAATTTCATTATATGGCCATAACAAGCATTAGGCTAGAGAGTTTGTCAAAGCACGGGATTTGAACCTAAAAGACTTGGATACTGAACCTGATTCTTAAAAGCTATGCACTTAGGCAAGTCAAATAAAATTGGTAACCCTCCCTTTTTTTGGTACCAGGGATTGAACCCAGAGGTGCTCAATCACTGAGCCACATTCCCAGGCCTTTTTATGTTTTATTTAGAGACAGGGTCTCACTGAGTTGCTTACGGCCTTACTAAATTGATGAGGCTGGCTTTGAACTCATGATCTTCCTGCCTCAGCCTCCCAAGCTTCTGGGAATACAGGCATGCACCACTGCACCCAGCTTAACCCTGTTTTCTCAGTATTGAAATTGAATCAATGACAATACCTGTCCCAGACTACTTTATAATACTGTTGTGAAGATAGTGTGAATTTAACTAAGATTATACAGAAATATTCTTATTGAAATACATGACTATGTAAATTTCAAGGTTTGTGTTTTAATTAGCTTTTTCCTTGCTGTGACTAAAAGACCCAACCAGAAAAATTTTAGAGAAAGAAAAGTATATTTGGGGGCTCATGGTTTCAGAGGTCTCAGCCCATGGACTGCCAGCTTCATTCATCAGGTCTTGAGATGAGGCAGAACATTATGGCAGAAGAGTGTGGCAGAAGGAAATAGTTAACATGATGATCAGGAAGCAGAGAGTGACTCCACTCTCCAGATAAAAAATATATATCCCAAAGCCATGTACCTATGGCCCACCTCCTTCAGTCACATCCAACCTGTCTCTAGTTACAACTCAGGGATTAATTCACTGAAAATTTTTCCTCCAAACCTTCTTGCATTTTCTCACACATGGCTTTTGGTGGACACCACATCTAAAACATAAGATTCAACCCCTGGACCCCAAAATCTCACAATCATCTGAAAGCACAAAAGAAATTTACTCCATTCTCAAGAGTCCACACAGTCTTAACAGTTCGGAGATTGCTCAAAGTTCAAGTCCAAAGTCTTCTCTGAGGCTCAAGACAATCTCTCATTGTGAGCTCCTGTAAAATTAAAAGGAGTTTACAAGTATAAAATATATAAAGATAGAGAATAAACATTTTCATTCATAAGAATAGGGGCATATAAATAAAGGATAGAATATGTACCCCAAAGCCCCCAATGACTGACCCCCTCCAGCCACAACCCACTTGCCTCCAGTTACTACCAGTTAATCCCATCAATGATTAATTCACTAATTACGTTCAAGCCATAACTCAGTCATTTCTCTTCCAAATCTTCTTGTATCTTCTCACACGTGAGTTTTTTTGGGACATCACATCTAAACAATAACAATTTGTAAACTCCATATTGCTTTATCAAATATCCCCAAATCATAAAATTAGTGTAAAATAAATTTCCATGTAAAAAACTCTGAAAAACAAATTATATTTAAGAATGTGTTAAAACTTATATAATTGTATATTCATATTTTAAAACTTTAAATAAAATGTTAACAACCACATAAAATATACATAAAGGTATTTCCAGTGTTGGCATATAGGTTAAAGTTTAAAAAGTTTAAAAGAAGAGAACACATGTAGACTGAAAATGTTTGCTTTTGATACAATTTCTCTCAGAGAATGTTATATATTTTCAATCACATTTCTTCATCTCCAGAGCTATTTATTCAGGGGTAATAGTTTCCATTCACCTATCACTTTTATAATATTTATCTTAATATGCAAAAGTGCAAAATCTAAATCACGTCAAGTCTCCATGTACCATAATGTTTAACAAGAAGAGATTGTTGTTTTCTTGTTTGTTTGTATATTTCTTTCTTTATAGCTTTGCTTTTTAAATGAAATATGTAAAATTCATTTTTTTTCAGTTTCTATTTCAGCAGTTCAAGACTCTCTGTTCTAAGTTTAGAACCATGACTTAAAATAAAATTAGTGAAGCTCTAAGTGAGGAATAATTGAATCAATAATGGGGTTTTATCCCCTTTTATCTTTGGAGACTTGAATTTTGCCCTTATTACTTATTTTTGTAGTTTTTCCTTTACCATTTTAAAAAGCTAGTTTGTATTCATTTTTCCTGCTTAAATGTATAATCATGAGTATGTTAATACTGTAATAATTTTAAGCTGATCATTATGAAGTATCATCATGTCAGTTAAATGTTCCAATACTAGCAATTTCATATAGTTCAACTTGGTATAATTCCCTTTAGTGAAGTCTGATTATTTTTTAGTATTATGCATATTATTAATCATTTTCAGAAAACAAATTAAGATCTTTGTGTTTTAAACCACATATGACTAAGGGGCACCAATTACTACCAATCACCAAATTTAATTTGCCAAATTTTAGACAAAAGGATAAAGACATTCTTATCATTAGTGTAAACTAAGTGGTAAGGAAATTGAGTAGAGAGTTTGGATCCTGCTTCCTTTCATGTTTTTGGTTTGTTTGTTTCTTTTGGGGTTCTAAAATTGTTTTTCTTTAGACTTATGAATTTATGTTCAGAACAATTTATGAAAGAGTAGTTTTTCTTTTCTATTCCCCTATGGAAACACCACAATAAAGTATGTTGCACAAACATCAACAACATGAGTTATTTAAAAACTGGGCATAATTTTACCAAACATGTTTACAATTTCAAAAGTAGTCTAATATCATTTGCATTAATTTGTGCACAGTTGGTTACATTTTATCATGTATAAACCTGCTTGACCATTCATAATGGATTTTCAGTTCTTTATAAAAAGAGCAAGATATTCCTGACTGCATATTTAAATGGAATAAAGACTATAAAGTGAAAAAGAAGAAAATATCCTGCCCTCTTTTCTTCATCCCATTCCCTTGACCATTACCAATTTTTGATATTTCTTTGTATCTTTGAATTGCCTTCCAATTTCTCTCTATAAACCCAGCTGACCCTCCTCTGCCCAGTTAAAAAAGACTTAAAAGTATATCCTGGTTCTAAAAAAGTAAATGCCATATGTCCAATTTTCAAGTAAGAGAAAAACAATTGCTTCCTTACATCTCTCCTTTGCCCTGTGTAAGTCAGTTTTTCTATTAGAATTTTCTATAAAATGATTTAGACAATGCACAACTTAATACAAAAGGCATCTATTAATAACTGACTTGTGGAATAGTTTTCAGTTTAGTTGGTGCCAATGGACTAGACTCGTTGTGTTTGAGGAACCCTTGGAGCAGTGCAATACAGGTTTTGTGTTTTCTTGTTGTTTTAACTGATGCCCTGTGACATCTGTGAGTCAGGGGCAGACATAATTCTAAATGAAGAACCTTGTGTGTTGTTAGGTATTTAAGGTACTGTGAGGAAACCAGGGGAAATTCAGGCATAAAATTCAGATATACTATTATTCTTCAATTTCCTCTAAGTGCTAAATAACCAGTAAGATTGAAAAAAAATCTAGAGTGATATCTGAACAACTCAGAACTGTTCAAGACTGAATGTATATCTGTAACAGTTGACAAACAATGTAACAGATCTTAAATTTCAGTGACAGCATTCAAATAGTATTTTCATGAGCAAGTTCAAATCAACTTTTCTTTTCAATTCAGCCAATATTTATTAAGGTCCATGTACTTTGCCCAACACTCTAAAAATAATAGAAAAATATGAGATGTGATCATTCCATTTGGACAATTTGTAATATTATAGATTACACATAGTTACACAAAGTTATGCACAGAATAGTTATGCAAAGAAGTTGGAAAGTAATAGAGGCACGAAGAACATAATCCAGACGAAAATATGATGATAGGGCAGGAGTATAACTGAATTCATGAAGAGGAGAAAGCAATGTAGAAAGAAAAAACTGGAAGAAGGAGAAAGAGGGAAGAATCAGAAACAGAGGAAGAAGCCTTATATTGAGGTTGAATATAATTGTTTGAATAATGCTAATAGCTACCACATATCATTTATGCCAGGTCATGTTCTAAATTCTTGTAGTAACTCATATTATCACCATAACTACCTTATGAGGAGGAAGGCACTACTATTATACTATTTTCAGATAGAAAAACTAAGGTCAGCAGCAGGTAAGTAACTTGCTCAGATGAATTTATAAAGAGAATAGTCCCCATCCAAGGTGGTCATAGGATATAGACAAGGATAATCTTTAAAGTGGCAGAATCAATCTGTAGTAAACAAAAATAAAAATATGAAAATAGGAGATTTTTTTGCCCTAGCTGGGCCAATTTAGAAACTATACCCTTAATCTGGGTCTGTGGGCTAGTGCTCACATTATTAATATTCAGTAGAATGTCCCCCAACATCTAGATCACCTTCTTTCATCTGCTGGTGGAAAAAGTTGTGGGCTGAATTCTCAATAATTGTTTGTATTTGGCTATTTACTATAGTTGGTTGTGGAAGGGTTTTCTGTAAGAAACATATAATCCCAACTTGGGAACAAATTCAAGAGTGTCTGAGTTTTCACTAATCTATGGAATTAAATTCCCTGCACTTTCTTCCTGCTCCTGCTATTTTAAAATATCTTGATATAAACTTAAACAGAATCAGTCATTAACTGGTTAACGCCCTCCACCTGACGGATGCCTCATTTATTAGGCCCAATAATCAGTGAATCTGTTGTACCATCTTCAGATCTTGCTCATCAGTTTTCCCACTTTCACTAAATAAGTTTCCCATTGTGTGAAAGTCATATTTTTTTAGTCATGGGATTGTATACAGTTGTCCACTGAGATGGGGTTAGAGGAAAAGATGGATGGGAAAGGAAAATAAAAAAATAGCCAGATTTTATGAGTAAGTATGGAAGAAGAAAGAAAATATTACTCCCAATTACTCCCCAAATTTCTGTCTCTAGTCAAGACTTCTCACCTAAACTCAGATACACACACGCACACCCATTGAAGTCTAATGAACACCTTAAACTTAACCTATCCATACACCTTAACCTCATTCTCCTGTAATTTTCCACATTGTTGGTAATGGCAGTTCTGTTCTTCTAGTTGTTCATTCCAAAATTCTTAGTGTTATCCATAAATCTTCTCTGTACCAATATGCATACAATTGGTGACCTAATACTAAGGGCTCTACCTTTAGAATGTATCCAGAATTGCCACCAATTTAATTTCAAACCACCATAATCTTCAGTATGAATGATATCAACAATCTATATAAACAGATCTCCCAATTTGTTCCCTTGTCCCACATAGAGGAGACTCTCAACACACTAGCCAGAAGGAGCCATTTAAATAAAAACTTAGATCATATCACACCTCTGCTGAAAACTTGTAAGGTTCTCCATCCTCTTCTGAGTAAACAGGAAGCCCTTAATATGTTTTCAAGGCCACACATGAGCTGCCCACTCCATTTTCTCCCTGATATTCCTCTGGAAGTCTTGGGCTCATGTGCTTCAACCATAATCACCTTCTTCGTGTTTTGACACTCCTTCCACAAAGACACATTCCAATGTCAAAGCCTTGTGGTTGCTTTCCTTGCCTTGAAAATCCATGTGATTTTTCATGTGGCTCACTCCTTCATTTTCAACAGGTCTTTACTTAAAATCAACTTTGCACATCCTAAGATTCTAAATCCCCACTTAGATCTTTGATTTTATCATTTCCTCCTTTGGTTTTGCTCCTTAGCACTTACGACTATTTAGTTGGCTATAGAGTTTATTTATTTATCCTGTTTATTGACCTTCCAGGCCCACTACTCTAACCTCAGGACATAAAATGTGCCTGCAACATGATAGGATTTGAACAAATATTTATTGATTAAATGAATGAAGACAGAGCTGTAAGCTCAGAGAAAAAGAAACCTGGAAGATACTTCACAAAGGAAATGAGATCTATGTGATGAAAGCCATGGCATAATATTACTGAATGCTGCAAAGGAGGGAAATGATGTAATGAAGAGGCTATTAATGAACGAGTAAATAGAATTTCCTTCAGGAAATAAATATGGTTGTTAAAAAGTGAATTATAGGTGCTTCTGGCCATCTGCTGATGCGAGGCATTCAGATAAATGAAAACTGAGGAATCAGTAGAAAGTAAATTTGCATTTGTTTACAAAAATGAAGTTAAGTATATTTTAAATCAGATTATCTTTGAGATATAAAAATCACTATGGGATAAGACACACTGAAACATAATTTCATATTTCATTTTAACTAACATTTTTATGTCTAAAATTTTATCATTTCATTTTTTCTTGTATTTTTTTTGACCAAGAAAACACCAAAAACTTATTAAGTAAATATTTTATTAGTAAGGACAAACTATAGAAGATGAATTAATGTTTGTACACACAATTGACTTATTTCAAATCTTAATAATACTTAAAAACTCAGGAAGGTGTGTTTGAGCTTTTTTCTTGGCACAAAATGCAGGCGTAAAGACACTTGTAAATTATGGATACCCCCATTTAATAACAGGGTGTTGAGTTTTAAGAAAGTGCTGAATTGCATTCCACATTTGGGATCTGGGAAATGCTTTTATTTTCATAAGCATAGAGAAGACATAGCAGAAATTATGCTATTTTAAATACCAGGCATCATATTGGCACTTTTCAGAATGTTTAATAAATAAAGAACTTTGCTGTAGGTAATAGAAAACACTTAAGAATTCAGTAAGTTCTTCTTAACTTTACTTCATTAGAAGCAATTTAAATGAGTTTGATTTATCAGATATCACTATCCTTTACTCTAGACCTGTTTGGTTTCTAGAATATCTATTTAGACATTCATATAAATAGGTTTACCATTTACTTGAGTAAAGGCAGGCTCTGTAATGAAATACTGTGACATCAAGGGATTTGTTGTCACTTTACATTAAATGGAAGAAAAAACTAAACAGTAAAAATCTACCCCTTATGATAGAGAACAGGGCATAGTTAAATTAAGTGTTACTTGAGACCTTTATCTCAACTTGATTACCTGGCAAATTGGTCTCTTGTTTGGTTCCCAAGATAAATTGTTTGTAGTCTCTAGTTTCTCTTCTAAGCCTGTTGAAGACATGTATTCCACAATACTCAAATAAAGAAAGTACTTTTAGGTTCAAATTATTTGTGTATAAATCTCCTTTAAAATGGATTTTCTTCTGAAAAAGAGACTCGCATTTTAAAGTCTTTATTTTTATATCTCAAAGTTAAAGCCTGTATACTATTGTCTTTATTATCAATGCACCCTTATTTAAACAATAAGCTTTTCAAATAGAAACATGAATTGAAGCAAAATGGCTAATACATTCATGTTTTCACTTACTTTAGGTATATGGATTCTATCATCCAGTTGTGAAACTACTTTGCTATCTAATTTTTCCCTACTCACAGTATACATTTAAATTAGGGTCTTATTGATACAATTTAATATTGTGAACCAGAGTTGTAGTGATGCTATTTTAAAATGATAAACATTTATATTATATAAACTTTAGTACAAGCAACTTTCAGAAATTAAAATTTTCTTTTTAACTTTTTACATTTAAATTTTCCTTTTGTAGGAATAGTGATTTTAAAATAATCATTTTATAGAATTGCATTTAGGCAGTGAGGAAGTCAACTTACCAGGACATGCCAAAATTCAGAAGGGAGTTCACTAAAAAGTAGATACTTCATCATTTTGACATCATATTTTCAGATAAGATAAGGAACTATTCAGGGAGATAAATGTAAATGCTATAATCTATAGTGATTCTAGAGATTTTTCTATCATCATAGCAACTGTAGGGATATAGTTTGATTTTTATAAAGACCAAAACTATAAAGATCACTTATTTCTATTTTTTTTACTTAAAAATCATTTATTATTAGACTGACTTTGGTGCAAGATTAGGATTAGGAAGTACAGAGTACGCATAAATATATGTTAAAACTGAATAGTCCAAATGGACACATATCAATTCTTCCACAGTTTAGTGAACATTTCTCTGGTAAACTTTAATCTTCTGTCTGAAGATTAAGTGTTGCTATCATTGGTTTCCTTATCTAATTCATTATCCAGAACACCACTCATATAAGATGGGCTCTACCCCCCAGGTGTGGTGACACACCTCAGTAATATCAGCCACTCAAGAGGCTCAGACAGGAGGATCGAAAGTTCAAGGCAAGCTTCAGTAACTTAGAACGATCTTGTCTCAAAATAAAAAATAGAAAGGACTGGGAAAAAAACCAAATGCAGAATGTTTGCTCTGATATAAGGAGCCTGATTCATAGTTGGGTTTGGAGGGGGAGCATAGGATGATTAGACCAACTCTAGATAGGGCAAGGGATGAGAGGGGAGCCGAGGGGCATGGGGGTAAAAAAAATGGTGGAATGAGATGGACATTATTACCCTAAAGACACGAATGGTGTGAATATACTTTGTGTACAACCAGAGACATGAAAAATTGTGCTCTATATGTGTAATATGAATTGTAATGCATTCTGCTGTCATATATAACAAATTAGAATAAAAATAATTAAAAAACAAATATATACATGAGGAAATAAAACTGAATTAAAAAAAGTAAGGACTGTTGATGTAGCTCAGTAGTAAAGCACCCCTGGGTTCAGTCCCCAGTATCGAAAAAAAGAAAAAAAAAAGGGTGTGGCTACCATCAGTACTGTAGTACCAGAGTGCTCTAAACAAATAATGCATGCAGTTGGCTTTAAGAAATGAACCATCAATGCACATGCCCTTAGAATTCTAGGCTCGCCCTTCACAGTGTGCAAGAAGAAAAATGTGCATCCATGTAACTCTGGTGAATTCATTGCTTGTCTATCTAACTTTTAAGCAGTGTGATAAACAGAATTAGACCATGTGAAAATTAGGCAATGAAATGTTCTAAGCCAATTTTTGAACTGAAAAAAATCAGGATGCTATGATTATGGGATGGAAATGATTATGCAAAAGATTGCTTATTTCTAGACAAACTAAAATAGTAAAACACTATAAGGGATCTCATCTCTGACTTTAAACTATGGAATGTACTACAAAAGTTTCTTTGATGCATATACCATTATTCTGTGTGCAACGCCTGGGAAACTAGAGTATGTGCATCAATGTTAAAAGGTATTTTCTGGTCTCCAACCCATTTTGATAGTATTCTTTAAGAATATACCAAGGAGCTATTATCTAGATATCCAGGAAGTATGATATTCCCTGCCCCAGTTTTTGCTTTTCTCATTTAAGATAGAAAGATTTCCTGCTTTTGCAACATGCTGCCCACCACTGTTAAAACCATTCATAACTTGATTCTGAGAAATTCTACTGCTTTTGAAAGAATTGAGAGCCCTCCAGAGACTTGGATTAAAATAAGGAAGCTTTGCAGGCACAAATCCTTAGAGAGAGAGAGAGAGAGAGAGAGAGAGAGAGAGAGAATATACCTGCATACATGTATAAATTATATTACCTCACATTACATCAGAATTATAACTCTATAACTTCTAAATTTTGGTGGGTAAGATCCTTCTTTCCTCTCTTGAATTTTTCCTCCCTAGGTGATTAGAGCTATGCATTTTAAACATTTGTGCTTCCAGTATACACACAGATGTGACTGGATGGTTGCCCAATGTGAATTTAAGTACTCAATCAGTCAGTGGTCTGCTTGGTATCAAGTAGAGGACTTGTGAGAGTTATAGATCTTTGCCACTGGACTAGTAGTCAAGGAAAAATAAAGTCCATGACAGGGGAGTGGAGGGGGCATGGTCTCAGGATAGATGGTGGAATGAGATGGATATCATTACCCTAGGTACATGAATGACTGAACATATGGTGTGACACTACATCATGTGCAACCAGATAAATGAAAAATTGTGCTGCAGTTGTTTATAGTGAATCAAAATGCATTCTGCTGTCATACATACCTAATTAAAATAAATAAATAAATAAATAAATAAATTTTTAAAAAGAAAAGTTAAATAAAAGTGTTGATGAAATCAGGCTGTTCAGGTCAGAAGAGTTAATAGAAGCAGCAAAGAAGTCACACAGATTTATGTTTCTTGCACCTGACCAAGTAAAAGTAGTGGGACAGCTCTAAACCTGCTGAAAGTTCTAGGCTCAAATATATGAAAACATGGTAGTAAAATTTTACCAGGTGAATAAAGATAAAGAATATTATTGGGGGCTAGAGTTGTGGCTCAATGGTAAAGCACTTGCCTAGCTTGTGTGAGGCAGTGGATTCGATCCTCAGCACCACATAAAAATAAAAATAAAGTTAAAAAAAGAATATTATTGGTACACTTAAGTCCAGTAACTTTTAGAACATTGATAACAGATGGCAAATTCACTCTATCTTTTCAAATTTTTGGTTATATCCTCAGTTTTGTTTTTATCAATAGAAAACTTTTCTTTAATAAACAAGTGTTTGATGTCAAATGCATTTAACAGTAATGTAGTATTAAATTGTTTTCTACTTGTATTGAAAGAAGTTAAAGACAATCTGCTCTGCCCACATTTATATTTTCCACATCCAACATTTTGAAATTGCTCTTGATAAGATCACTGGTGACCTACTAAATTGCCAAATTGACTTTTCATTCCTAGTCCTAGCTGCATTTAACTTGTTGGCAGCTCTCTCCCTTTCTACTATTCTTTCTTTTCTTGATTTTGAAATAGTAAATTATTCTTGTTCTCCTATGTCTGATGACAATCTAGCCATATTCATTCCCTTCTGCTCCTGCTTTCCACAGAGGCTCCTCCTTAGACAACCTTTATTCTCATCATTTCCACTCTAAAAACCTTCCTTGAGCAATTTGACCATCTCTCATGCTATTACAACACATATAATTACAAACATGTAATACTGGAAGACAGTTTTAACCTGCATTTCTGCAGATGCATAAATTCACAAGATATTTCTCCATTACCACGTCTACTCTTTCCACTATCATTTATCTGACCTGTCAGATAAGTGCTTTTACCTAAGAGTTAAATTGAGATGCTGAAAAAAATAATGATGATGATGATGATGATGATGATGATGAAGGCTTCCCATCACAAGATGTATGTAAACTTGAAATTATACATAAACCTTAATTCATATCACCCATAAATATTCTGAGCTGCCTTGTTTCTGAGGAGATAAGCAAGACCTGAAAACACAGCTGTTTTCTGTTTTTTAGCACTCAATGTGAGTATTGACTTTTACCTTTTATAATTGGCATGATCTATATCCTCACCTGCTTCTACAACTCATTTTTTGCCTAAGGCAAGTCCTTATGTATACTATAGACGCGAAGTCTCTGTATGAGACAGAAAATCCTTTAAGATCTACCCACAACCTCTCTACAGCTACCCACTCATACCTGAGGAGTTTTCTGTAGAGCCTATCTTCTGAGAAGCCATGAGGTCAATAAGGCTCTCTATCTAGCCTAATTTCCAATTCATACATGGTTAAAGTTGTCCTGAATTTTACCTGAAAGTAAGCAAGAATGTTCCTTTTATTGATACTCTTTCAGCTTTATATCAGGGTTTGCAATACAGGAGAGAAGACCCAAAATTTTATGCATCTCAGAGATTATTTAAAACAGCTGGCACGTCTATTGTGGGGAAACAGAGAGACAATCAGACACCTTGCTCTAGAATATAAACAAATCCTCTCCAACGAGAGGGAAATATCTAGGTTTACTATACTTGGTATATAAGTGGAAATGTAAACAAAAGGATATGGGAGAAAGAAGTTTTTAAAGCTCTCTGGTACAGGGCAGTGTACTATACTCTAACGTATATTTGCCATTAAATCATCCTTGCCCAGTTGCCAGTGTTCTTTACTTGTCAGAGTCCAGACTATGTACAAATTGCAAAATATGTATGGCCCAAACAAAGTTGCCTTTTTATTTTTCTTTCCCAAATTGGATGCCAACTGCTGATTGGAATTTAGTTTGGTGCACCAGCGATTTCTAAATATGATCATCACTCGCACACACATAAGCCTCATTTGGATGTTACAGACACCTGGGATTTATTCAAGACCTCCTTTCATATAACACACACTCACCAAATTCTGCCATGTCTCCATCCTAAACTTCTTTCCCAATTCAAGTGAAATGTAAATACCAGATAGATTTTTTTTTGGGGGGGAGCAGTACCAAGGATTAAACTGAGGAGCACTTGACCACTGAACCACATCCCCAGCCCTATTTTGTATTTTATTTAGAGACAGAGTTTCACTGAGTTGCTTAGCGCCTCACTGTTGCTGAGGCTGGCTTTGAATTTGTGATTCTCCTGCCTCAGTCTCTGGGATTATGGGTATGTACCACCATTCCTGGCCCAACTAGATATTTGATTAAATCAACAGATTTATTATTTTTGAATGTATGATAATGACACTTATTGTGTATAAATTTATTGAAAAGAATTTTTACATATTAGAAAAACATTTTAAAGTATTTTTGAATGAAATAAAATATCAGTCATAATAATCTAGTTGAAGAGGTGAATGGTTTAATGTATAAATGAAACAAGATTATTAACAGAGTCATAGCATCTGGCACAACATCATGAGGGCTATGTGTACTATCCTCCTACTTCTGTATATATTGAAAAAAAATTTTAGAGAGAGAGAGAGAAAGAGAGAGAGAATGAATGAATGAATTTAGAGAATTTTAATATTTATTTTTTTAGTTTTCGGCAGACACAACATCTTTATTTTGTATGTGGTGCTGAGGATCGAACTTGGGCCGCACACATGCCAGGCAATCGCGCTACCGCTTGAGCCACATTGAGCCCTATTGAAAGTTTTTGACAATGATTTTTTTGAAAATCATCACTCTTCATTGGCTTCTGAATTACATGCAGAATTTTCAATTTGAGATCCAAAACCCATTATTAAACATCTGTAGTCTCTGTTTTTGATTTGTCTTTCCTTGAGCCTCTGCATTTTCAAAAAATCAGCAAAATCTTCTCATGTTACCTGTCCTTACATATATGTTACCTATTAGCCATAATGATTTTCCCATTTCCACTACTAAGTTATGACTACCCCAGATTGAACCTTCTCCATGAACCCTTTCTTGAGCCTGTGAACAAATAAGATATATGATATGGTATATGATCCATTGTTTTTCTGAATTTTTAGAAAGTATTTGGTACCGCTTAGCCCATTTTTTGTTCTTGCTGGGCAAGGTGGCACACACATCTAATCCTAGTGGTTCAGGAATCTGAGGCAGGAGAATCAGAGTTCTAAGCCAGCCTCAGCAAGACCCTATTCCAAAGTAAAGTTAAAATTAAAATTAAAAAATGCTGGAGATGTGGCTCAGTTGTTAAATGTCCTGAGTTCAATCCTTGGTACAAAAATTATTTTTTTCTCATTTAGCTGAGGCTTCTCTACTTTTTTCTATTCCTTCAGTTCTCTGAACCACACCCTCCCTTATTACCACTATATAATCCATTTTAAACTTCTTACAAATGAGCACAACATCACCCATTTTTACTTTCATCCCTATATTCCTCCTTGTAGGTGGTAAAAGCTAAGTAAATATTTATTCAACAGTCTTGTCTGCAACAATTCAAATGACAAAAAAAAAATAGCCAGACTTATACTAGAGAGACTAGCCAAGTATGTATTATTTAAGCAAATTTGGGGAACCAATATTTTTAAAGATTTTAATTTTTACAAAATGAATTTGTGGTTTGTGATTTCCCCTTAAATATAATATAGATGAAATTATGAAGTTAATTTGTGAGATACATTAATTTACTCATTTATACAACAGAGGAGCATTAAATACTCATCATGTGCAAGTCATTTGTTTGAACTCTGGAAATCCAACAGAAAGCAAAATAGATGAAACCTCCCCAACTAGTGGAGTTTAGTCTAGTGGTGTACACAGATCTCTTGATACATAATTTAATATTAGTCATAGGGACATGAAAAAATACAAGAAATATGAAGGGTGGGAGCTAATATTTAAAATAGAGTGATAGAGATCTTTCTTCTAAGATTAGAAAGAAGTCATATAAATGTTATTAAAGAAAAGTCCATTTGGTGGAGATAACAGAAACTTTTGAAACCCTGAAGCAAGAGTATGCTTAGCATACTTAAGAATACACAGAGGCTTATGAGATGGAATAGTGTCAACTATGTGGAGACTAGGAAAGAATAAGGTTGGAAAGGTAGGTGGCATAAAACCAAGTTTCATGGAACTTCATAGGCCATGATAAAGAAAATGGGTTTGATGAGACATTGGAGGGTTTTGAGGAGTATTATGATCCAATTTAGGTTTTAAAAGAATTGACCAAATTATGTCATGTGCACATGCAAATGAACCCCACTATTATGTATAATTTTAATGCACCAATAAAAACAATATTTTGTTGTTGTGTAGAGGATTGACTGGAAGAGAGACAGGAATGTAACAAAATGGAACATTTCAATAATATTTGCAATAATCTAGGCAAGCAACAATGTTTAATTCTGTAAGAGCTCTACCAAGGGAGGAAGTAAGAATTTTATTGGGGACATACTTAGTCTGAGATGCTCATGGGACATCCTAGTATAAGAAAGTACTTGGGTTTGTTAGTTTGGAATTTAGAGGAGAGGTCTGAGATGGAAATAAAAGTTTGAATGTCATTGTCTTTTAGAGGGTATTGAACTCATAGGAACAATTGGGATGGCATATGGCTAGAGAAGGAAAGAAATGTGAACACTGACCTAGACCATTCCAATATTGAGATCTATTAAGGAGAAAGGATAGAGAAAATGAGATAGAACTGTGGGCATGAAGGTTGAAGAAAACACAGTAAAGCTAGAGTTAGAGAATCCAAATGAAGGCATTTTTAAGATATAGGGAGTTATCAACTATATCAGGATGAGGACAATGAGTTACCTATTCGGTTTATGCATGTTGAAGTCCTTGGACTTTAAAAAGTCAATAAGAGTTGCATGACAGTCCATTATTTCTAGATATTCTTTTTTATCCATAGAAGGGTGATTTATCTTTTACTTGTATTAAAATTTCAATATTACAGAATATAAAGGACAGTCTGCAACAAATCTCAGGTCGAATTGACATAATTCACAACAAGAAGACAGCAGCATTGCAAAGTGCCATGCCAGTGGAAAGGGCAAAACTCCAGGAAGCTCTCTCACAGCTGGATTTCCAATGGGAAAAAGTGAACAAAATGTACAAGGACCGACAAGGGTAGGTAACATTTCCATTTTATTGAATGATTAAGGAATTCTAGACTTTATTTCAATGCCCTCCATGAAATATGACAGGAAAAGCAAGAGAAGCATTATCATTGGAAAAAGGTAAATGGAATGAAAACATATAATGATGAACAATTCACACAAATGAACTGATTCTAGAAGTTATTCTTTACAGAAATTAACATGTTGGAACATTGCATCATCCTCTAAAATTTCAGGTAATGTCAAAGTAGGTTTGTTCATTTAATTGAGACAGTATGAAAAGTTGGAGAATATAAAATATACATCTCCTCCTTGTCTACTTTTTTTGCTATGGAGAATTTGTTGAATTGATTTAAAATTATTTTAGTACTTACCTTACTTAAAATATTCAGCTTTTTTACTTTTTAGTTACTTTAGGGAACATTTATATAAATTCCTTTACCTCACATCACATGAAATTTTGTTTTCTTTTAAAATTTGAGGTTTAAATGAATTTCTCTAACAGTGTAGAACAATTTATTTCAAAGTTTTGTACTCTGAATTTAATTTTCTAAGTTTTTCTCTGCTCCCAGAGAAAATCAAACCATTTTTTAAATAATATTATTTTTAGAATCTCTAACCTCTGTCCATTTCTAGCCATCCTTACTTTTATTTTATTACTTAGTTTACTATACTAGGCTCTAAAACAGATACTTCCAACATTAGCATCTCAGTTGTCTCCTCTGAGTTTTCATAGTTTATTCCCAAGAGTTTTATCCAGAGTTATTTTTCTGAAATGTAAGAACTTTTGTACTCTCATATCATTTCTCTGACAAAAATTTTCAGACTCATTAACAGGGCATTTTTGGCCTTCCCATGACCCATGTTCATCTGGTCAGCACCACTGCTTATAATTCACTTCCTGTTTTACACCTTTCCAAAATTGTGCTCTAGCAACATTAAATTATTTTGTAGGTCCCCAAAATGTTCTATGTTCTCTGTCCTACCTATCCTTCATGTCTCACCTAAGGTATTATATCCATCTTAATATTCTAAGACTATTGTTGGATCATGATGTCTGGAAACTTAGATGTTGTTCTACCTTATAATGTAAAATATAATACCAATAAATCACTTGGTATTTGTAAATGTTTTCAGACTTGGTGGCTACCCTGTAGAGTACATTCTTTGATAGGCCTATTTCTACCATTTACCATATAATTAGCAATTTGTTTACTTTTTGCCCTTTTCACAAGTTATTTAAAGGCTATGGTTATTTTTTTTTTATGTGATGTACTCATATCTAATATAGTGCTGGATATAAAGTAGATGTCCCATGTATCTGGACTCAAAATCCTTCCATAAAGCTGAGAGTATTTCTCCCTTGGATGGCATAATAGATATATCTCAAATTGAAAACATGTGGTTCTAGAATGTCTGAATCAGGCTTAATGAAGTAATAGAAATTCAGAAATCCTGTGTATACACTGAAAAGACAGTCTTTACCACCCAAATATAATTTCAATATTCCCCATTGATTGTGAGCTTCTGCAAGCTTCTCCAATGAGGTCAGTTCCATTACCTTCTTTTGGAGTACTCATTACAATGTCAGAACATGCTTGTTTCTCTCTTATTCTCTTCAGTCACTTTTTCTCCCAGCATTCCTGGCTACCGACCATTCCCTAAGTACCTCTGGGGTTTCTTGAGTAGCCAGTGATTACTATAATTCTGTAGGTACCTATTATTCTCACACTAAAGAAAAGATAAATCTTTGTGTTTTGTGAAGCTTCTCCTACACTTATAATTCATATTTGACCAGTGAACCAGACATTTACTTTTCAAAGGACCATTCAGACATTTCCCTTCCAGTTCACCTTCAATCCAAGACTTAAAAAGAAGCACAAGCACTAATGAACTTCCCCAGAGTAGTTAAAATCTCACCATATATCTGAGATCTTTCCAATTTCTAGCAAAAGACAAGAGTGTCTTCTTACCTAGTAGATCCACTTTTCCTTAACCAGAGACAGAAGAGACTTCTAATTTTACTCCAGTTGATTTTTTCTAGGAATTAGTCATGAACCTTTCCATTTTCCATGATTTCTACTCTAGTCTCAGATTAAACTGTTTTAAGTATTTGCTTAGGAGCAGAAACCCCAGAGTCAAATCTGTTTTAGAATCCTGGCTTTGCTATGGGTTCTAGAGCAAGTTCCCAATTCTTATGCTCCACAAACTCCTCCACTATAAAATAGGATATGAATAGTACCTATGTCGCTGGATCATTATGAGGATTAGTTGACATAGTACTTATAGAGGGCAGCTTGGATTTCTTATACCTGGTAATCATTCAGTTACAGTGACTATTTTGATGAGGAAATGATGATCATGGCACTGAAAATCTTGGACACTAATTTATTTGAAAACTCTTTCAAAATTTCCTGATCACCACAGAGAAATGAATTAGACTCAGTTTCTGATTTGAGCAACTTCCTAGTCCTAAAGAAAAAATGAACAACTAGCCAGTAAAAATGGGTTGATGTATATGAGCTCTGATAGTAGGCAAGAATAAGATCCCTGGGGAGTGGAATGAAAACATCTTACTCAGACTCGGGAATAAATGAAAATGTACAGACCATTCAACATTTTGTCCTACAAATAACAGAAAGTAACTCTGATTACATTAGGTAGAACTATGTAATGTACATAGTTATGGAAGGATATCAAATCTCTCATTGGATGGATGAGAAGGCCTTAGGTTTAAAATAAGGCTAGACATCCAGCACCATATCCAGCACTAAGATACAAGGTAAATATGAATTACAGATTGGTGTCATAGCCATGATCCACTGCTATTACAGGTGAATCATTCCCACTGAAAGTGCCCTGCTTACTGTCACTGTCAAGAAATTTCTAAATTATTCACTGTACAATTAAAGTTTCTGTCAAAAGCACCTGATAAAGCAGAGGTTTGTTTATTTTCTGTACCAATTAACAAATATTTTAGTCTGTATAGACCCTGTAGTTTCTTTCAGAATTTTTCATCTCTGCTACTGCAGGGTGAAAGAAACCATAGGCAATACATAAATGAATCAGGAACACTTATTCTGAGAAATCTTTATTTACCAAAATAGTCGGCAGACTAGATTTTGTGGGTGGACCATAAAT
The DNA here is from genome assembly GCF_001458135.2 of Marmota marmota marmota. Classification (NCBI taxonomy): domain Eukaryota; kingdom Metazoa; phylum Chordata; class Mammalia; order Rodentia; family Sciuridae; genus Marmota; species Marmota marmota. The sequence goes on along the minus strand of NW_026000249.1, from coordinate 20,819,441 downwards.
TGAAGACTCCTGTTGTAACATAGGCTTACATCATGGAACTAAATTCTAACTTCCAAGAAAAATGAATAACTTGGATTGGTAAGTGTTATAATGATAATCAGGACCTTGTATCTCACTGAGACCAATACAATGGTAGATTCTTAAGTTTGGGGACAGATTTAGAAGCTATGCTGTCATAAATAGACAAAGTCCAGTACAGCCTTCATGCTGGGTTTTTGACAAAAATCTGCTGAATTTTAAATAAACCAACTTGAGTTTAAATCAAAATTCATTTGAGTCTATCAGTAATTTTTCATATATGCTCCATGTATAATATTGTATTAGTCCGCTATTAACACAATGATGCTATGATACAAATCACCCCAGAACTTTAACACTTAAAATAACAGATGTTTTTGAACATTTAGTTGCTTTTAATTTAGGTGACTCAGGCTGGGTTTGGCTAGGAAGCTCTGCTTCAAGATCCACAATTCATGTTAAATTAAGATCTGATATGTATGTCTTTACTCTGGGCCTAAGATAAAGGGTCAGTGGCATGCTCTTCTAATGATGTATCCTCAGAGCATGAATCAAGTCTAACCTGCCATAAACACTAAAATCTCAACTCCTGTCAAGGCCACTGACATTTCTTTGACCAAGGCAAATCACATGGATAAGACTGATATCGCTACACTGGTAAAGCAGTTTCTTCGTATAGTGGAAGAAGATAGATACATTAATTTTAGCTGAACAATAATCTGATAATCTAAACTTTTTATAGCCAGAAAATAACTTAGTATTTTTTCCTTCTTTTTTTTTATTTTACAGAGGACAAAACTAAATTACACCAAGGTTAAATGACTTGATGTCAAGTGACTTGCCCAAGCACATACTAAATGGCACATCTGCATTTTTCTCACAAAAATATTTAATTCTAATAGGATCACATATTTTACTCACAAAAAGTTACAAATAAGAGAAAATTCATTAGATTCTCAGCATTCCTAAGTCATAAATTCTGAGACTATCTATCACCCAATTCATGAATGTTATAATTGCAAAGCTCACCTTTATTATATGTCATAAAATAAAGCAGACATTACTCTTTAGGTGAGGACAAGGAAGGAATTAAAACTAAACTGATTTGTGACTGCTCACTCATTTTCTTGAAAACTGTTTCAAAAATTGTCTTCCAGCAAATAGAATTTCAGCACGTATCTTAGCAAAGTTACAAATAATTAAAATGTTAAAAGTGACTCCTTTCCAGAGGTGTTTTTGTTGCTCACAAATAGTAAACATAGTCAATATTAAATCCACAAATATCATGATCTATGGATATATATATATATATATATATATATATATGTGTGTGTGTGTGTGTGTGTGTGTGTGTGTGTGTGTGTTTGTGTGTGTATACACATAGGAGATAAATATGTACCTTATTGATCAATTCTGTTTTTATTGGCTAATTGGTAGATATTCACTTCTTATAAAATTTACCTACAGGAAATATGAAAATAAAGAATTAACATAAGATCTATCTGGTATTATAGAAACAAAGCCCTTTTCTTATTCCCAAAATAAGAAGGGCCTACCTACTAAGTGCCAGATACTGTCCTGTTTTCTTTAATTTCATTCTAATACCATATTTCTATGTCTCAAAATATTAATAAATCTGCCACATTTTCAGAAAATTATTTCTTAAAGCCTAAGAGTGTAGTACAGTTCAAATGAGATAATAAAAATTAAAGTAATTCCTAGAGTACAAATTGCTGAATAGCCATAAGATGGCATTGTTGTATAACAACATGGTTCTGGTCTAACATCAAGAAAGTGCTATTTTAAAATTCGTATTTCTCCTTGTAATTCCATTTAGCCAGATATTTTGGAGTAGTTTTCCCATCCATTTAAGTAGTTAGATTCAATATGATTCTGAGTTTTATATGTGATCTAAAGAAGACACGAGACCAAGAGTATTGATTCCTGTGATACTGAATTGCTAGAGGAAACAAAAAAAAAAATCTCCAAAACATTAATAGGGAAATCAGCATGAGAGCACTTAAAAATCAAATTCTATCATCAATGATGTTTTGTAAAATAAATGAAATGTTGGCAAATAAAAAATATGAACACAGTGTGACATAAAAGAAGTCAGGCCAAAAGAATATTTATTGTATAAAAACATTTAAAAACCAAAAGCAGACATGATAGGGGTTAGAGGTCAGATTATGGTTTCCTTTCTGAGAAATCATGATTATCAGATGCAAGAGCAGGTTCCTAAGATCTGGATAATGTTTTGTTTCTTGGTCGTGATGCTAGTTATATTGATGTGTTTCCTTTTTTAATTGATTTTAAAAAATGATAGTTGAATGCATTACAATTCTTATTACACATATACAGCACAATTTTTCATATCTCTGGTTGTATATAAAGTATGTTGACACCAATTCAAGTCTTTATACATGTACTTTGGATAGTGATGTTCATCACATTCCACCATCCTTGCTAATGCCCTGCCCTGTGCCTTTTCCTCCCACCCCTCAGCCCCATCAAGAATTCATCTATTCCTCCCATGCTCCCCCACCCTACCCCACTATGAGTCAGCCTCCTTATATCAGAGAAAACATTTGGCATATGTTTTATTGGGATTAGCTAACTTCACTTAGCATTATCTTCTCCAATGTCATCCATTTACCTGCAAATGGCATGATTTTATTCTCTTTTATTGCTGAGTAAAATTCCATTGTGTATATATGCTACATTTTTTATCCATTCATCCACTGAAGGCCATCTAGCTCTGAGAAGGAAATGAGGAAAACTACCCCATTTACAATAACCTCAAAAAAAAAAAGATACTTGGGAATCAACTTAATGAAACAGGTAAAAGATCTATAAAATGAAAACTACAGAACCCTAAAGAAAGAAACTAAAGAAGACCTAAGAAGTTAGAAAGACCTACCTTGCTCTTGGATAGACAGAATTAATATTATCAAAATGACTATACTACCAAAAGCACTATACAGATTTAATGCAATTCTGATCAAAATCCCAATGGCATTCCTCATAGAAATAGAAAAAGCAATCGTGAAATTCATCTGGAAAAATAAGAGACCCCGAATAGCTAAAGCAATCCTTAGCAGGAAGAATGAAGCAGGTGGCATCATTATACCAGAACTTAAACTATACTACAGAGCAATAGTAACAAAAACAGCATGGTATTGGCACCAATACACACTGGCCGACCAATGATACAGAATAGAGGACACAGAGACTAACCCACAAAATTACAATTATGTTAGACAAAGGTGACAAAATCATGCATTGGAGAAAAGATAGCCTCTTCAACAAATGGTGCTGGGAAAACTGGAAATCCATATGCAAAAAAAAATTGATGTATTTCCTTTAAGAAAGTTTATGGGACTTCACACTTGTAATGTATATACTTTTCTGCCTGAACACTGAAGTGAAATTTGCTGGTAAGTTTTAAAATTAATAAATATACTTTTAAGTACAAGAAGAATAAAAAAATAAGAAATTAAAAAAAGAAGCCTTAGGAAAACATACTGCATTGTTCTATATTTGAATTTCACCTGGATCCCTGAATACTATCATTGCCTAATTCCGACTCTCAGATAAGTATGTGGGCACTACTGCTTTAGAGAATGTTTTTTTCCAAATTTGTAACCATCGTTCTGGGAGCACAGTATCACAAGCCAATAGGATATTGAAGGTGGGAGAGCTGCAAATTGTTTCCCAGAGATTTCTTCATTGTTCTGTCCCAGTAGTGCCAAGCCCACAGCACTGAAGCACTCCTTCAAGCTGCCATTTTTACTGCAGGAGGCAAAATGAGACAAAAGAAAGAAAAGAATGTAAAACAGGAGTAGAATCCAAAGAAATCTGATGTGAAGAGAAAGTGCCTAAATCATCTCTATATTCAGACTCTAGGAAATGAGCATATAATTCTGCAAGCCCACTCCTAATGCAAACTTCCTATAAACATTTGCTATTTTATTTGTAATTTTTCTACTAAGACATTCAATAAATATTTTTCTCTCATGTTAAGGTAAGGTAAATAACCTCAAACTGCTGACAGACTGTAAGGATAGCATACTAATCCTCATGTCATTTCCATACAATTCTATCTTCTAAAGTGGAAGCTAGAGGGGCAGATGCATAATCTGGGAGCTTTTCCAGAACTGTTTGTTTCTAAATGAGATACTCTGCTATAGTAGCATTAGCAGCCTCTTCAATTTTCACAATGCCATATGTAGTTGAGAAGATACATGATAAGCACACATCACCAACTCAGGAAAGGTTAACACTACAGTCTTAGAATTAGTCTCTGTCATATCTGAAGATTTTCACACAAGATTAAATCTTCACCCTTCGGCCCCCAGGCCAAAGTATGGGCCAATACATTATTCTACTGTTAGTTTCTGAGCTTCATAGAATTAAAAAATAAGGGATAAGAAAAAAATTTCCATAATATGAGAAAGTTGTTTATATCCCTTTTCAGAATCATTATTTTACTCCAAGTGAATGCATTGAGTCATGGAGGCAATATAAAGGAAAATGTGATAGATTGAGGAAGAAGCAAATTTCTGTTCATGACCATTTCTTTGAACTGTTAAGACCAAAATGAAAGCAAAGACTTCTGTTTAGATTTTCAGTCTCAAGATCTTTTTGAGAATCATTATTTATTAACAAATTTCATACACTGCATTTTTAAAATTTAGCTCACATATGTAAAGGAAGTACTAGAGAACCCACCACAATACATTTGGCAGGAAACTTTCTTGTAAACAGATACACTACCAATTCACCTGAATGCTAGAATTTATTCTTAATCTTCAAGTTTTTTTCATAGTTAAGTATATTGTTTGCTATTTATTTTTCTATTTTGGTCTACATTGATAGGACTGATTTATTTATGAAAGGGTACTTTGAAATGTATTCCATAGAAATTTCTGCCCATCAGCTTATCTTCTGTATGTTCCCATTGCTAGATACTCAAGAGCTGCAGAATCATTTGCTTTAATAATCACCATATTATACAGGATCATTTACTTTATATTTTCAACATTTTCAGATTCTTATAAATCTTTACAGTTCACAGAGGTTAGTTTAAAACTTTCTTCAGATAAGAAATTAACTAGAAATAAAATTCTCATAATCTCAGAGTTAACTATACATCAATATCCTGAATCTTTTTCTCAAAGTTATTGAACATTTTTGTTTCCCAGGATAGTTCTATACACACAATTCCATTCTTCATTGCAGACATTCTATTTCTTCAGTGGACAAGGAACAATTTTGCTTATTATCTAAAAAACTCATATTTTAATTATTGTCAATAGAAAAAGACTTATAAAAACAGATTTTATATCAATAGGACTAACCGCATTTGGGATATAATTTCAATATTTGACTTTACTTGCAGTGTGTTTCTTGGCTTTTACTTATCACAAATGTCCCTTCTCTAAATACACACTTTTAAAATTCTGCCTGGAGCAGATGAGCTTTTGAAGATGTTGTTATAAAGCAAAACTCTTCTAAATTTAATTTTCCAAGAAACTCTTTATCAATTATAATTTGAATTTGCTGAGAGAAATAGAGGCTCAAGTTAATAGTGCATTAAAGCAGACAGAAGCATGTTTTCATCTCCTGAAGACACTTGGAAGTATGAAGTCAAGACTGGTTTAGTGGCTCTGCTTATTTCTGCTTTCTGTCCAACTGTCCTTATGTGGTGAATTCTTATCCATGTGTTGCAAGATGGAACTTCCACCACATTCACTTTCAATGAAAAGGTGCAAGAAGGTAAGGAAAAAAGTGCAAAGGGTACATAGAAATTGTCTTTTAGAAAATTTACTTGAAGGATGCCACATTGCATTTCTTTTTTTACTTTCTTGGCCAGAGGTCAGTCACATGACCACACCTAAGCTGCAAAGGAGACTAGGAAATGTAATCATTCCATAGGTGCTCTGCACCTATTTTATGGGTATTTGGTTTTGAGATAATTGCAAAAGGGGTAATGGAAGAGAATACAGTGTCTTCAAAAAATGCATAGAAAATATGTTTTCTTTTTTAAGCAGCCCTAATAGAAATGTTAAAAGGATAGATATGTATAGGATTAATCCTTTTCCCACTTTCATTCATAATATGAGGAATTCTGATTCAGCTAGGATTCTCCTCTTCTTGAATTATCCCAGTATAAAAGTAGAAGTTTCTCATTATTTTTATATTCACACACTTTTCTGTCTTTACATGCTCAAAACACTTTCTTGTTTATAAGTTTTGTCCAACTTAAACCTAACACACTATTCAGGAAAGGAGAGATGTGGAAAAAAAACTATAGTATCATAGTTCTTCTAAGTTATATATTCCTTACATACAGGGCTAAGGCTTCCCTATGTTTACTGTGGTTGAGATATAAGTTATGCAAGTTACATGAAGTTAATAAGTTTAGTTTCTCAACTCCCAAAAGAACCACTAAAAAACAAGTATGTAAAACTAAAGCTAAAATTATGAGCATGTACTAAAATTTTAGGCTTCACTTTTTTCTGGATAGGTAAGATGAAACTTGCATAAAATAAAAGACCTGCATATTTTATATTTTTAGTGCATTGTAGTTATACATAATAGTAGGTTTTATTAAGACATATTGATAAATACATATAACATAGTTTTCTCCATTTTATTCCTCAGTACTATCCACTTCCCTCTCCTCCTCCCTTCCCTCCTAATCCCCTTCCTCTACTCTATTGGTCTTTTATTTATTTATTTATTTATTTATTTATTTATTTATACATACATTTATATATGTATTTGGAATACATTGTGATGTATTCATATGCACATGTCATAATTTAGCCAAATTTATTCCCTAATTCTCCTTTGCCTCCCCCTCCTTCCTTCTCTTTGGTGCCTTATTTCTACTCTACTGTTCTCACTTCTATTTTTATTATTATCTTTTATCTTTAGCTTCCACAAATGAAAGAAAACATTTGATCCTTGACTGTGTGAGTCTAGCTTATTTCACTCAGTGTGATGTTCTCCAGTTCCATCCATTTACCAGCAAATGACACAGTTTCTTCTTTGCAGCCGAGTAGAACTCCATTGTGTATATATACCACATTTTTTTATCCATTCGTGTATTTATGGTCACCTAGATGGGTTCCATAACTTGAATGTTGTGGCCTGTGCTGCTATTACAATATCTGATCTCAACTTATGCTACAGTTACTTTTTTATTGACACTTCTGTGCCAAATATGGGTTTAGTGTCTTACATGTATCATCTCATTCTCAGGAGAACCTTATTATCTTAGAGATGAATAAATTTACATTTAGAGAGAATAAACAGTTTTCCCAAGCTCATATAGGAAGTGTATTAAGAACTTATATTTTGACTCACGTTATGAACTCTTATCTGCTGCACCAAATCCTGCTTCCAATAAATCCCACATTGGATTTCTTATTCTTAAGGTCTATGTTCTCCCTTCCAGATTTGCTAGCAACAACAGGGATACATATAAATAATTTGTTTTTTAACTCCTGATTCTGAAACTACAATTTCTTAAAAAGATGTTTAAAATTCAGGTCATTTTTTTGTGTTCAATATCAGTAGAAGAAATGGAATGTAATTACATAAAATGCTTAGTAAAGCCAAATGTAAAGGATCTTTTAAAGTGCATGAGGACCCCTGACCTTTACTTTAGGAAAGACCTAATTATCAGTCAGGACCCAGTGCAGGCATCATGACTTGAAATCCCCTCTGGTCTCAATCTATTATTCTATTCTCTATTCTTCAAACTCTCTGTTTATATATTGCTGGTAAACGTCCTTATAATGAATTTATGTGTCTTACATAGCTGTATATAACTCTTTACCATTTTTTTAGAGTTTTTGTTCCAACATAGTGTAAACAATATCACATACCTTTTATCATCCCTAAGTCAAACAATATGATTATATGGTAACTGTTCAGTACATGTTAAGTTTTTTTTGATTGATGACCTTAAATTTATTTTTTTATTGGTTGTTCAAAACATTACAAAGCTCATGACATATCATCTTTCATACATTTGACTCAATTGGGTTATGAACTCCCATTTTTACCCCAAATACAAATTGCAGAATCACATCAGTTACACACTCACGTTTTTACATAATGGCATATTAGTGACTGTTGTATTCTGCTACCTTTCCTATCCCCTACTATCCCCCCTCCCCTCCCCTCCCATCTTCCCTCTCTACCTCATCTGCTGTTGTTNCCCTTCTCTCTCCCTTTCTCTCCCCCCACTCGTCTCTGTTTAGTGTTAATCTTTTCCTCATGCTCTTCCTCCCTGTTCTGTTCTTAGTTGCTCTCTTTATATCAGAGAAGACATTTGGCATTTGTTTTTTAAGGATCGGCTAGCTTTGCTTAGCATAATCTGTTCTAATGCCATCCATTTCCCTGCAAATTCTATGATTTTTGTCACTTTTTAGTGCTGCGTAATACTCCATTGTGTATAGATGCCACATTTTTTTTTTATCCATTCATCTACTGAAGGGCATCTAGGTTGGTTCCACAGGCTAGCTATTGTGAATTGTGCTGCTATGATCATTGATGTGGCAGTATCCCTATAGAGCGCTCTTTTAAGATCCTCAGGGAATAGTCCGAGAAGGGCGATAGCTGGGTCAAATGGTGGATCCATTCCCAGCTTTCCCAGGAATCTCCATACTGCTTTCCAAATTGGCCTCACCAATTTGCAGTCCCACCAGCAGTGTACAAGTGTACCCTTTTCCCCACATCCTCGCCAATACTTATTGTTGTTTGACTTCCTAATGGCTGCCAATCTTACTGGAGTGAGATGGTATCTTAGGGTGGTTTTGATTTGCATTTATCTGACTGCTAGAGATGGTGAGCATTTTTTCATGTACTTGTTGATTGATTGTATGTCCTCCTCTGTGAAGTGTCTGTTCAGGTCCTTGGCCCATTTGTTGATTGGGTTATTTGTTAAATGGTAAACTATTCACTCAAGAGTTATAACAGTCAAGGGTTGGGGGTGAAGCAGTTGACTGCCATGCATGAGGCCCTGTGTCAATCCCTAGGCCCACAGAAAAGGAGTTTTACTGTTTGAGAATGAATAAGTTCTTGAAAAACTATTTTATTAACAAGAACTCCATTTCCATCATAGTTTATTTAACAAAATATTAATGTAGGATAATTTTTTCATATTCAATTTCATCTTCCTATAATAAGGTTGAATTATGACTTTTAGGTGCTGTGTTACATAGCAATATATAAAATAATCTGTGACCATGATATATTCTTCTAATTACAGTATTTGAGAGACATAAAAAGTCTCTCATAAAGAAAAATATAGCCATTAGCCACTAAAGTCAACATAAATTTTTAGTATTAGGTTGTCGGTTTGCTTACATTTTTTCCTTTCTTGCTTATTTTAAATTCTACTATTTGGGGGTAGGGATTTGTTGCAATTACAAAGTTCTAACAGTTTAAAAACATCTGTTTACTCAGTGAGAATTGCAAGTTCTTGCCTGTAAGGCAATTTTCACCAGAATTATTTTTGTATTAGTTTTAGTTTATCCATGAACACTCTCAAATTCCTCTTGAAAACATCAGTTTCCTCAAGGGAAGACTGCCCATTACTAGCTAAAGATGTGGGTTTTTTTTTTTTTTTTGAGATTTCATCCTGAAACAATAAGTTTAAAAATATCTTTGTGGTTTCCTAGAATGGATGGATATTGATTAAAAAATGATAGTTTAGATGGACATTTTAAAAATTCTTACCTTTTTAGTGATTTTTACATTTGAATAAAATAAAACTAATCTTTTTTTTCCTCAGATGGTGATTTCTTGTTTGTTTTCACTCTCTTGAATTCCTCCTTCCCTCCCTCCCTCCCTCCTTCTCTTCCTTTCTTCCTTTCCTTCTTCCTTCCTCTATCACCCTAAGCTTATTCCCTTCTTCCCTTTATTTTATATTTCCCTTATATGCCAAGTTATAGCTTAGTACTTAGAAACTAAGGATGGTCATTTTGTGCCTTTTGTTTTGAAGGAATTCTAGACTGAAGAAAGATATAATTTTATAATCTTTATGGGTACCTTTCATAAATTAGCAGCACACAGATTAGGATATAAATGCCAAACTTATTATTGTCTCTGATCTCTTTCCTTAACTCCTAATAATTAAGGAATGACTTAAGGTAGCTTTCCATTGGATCCTTACCATAGTGTGCCAGTATTAATCACCTATAGCTACAATGATGCTCTGTAACAAACACACCCATAATAGTAACCACTAATCATCCCTCTGTTTATTGGGCTACTGTAATTAAACTCTGCCTCAGTCTTTGGGACTGTAGATTGTCCCAGTAAGTCTCATCCATGTGTCTCATTCTAGAGTCCAAGCTGGAAGGGAAGTAGATACTTGGAGTATATTCTTAACATGGTAGAGTTACCAATGTTTCAGAAAGGCAAGTAGAAACATATGATGAGAGGTATTTTTGTAACTGGAACATATGTAAGAGCTATATTTGTAACTGGAATACATCTCTTTCTTTCACATCCAATGGTCAAAGCAAATCAAAGCACATATTCAAAGTCCAGGGCCACAGAAATACACTGTTCATGAAGTCATGTCAAAGGGTAGAACAATAATACTGCTATACAATACAATTGGGGATGACAATTGAAAATACTATATTACCCTAATAAAATAGTACACTATTGGTTAATCATTTTTGATGGAACACATAAAATTATCTGGGAAAGCCCATCCCATAATTTTTTGATGCTGCTTGGAAATGTATTCTGAATCCGTTTTCTACAAATTTTCTAATATTTGAGGTATTCTTATTTTACTAAAATAATTATAATATTATAAAACAGAAATTTAAAACTTCCTTAAAAACTGAGTTTTGAAACAAACATAAAGTCACAGTTTTATTTATCAACTTGAGATTCTCCCTGGATGTTGGGTTTCCAAATAGCATCATGACTTTCCGTACCCAGCTGTCTGATGCTTGAAACTACCATAAGCTGACTATCATGGCTTACAGTATACCCTTGAAGAAGGCCATCTGGTTTATGTCTCTTAGCAAAATTTGTTTAAAAACAAGCAGCTGCAATGACAAAGTAAGAAGGAGTCTCTGTCTAACTGTGGTAAATAAGTAGCTTTGAAATGCACATAATAAAGGATTTTTCTAATCCAAGAAAACATCTCCAAAAATATGTTTCTCTTACAACTAAAAGAAAAATCTGCAGAATTTAATGAAGAGAAAAGGACCCCATTGAATTTATGTTTTACTGGATTAAAATTAAGTAAAAAACAAAACAAATAAGATGGCATTGGTGAGTGGTAACAAACAGGTTATAACTATTTTGATATTTATTTTGGAGATTATTTTATTTAATGATTCACATTAAGCAATTTGATTACTTTGAAGATCTATCATTTAATCCCTAACATTCGTTGATATATAATAATTCACTGAAATCTTTCTCCTTATACTATCTTTATGTATACCTTTATACTCATTTTCTATTGCAAAAGAAATATGTGCTTCAATTTTGGAAAGTATGAATGGGTTTTCCAGTCTATTTAGGTATTTTTTTTTATGAACTACATCCATAGGCTCAGACCAAAAATGCTTAAGGACTGATTATATTTTTCCTAATAAAAATTCTTAGGTTAATAGTATTTTGGTTTGGGCTTTTCCATAAGTAATTCTAGAGACGAGGATTTGAGTTCAAATAGTTTATGTAGGCACTGATTCTACCCTGGTAGAATAGTGTGGCTGTGAACAAAAAGGGAGGAGAAAGCAACCTGTAAAGAGTATGTTATCAACCTAACTACCACTATGAGGAACTAGAGCTTAGTTTCATGGAGAAAGTCTGAGAAACCATAAAACACATGCCTCAGATATACCTTAGCAAAGAAGCATGAACTGTGATGTTTATACTCCAATATTAATCATTTTTAAGAGCTACTCACAGTGTCAGAAAATTAAATTTCCATTTTGCAAGCACCTCCAGCATGTCTTACATATGGCTGTAAACTGTGTTTTCTGCTTCAGACAAACCTGAGAGACCAAGTAAGACATGCAGTTAGTGGCTGTTGGACATCAGCTAAGGCAAAAGAGAATAGGTGAAGCTCCAAAGATATCTAATACATGTGTGGCAATTGAACATGATTCCCCTAAGAAGGACCACAACACTTCCCAACCCAGCTGTTTGCTCTTCTGCTCTTTCTTATTCTGTTATGACTCCTGCTGTTCCCTGGATCCTGACTTATTCAAAATTTCTGCATTCTAATGCTTGTGTGTCTCTTTCCAGTTCTTCCTTACTGACTTCTTTGCTCAATCTTTCACTGATGTTTACCTTCATTATTTGTATGTACTCAACTTTGGCTAGCTCTTCCAATTAGTGAGACTTGATTTACAATAAAAAAGATTTAGCCATGTTCTTTTTAAAGTGAGATTCATACCAGTTAGTGACACAAGTAGAACGAAAAATTAAAGGTCGCAGACATAATCCTGCTCAGTGTTTAAGGCAAATTTTTGAATATCATAAAAGGCTTAACTTTGTATTTCCCTCTCTCCTATAAAGAAATTATTTGGTGGTATTTCTCAAAGGATTATTTAAGAAAATTTTGTTTCTCTGATAAGTTTATTCCAAATCTCCTGTAAGTTATTGACATTATTGTTTCAACTTAAAGTAAAAGTTAAAGGCTGCAGTTGTGGCTCAGTGACAGAGCGCTTGTCTTGCACATGTGAGACACTGGGTTCGATCCTCAGCACCACATAAAAATAAACAAATAAAGGCACACTGCCCATCTGAGGCATTAGGAAAGTTAGAACTTTTACAATGGTAATGTTTCAAAGGTCACAAAGGAAATTGAATTGTAAATTGGTCTTAAAAGCACTGGAATTACTTCCAGTTCCATTTTTTTTTCAGGATTTTGTATTTAACAGGAAATAAATTACAGCACAGCTAAAGGGGAATATTTAGGTTTTCCATGGCCTTACTAAGGACTGATTGATAGTTCCCTTGGTATTGATCACTTACGTCTATCATGAAAGATACAAATATTTATTATTATAATAATGTCACAATTATAATATTGTACAACTGCTTATTGGCTGGAAAATATCATCAGTTTTTAAAAGATGCTAAAATTATACTTTCTATGAAGACTTTCCTTATCAGTCTTATCAATGGCCATAAAATCAAATTCCTAATAAGTATTATACTAATATATTTATGCTTCTGCTTCAAGGAATTTTATTCACAGAGATGGCTTTCATCAATGATATATGTCAAAAAGTCTTCATAGGGAATAACTATGAAAATTATAATGTATATTAAACATGAAATGTTTTCCATGAAGTAGCTCTCTAAATGGTATTCATGATGATACTTCTACCCAGGATGTCCAAATCTTTAGATCAAATACCATATGTGGATTGAAGTTAATATATTTAGCTTACAAATGCTCTTACTAATAAGATAATGTTGTTTGAAGGTAAATAGGCAAAGGAAAAATATTGTTTAAATGTAAAATATAAACAAAGTAAAACATACGGATTATACTGTCTTTCAACATTTATAGATTATTTTTCCACATTAGAGAAACCTTTAGGCTTATGGGTTTCGTTTTTTTTTTTTTTTTTTTTTTCATTCAGCCAAGAGCAGAATTTGCATATTCTCTCTTGGATTATAGGAAGATAGTTTTGAAGTTAACTTCATTTACATGTTATCCTTTGACTGTAAAATATATGCAATGATTTTCTTAAGTCTACACCTAAAGGATAGATTAAGGTTGGTTGGACAGGAAGAAAGAATTGTTGTATTTACTGATCCTTTTTTTCATGTGTTTATCTTTAGATGGAAGGTATCACTTATCATTCAAAGTCTTGGATGGACTTCCTATTGAGGACATTTTTCTTTTCTTTCTTTCTGTTCTAAGTTAAGACCTGTGTTCCATAACTCAAGGTAGTTAAAATCAAGTGAAGTTTTCATGGAAAATATTCTCTCTTCATTCTGCAGAAGGAATTATCATGGTAACTTCAATTAATAAAATGTGATACCCCCCACAAAGTTAGCATCTAGTTAATTGTATAAATGTTAATGGTATCATCTTAAGAAATTTTAAAAAGGAGGAGACTAAATTTTTCTGCCTTCCTGGCTAACAGCAGTAAAAGATAATTTCTGTTGAATTGTTCACATTACTTTGTCATGGTGGGTGAATGAATCTAGCCATATTGATACAAGTTTATTCCCTCGTGTACAAAAATTTAATGAACATATTTCTTACAAAGCAAGGCACTATCCCCAATAGTTGACATTTTACAAAAGATTCTTTGATATCACATGCCAAGTTCCAATACATCTCTTTGTTGAATTCTTTTATTTTGGTAGTACTAGGGACTGCAACCAGAAGTGCTCTATCACTGAACTACATCCTCAGTCCATTTTATTTTTTATTTAATTTTTAGTTTTGAGACAGGGTCTTACTAAGTTGCTGAGGCAGGCCTGGAATTTAAAATCCTCCTGCCTCAGCCTCCTGAGTTGCTGTGATTACCGGTATGCACCATCTCACCCAGCTGTTGAGTTTTCTTTATGAAGACCTGTGTTCTATAGTTTGTCCCAGAAACCCAGCCAAAAGGTAAAAAAGAAATTAACAAATAGTGACTGTGCCAAACTATATAATAAACAGTTACAAACATTGACAAACATTTTATCATGTTATTTAGAAGATTACTTCAGGTATTGTAGTTCTATTTTGTGTACTTTAACTTTTCAATATATTAGATTGTTATCTTAGATTGAGTTCCTCAAGAAACAGACTCTGAGACAAATGTTTGCATGCAGATGATTCAGTGATGAGTGCTCTTAAGGACAATATCTGGTACATTTAATGAGAACAGCATAGGGCAGGGAGACTAGTTGACTGGTAATGCAGTTACAAGAGGGACTTCAGCTGGTCCCATGTGGAGATGGGATGGTATTCATGATAATTCTGCATAAGGCAAGGGGAAGACAGAAATTTGTAGCTCTGTTCCATCAGTCACTACATGTAAGCCTCCCAACTAACCATTTCCAGGTATTTTAATCTTGGGCAAGGAAGCTATAATCTACTGAGAGAAATTCCTGAGAGAGGCTTTTGTTAATTTGTTAACAATTTGTTAATAGATAACACTCCCAGCAATTGGGTCACTGAGTGATTCACATCATAGGAGTCATTTATCCATG
This sequence comes from Marmota marmota marmota, assembly GCF_001458135.2. Taxonomy (NCBI): domain Eukaryota; kingdom Metazoa; phylum Chordata; class Mammalia; order Rodentia; family Sciuridae; genus Marmota; species Marmota marmota. The sequence goes on along the minus strand of NW_026000249.1, from coordinate 20,804,204 downwards.
TTGAGGCATATATTAAGTAATTTTTTATACTTAGTAATAAGGCTAGGTGGTTTTCTGACAAACCTACTAACTGTTTTGAAAATATTTTTCTTAGATATCAATGGACCTTTATTTTATTTATTAATACATGGTGCTGAGAATCAAACCCAGTGCCTCACACAATCTAGGTAAGCACTCTGCCACTGAGCCACAATCTCAGCCCCCTACTCACTTTTTATTGAGACATAGGATATACAATAAAATAAAAATTTAGAAAATTAATTTTGATACATTTGGACATACATATAGACCAGTGAAATCATTACTAAAATCAAGATAATGAATATGTCCATTATCCTTACAAATCTCCTCTTGGTAGTCATTCTCTCCTGTCCCTTCCCTCATCCGTGAGGAACCACTGATGTGCTCTATGAAACTACAGATGAGCTTACATTTTCTAGAACTTTAAAAAAGTAAAATAATCTTGGGGCTGGGGATGTGGCTCAAGCGGTAGCGTGCTCGCCTGGTTTGATCCTCAGCACCACATACAAACAAAGATGTTGTGTCTGCCGATAACTGAAAAATAAATATTAAAATTCTCAAATTCTCTCTCTCTCTCTTTAAAAAAAAGTAAAATAATCAATTATCTACCATTCTTCTGGTCTATCTTCTTTTACCAAATCCAATAGGCATTGTCTTAAGGGTTAAAATATTATACTTCATTATTTAGGTATATGGAAAATAGAGAATAGTATTAAGATTAAAATTGAGAACACGAATGGGCAGACAACACCCAGTTTATTAGGAATAGATTGGAGGATGGCATATACAAATAAGATATATCATTCTGTTTAATATGAGGTGGTGTGTTTAGGGGGTTGGTGGGAATATAAGTATCAGGGTCGCCTAGTAGGTCTGGAGAACACAAGACAAGAGTTATGAAAACTACAATTAGAATTAGTAATCCTAAAAGCCTTGATTGTGTAGGAGGGGTAAAACGGAATTTTGCCAGAATTAGAAATAAGCTACTACTAACTTTCATTTTGTGGATACTATGATTTCTGTGTAAGTATGCACATTACATGAATCAATGAAAACATTCTGATTTGAATCTTATACTAGTTCATAGATCTTTATTATACATTGGTGGGATTTAGGTCAGTCCTCAGCCCTGGATTAAAAAAAGACCAAAAAAAAAAAAAAAAAAACAAGGTATATTATACATTCAAAAAGGCCATATTTTAGCCTCAATCCTCTGGTTTTTAAATTACCCTCATATTTAATTATTGCTTTATTTTTAATCAGTCTTTATAAGTCTTTATTAGCTGGCCTTTTACTGATTACCTGAAAATTATTTGATTCATTGGCTATAGTAAAAAAAAAAAATCCTTCAAAAAACCCACAATGTTTACATTTTACTAATTATTATGACTATTGTAATTGTTTAAAATAAGTAGCTCTAAAATTGATTAATACTTTCCTAATATTGTGTACTATCACCCACACCACACAATAATCTCCCCCCAAATTCACAAACTCGTTGTCTTCTGCTCAATCATTTTCCTGGGTCAGGAATTCATTAAAAAATTATCTACATAATTCCTGTCGATAGACTTGAAGGCTGTTTTTAGGTACTAGTGCTATTGTGCATAAAATAATTAATAACCACATTTTAAAAGTTCCCTTAGATTTACCCAGTCAGTATCACCACTACTTTTGTTACCCAAAGTGACAAAAGCAGTAGTTTCTGCTTTTCATTACCCAGCACTGGAACCTTCACTGGGTCTCAACTGACAACCTTGCTTTCAAACCAGTAGCCCTTGGAGACAAGAGAGCTGAAGGATATGTTTTACCTGTTGCTTTCTTTGGCCAGAAGGGAATTTTAAAAGGGAATGAAATAGGGTAGGGTTTGGACTGGTCAACACAATCAGTTTAACTTTGCCTAGTACCTTGTAAAGCTTTATAATTTTCTGTGTCTTGTATGTCCCCTGAAGATATTTGATTTTATTACCCCTTAACCCAGAGAGTAACATCCAAAATTCATAGTCTGGCATTCAAGATCCCAACTTAGCTTCCCTGAATTACATTTCCAGGCAATTCTATAGCAAAATGGATTTATTTTGTCGAAAATGTTCTTTTCAGTACTTCTTTGGAGTACAATTTCATATATAAAAATCCTTTAACCTATAACCATTAGGAAACTTTGGTTATAAGAGGCAGAAAAAACCTTCATTTAACTTAAGTGCAATGGAATTTATAAGAGGGAGAGAGAGCTCACAGAAATGGAACTATCTATTGGATAGCAATATATTGGATTGTTTATATGAATGAACGAAAGAAGGCAATAAGGACAGCTCTGAGAACTAAGAAACTTTTAAAAAGTTGCTTCTATTTAAAATGGCTTAGGATGGTGTTATGGCTCAGTGGTTGAGCACTTACCTAGCATGGATGAGGCCATAGGTTCTATCCCCAGCAATGCAAAACAAAATACAAATGGCTTAGCTTTAAACTCTATTGTCCCTATTTCTCTCAACTTTAGACTCAGATTACTAAATATAATTAGCCTAAATTAAGCCTTTGTTTTACCCCTTTATAGAGTTTGCAGAACACAATGATTAAAACTTCCCTAAAAATCATGTGAAGTTAGGGAACAGTAATTCTATTAAAGGAAGAACAGGGTGCCATACATAACCAATAAGTAGAGATATTTATTCAGAAAAATTAATGCTATGTCACAAAAATAGCCCTTGAATCTCAGTGGCTTAAAAATGATTATTTCTTGCTCATATAATATGTGATGTAAAATAAGTAGCTCTCCTCCACCCAGTGACTCAGGGACCTAGAGTGCTTCTATCCTATGGCTCTTCCATATCAGCATGGAACCTACATAGGCACTAAAAAAGGGAGTTTAGGAATGCATACTAACTAGTAATTGTCTCAGACCACCTGCCTAACATTCTTCTTTCCCAGATTTTGGTGGAATACTGGAATATTCATTAAGCACTAATTATCTCCAGCATAGTAGGAATATTGAAGAAACAACAAAAGGAAAAATTACATCCATTAAATGAAACTCCAATATCCTGCTCAGATGCAATCTTTTCCGTCAAGGTTTTCTTGATCAGCCCTTCAGATGACCTCTTCTGAACATCTGGAGCATTCCATTCCATTAATTCACATTGTTTCCTAATATTATAATTTATGACAATTCCTTATTGTACAAATTATACAAAAGCCTTTATGGACCAGTGATCAAGAATACTAATTTGTTTTGGGGCTAGGGATATAGTTCAGTTGGTAGAGTGCACAAGGTCGCATGCACAAGGTCCTGGATTCAATCTTCAGCACTGAAAAAAAAAAAGTACTAATTTATTTTGTCTCCCAATAGCATCCAAAGTATAGTAGAATTTTAATGTATAACAATCTTTGAGGTGAATGTACTAGTATCATCTTTTAAAAAAATAAAAACAAAACTTCTACACATAGCACTAGTATCTTCTTAATACTATATTTTTCACAAAATGCAGGATGGATATTCAATAAAAACATGTTGCTTATGGTCTGAAGATGTAGCTTAGTAGTAGATTACTCTCCTAGCATGCTCAAAGCACTGAATTCAGTCCCCAGTACAAAAAAAATTATGTTGATTAATTCTTTAGTCACATAACAAATTCCTTACAATATTCTATGTTTCTCTATTTTGTTTATATTGTATTTTACTGAATATAAATTGAACACAATAATATAAAATCATATTTTATATTAAGTAAATGAAATGTAACAATATTTTATAGATAGACATAATCTTGCATTTCATATTATTTATGAATGATACACAGAAATCCTTCAACGTTGCCAAAAGTTATGGAATATGGGGTATTTTCACTAGAATTTATTGTATAAAAGTGCTTTAAATGTAAAACATTAGCATGAATATATATTAAATGTGAAAATCCTCAAAATAAAAGAATTTCACACTGTTGTTGGAGAGCTAAAACCATCAGTCATTATATAGGTAGGTAAATTTGAATAGGAAAAACTTTAATAAAAAATATTGTGTGAGACATTAGGGTCCCAAAATTGAATGTTTCTATTAACTAACAGACAAACAACAAGAAGAAGCTATATTGACCAAGAAACAAAATTTACTGTTATATTAACTATATTCTAAATCCTTTTCAAACAAGGTAAGATAATCATGTTTTTAGTTTCCAGCCACTTCTATGTATAATAATTTAAAATAAACTATTTATACATAATATGATGCCACATGAGTATACAATTTGTAATACAGAAATAATCATATTTAATTATTTTAGTTATTTGATACCCAAGATCTATTTCTTAGTCATTTATTGTTCTATTTATATAGGTTGTACTCTTTTAAAATCCTACCTAGGGGGCTGGAGTTGTGGCTCAGTGGTAGAGTGCTCACCTAGCACATGCCAGGCCCTGGGTTTGATTCTCAGCACCACGTAAATAAAATAAAGGTATTGTGTCCTACTACAACTAAAAAATAAATATTAAAAAAATCATTCCTATAGGTATTTGAGAAACAGTGAGAAGGAATATTATACCATGATCTTTAGCACTCCAAGTAAGTATGTTTTCAGTCACACATAGCACATGGATCTGATTTATTTTATAGCTGAGCATTTGGAGACCAATTTAATTTGCAATTATATAGCTCAGCCTCTCTCATACTCACGTGCATTTTACTCCAAACAGCATTCCTATCCTCACTTTAATAAGAGAAGAAAGCATAAAACAGTGCATTGATATTGAAAATGTACATCTGAATTTCCATCTAATAAATACAATAGTGATATAATTCTGTGACTAATGATGATAAAGTAAGACTTAGCTGCAGCAGTTGAATCTGGGTATTAATATTGAATTAATTTCATTTGAGATTGCAACTGTCCTGTGCCTTTCTGCCCTTGATTTCTCATCTGTAGGCCAAGGATAAAATAATCTTCTTTCTATATCAAAATGTGATGTCTTAACTATTTGGAGGCATATATTTCCTGTGAAACCAAAGAATCAGTGCTATAATTTTCTGTAACAGGAATCAGCAAACATATTCCATAAAGAACCAGATAGTAGGAGCTGGGATTGTAGTGATAGAGTACTTGCCTGGCATGCGTGAGGCATGGATCCTCAGCACCACATAAAAGTAAAATAAATATATTGTGTCCACCTAAAACAATAAATAAATGAATATTAAAAAAAGAACCAGATAGTAAATATTTTAAGCTTTGTGGATCATATTATCTGCATTGTAACTATTCAACTCTGCCAATTTGGGGCAAAACTACTACAAATAATACATAAACAGTTTCTATTGTATCTCAATAGAACTTTGTTTTGAAAAAATAAGACTCATTCATCAACAAATTGAAAAAATACCATATGATCCAGTAATTCTACCTCTGGGTATATACACTCTAAAAAAGAGAAAGTAGAGACTCTAGCAGTCCATTTGTATACCCATATTCATTGCAGCATTATTCACAATAGCAAACAGATGGGAACAACCAAAGGTTTATTAGTGGATAAATGAACAAACAAAATGTGGCATCTCTGCACAGTAGAATATTAATAAGTCAGACACAGAAATATATCTTGTATAATTCCATTTAGATGAAATTCATAAGCAGAAAATTCAATGGTTACTTCTAAGGATTGGGGCTAGGGAAAATAAGGCATTGTTTATTGGGTTATGGAGTTTTAGTTTGGGAAGATGAAAAAGATCTAGAGATGAATGGTAGTGATACTTGAGCAACAATATGAATATATTTGATGTCAATAAACTGTACACCTAAAGTGGTAAAAAATGTTAAATTTTTGTTTTGTGTATTTTCCCATAAGAAAAAAGGGCTTAAACTGCTAACTCAAATCTGTAATTACATTAATGAGCAATAATGAGCTACTATTAGTGCAGTTTATATTATTAAGGTGGTGGAATAATTGCATATAATGCAATGGTGGGAACTTACCAATTTCCATTTTCATTGTGGGTATACACACCCTCCATATTATGAATCATATTATTTTGTACTTACTTGGCTATAAAATTTGTTTTTCTCCTCCTATCCTTGACTCTATACACATATACACAGACATACACACAGTGAAGTGTGCAAGAATGACAATTATATTTTCATTATTTGGCTCATTTGATAGAGTATAGGCACGATGTAAATGTAATTATCAGGTAAATTAAGGCATATTTATGATTTTCCTTTTCACCAGCCAGTTCTCATCTCTACCACACTAGTACACAATCTCACATCTCACCCTTCTTATGTACTACAAGAAAGAGTAAACAACTTAAAGGACATCTTACACAGAAATGATTTCATTTTAAAATGTAGAGGAAAAAGGAGATGAGTGTGAATGATACTGACACCCAGGAGAGAAAACTGAATGAGAATTAATTTTAGGTTGATAGAAAAATGAATAATTACCCAAGTACAATTAAATGAAGAATCAGAACTAAATAAGTAAAGGTGATAAACCAAAGGGTTGATAATAAAAAGTGATTTTTACTAAATTTATCTTTGCACCAAATCTCTAGGTGTATTGTTGGCTCAGTACATTCTGCAACTTGAATTAGGTCTACTACTTGCTCTATATATTATTCCATCCTCCAGAAATTTGAATAGCACATCATATTTTTTTGGTACTGAGAAATTGTGGGAATCAAGTTTCTTTCTAAGATAGAAGGCTCCTTAGTCAGCTACATGACTTTTAGTAAGAAGTTCTACTCCCTTGAATTTGATAGATCTCAGAAAGAAGTCATAAACTCCCCAAACCCTTTGCCTTCTAAGTTTTTCATTTAAATGAAGTTCAAATCAGTGATTTGTGTTCTTTGTCCACCTTTCTCTCTTTCTTACCCTTCCCCCTTCCTTCCCTTCCTTCCTTCCTTCCTTTTAATTTGTTAGTAATATCAAAATCTACCATGATATCTGGATGATGCAATGCACAACTCCTTTCCCTTAGTTCCTTGACTTTATACCAATACTTAATCCATAAAAAAAGGAAGATCAATAGAAGAGAGGAAGGAGAATGAGGGTAGGGGGAAAGAGGGAAGGAATAAGGGAGGGACGCATGGGGACTGAAATAAAATTTTTGCATATATTATTTTGTCAAAATGAACCCAGATACTATATAATTATAATGCTCTAAAGAACAGAAAAAAAGTGAAACATTTTGGAAACATTTACTATTTAATCTTTCCAACATTTTATTAGTGCATTATAGTTATACATACTGAAGGGATTTGTTGTGACATATTTGAACATACAGACAATATACAATATAACAATATAATTTGGCTCTCTCTCTCTCTCTCTCTCTCTCTCTCTCTCTATATATATATATATATATATATATATATATATATATATATATATATTATATTTGGGAATAAATTTAATGATANTTTTTTTTTAAATGGTGAAAACACCACATCCAGTACTCCCACTGAGATATAGGCAATAAAAACATGCTGAAGTGAATAACATGCATGTGAATCTTCTGTAAATCCTCCAGATAAGTGTTCTATAGTACTATAAAGTACTGTAATTATTATTGCTGCAATCAGAAAAAACAAATACATATTTTCTAAGAAGAAGATGAGCTTATCTCATCTTTCCAGGAAATGCTTCTGTACTAAATGGTTCAAAACATATTTGATAAAAATAAGTGAGACACTACAAAACAGTTTAAATCAGACAACTAAAGGAGCTTAATATTGCTCTGGCAAGCTTTCCAACAAGAAAAGAATACTCATGAGTGATAGTAGCCATGTCAGCATTTCTGATTATACTATACCCTAAGTATAGGACATCTTGGTTCCCATTCTGAAATATTAGGTATCTTCACATGTTTCGTCCATGAACCAAGGACAAGAACAGAAAGAAACAAAAGCAACATTTATAAAGCTGGTCTGTTTTGTGTAGAATATTGACAGGAAAAAGCCAGATTGGTAGGTTTTCCAGGAATAAGTGAGTGTTTAGACACTGTTAAGAGCTTAGGTTTGGAATTAGATTAACCTGAGTTTGAATCATGGCCCATCAATCTCTGACTCTGTGACTATTTGACAAGTTTTATCTGACCCTTGCTATCAGCACTATTGTCTGTATATCCCAATCTCATCCTCAAGCGTTTTTCTATTCTGGTTATTTCAAGCTTCTTTGAAATTATGAACAGTAGCATATGTTCACCATACAAATAAGGGACCACAGATTCAAAGGAACTTTTTGGTAGGTTGTTTGATAAGCTTTTGATATTGGTTTTATGCTTTAACAGTAGCTTTAAAATTAAGGCATTGTACATCTATGTTTACAGAGCTCTATTTCATCGAATTGGCAATTTCTGACTTAGCAACTGAAATTGAATTGACAAGAAAATATATACTTTTACTATTATATTGAACTTTAAAAGCTGTTCAATGCATGACCAAAAATAAGTCTGGTAATTTTTCACATGTCCATGTGCTGTGACATTTATAATTTTTGTGTCTACAGTCATAAGAATGAATGGATATTCTTTAACTGGAATAAAATAATTTCCAAATGAAAACTGGCCCTTTAGTTCACAAATATATTTTTCTACATATGAGAGATTTGTTTAGTTTTTTAAAGCTTCTTTGAATTTTTAATTTACATATAATAATAGGCATATTTGTGGAGATGAGTAGGATATTTTAATAAACGCATATAATGTATAAGGAATAAATCAAGGTAATTAATGTTTCCATAACATCAAACATTGATCATTCTTTGTGTTGGGAACATTCAGAACCATCTTTTCTGGTTCTTTATAAAATACGTAATAAATTGTAACTATAGTTACCTCACTATGCCGTTGTAACACAAGAACTTAATCCTCCTGTCTGTTATTTTGTTAGCTGTTATCCATCCTCTCTCTATACCCTTGCCCACTGTGCTTCCTAGCCTCTGGTAACCTCTCTTTTATTGTAAACTTCTATGAAATCAACTTGTTAGCTTTCACATATGAGTGAGAACATGTAGTATTTGACCTTCTATGCTTAACTTATTTCACCAATCTCATATATGTTGCTGCAGATGACCGCATTTAATTATTTTTATGACAATAATATTTTATGGTGTGTGTGTGTAAAATATATGAGTGTCTATGTGTGTATTATATGCTCAAGAGGTTAAATTTTTATTCTTATTTTGTATTAGTTATGTGTGATATATTTTGACAGAATTATAAAAGCATGGAATATAATTTACTCTAATTCTGCTCTACTGATCTTTCTGCTATTTACTTATAGGTTTTTAAAAATTAGAATCTTGAGGTTATACATGATGGTAATATTCACTGTGGTATATTTTAGGACAGTGAGGTGATATTCATTCCACTCTTTTTCCTTTTTTCCCATCCTGCCTCCTTCCCCATCAATTGCCTTTGTGTAGTACACTGATCTTTCTTGTGTTTTGGTGTAATTCTCTCCCCTCCTTTATCTTTTCCTTTTTCTTTCTTCCCCCTTATTTTGGTCCAGCTTTCACATATGAGAGGAAAATATTCAACCATTTACTTTCTGAGTCTGACTCATTACATGCAGCATGATGTTCTCCAGTTTCATCCATTTACTAGCAAACACAATCATTTTATTCTTCTTTATGGCTGAGTAATATAGGCCACATTTTCTTAAACCATTCATCTGTATACAGATACTTAGGTTAGTTCTATTGCTTGGTTATTTATACCAAATTTTATTTATCCATTCATCTGTGGATGGATACCTAGGTTGATTGACTATCTTAGCTATTGTATACAGTGCTGCAAATAAACATGGGAGTGCACATCTCTCTCTCTCTCTCTCTCTCTCTCTCTCTCTTTTTAAAGAGAGAGAGTGAGCGAGAGAGAGAATTTTTAATATTTATTTTTCAGTTTTTCAGTGGACACTACATCTTTATTTTATGTAGTGCTGAGGATTGAACCCAGCGCCCCGCGCATGCCAGGCGAGCGCACTACTGCTTGAGCCACATCCCCAGCCCTCACATCTCTCTTTAACATACTGGTTTTGTTATAAGAGTTCCCTTTTACCTGCATCCTCACCAGCATTTTTTCAATTTTTTTTGTTTTTGATAATAACCATTCTGATACCTTGTCATTGTTTCTAATTTACATTCCCTGATGATTAATGATATTGAGCTTTTCTTATAAGTTTGTTGAAAATTTATATATATATATATTCTTCTGAGGAAATGTTATTTATTTTTTTAAGCTTTGTACTTCATAAGTTCTTTTCCTACCTTATTTTCTTGGTGCCTATGTATAAATACACTATTATGAAAATGTTTCTTAATGATTAGCATGTGAGTATATTTCAGAAAAATGCCGGTATCTTGAACTTCATCATTATATTCATATTTAAAATATGATCTGACAATTCCATAATAGCAAAAGTATAAGTATCCATTCATTATAATGTCCCACCAAACTGTTGTAGATAATTCATTTAGCATAGTGGATTCCATTGAAAAATTTAATTAATAATTATGTGGCTACTAACTCAGATTTTATTGAGAAACCAAGAAGTTAAAATTATTAGTATCACCTTTGCAATGAGCTCTTCACCTACCTTTTACTCTTAGTTTTTATTGCAATAGTGCCACAATTAATTATTATCCTAATAGAAATAGACTATAAAGTGGGTATCTGGGAGCTTATTTGTCTAGATGTGTAGCAAGTGATATTTTAATTATAATTTGGGTTGCTAATTGTTGTCAAATAAAATTTTAATTTCCTAGTCCAGAAATTAAAAGATGTGTGCACAATTCAATAAAGAAAAATTATAATATAATATATAATACTAAGCAATTGAAATATCTATATAAGGTAGAGTTTCACTTAACAAAAACATATTAATATTTTAACTATTTTTTAATATTTATTTTTATATGGTGCTGAGGATCAAACCCAGTGCCTCACACGTGTGAGATGGGCAATCTACCAATGAGCTACAGCCCCATCCCTTAATATTTTAACTATTAAAATTGATTTGTTGTGTCTTTTTAAATTTTTATTTATTTATTTTTTTGTGGTGCTGGGAATTGAACCCAGGGCCTTGTGCATGTGAGGCAAGCACTCTACCAACTAAGCTATATCCCCAGCCCCCTTGTTGTGTGTCTTATCCACCACAAATGTAAGACAAGTTTACAAAGAACATCCTCTCATTAAAAATGTATTGTGAAAAATAATACATAAATATTACCTGTACATAAGCATTTGTAGTGAAGCCAAGAGAACCTGTAGTGTTTGGTCTGCTTCATACTGATAATATCCTTCTCTGTTCTTTCTTTTTTGAAAAACAATATACAAATATATATATTTATTATTCTAGAATTCAGAAATCTGATACAGGCCTTACTATGGCCCCAAAGTTGCATTCCTTATAAAGGCTCTTAAGAGGAAATTTCTTTCTTTGCCTTTCTAATTTCTAGAGGATGCCTGTGATTTTGATTCATAGTATCCTTCCTCCATCTTTAAAGGTAGTAATGACAGGTCACATCTTTCTCACATTTGATCTTTGTTTGTAGCATAATAGTTTAATTTTTCCTAGTCACAATCACTTATGAGAATTAGTAGCTAAAATAATAAATATGGCATCTTCCTTCTCATAAAAGCCATAAATCACTGTGATGATGATTATGAAAATGGAATACTATAAAATGTTCACACTTACATATCTACATCTTTATGTTTTCAGACTTGCCTGTTTTCTTGGGTCTTTGTTATTCACACCTAAAATATGCCAGATATGATCAGTCATCCATTCATCATTAATTCAACAAATACTATTGTGATCCCACTATGATTTTGATGCTATGTTTATGGACTAAATTGTAAAACTGAACAAAATGTGAGTCCTGATATAAAACATGTATAGATGGAAAAAGAATGATCCACTCACTATTTTAATTAAAGTGACAAGTGCTTGGTTCAAGTCTGCAATGGTATCTGTGAGTGTACATAATGAGTTCTGGTTAATATTCTTTGAGGGTCACAGTCAGGTGAGAACTGGGAGAAATAACCCTGGAACTGAGTTCCTCAAAATGAGGAGGAATTAATCAAAAAATGGAAAACTTAGGGGAAAAGTACTAGTTATATCTCAACTAAAAATTATGACTGGACTTATCTCAAATCTAATTAGTTTCATTTTAAGACCAAATCATAAAATTGACACTAAAGTTTTGTTTTATTAGCACCTATCATCAAATCTGATCTGATATTTATTAAATATGTAGTAATTTTTTGCATTTTTCACTTCTATAGATTATACTTTATGAAGAGAAATTCCAGATACATTCTGAAGTGTTTTTCACATAAAGTAATATGATTTATAGATGTTGTTCTTGTAAAATTCTAATTTTGTTTTAAATGGAGCAATGGAAGAAGATGAAACAATTTGACAAAATGTTGATAATGTTGAAAGAGCTAACACGTACATGGGGATTCCTCATTATATTCTTTATTTACATATATCTTTGAAATTTTGCATGCTATAAAGTGAAATTTGAAAATAAAATAAATTTGAAGTCCAGTTTATTTTTTTTTCTTTACCAATGTATTTAAAACTTAGTTCAATCATTACATGTAAATTAACTAGGGAGACTATAAACACTAAATCAGATACACCAATTTAGTTAGTTGGTCTGGGGTGGGTCCTGACCACCCTACCTGTGGTGTGTGTGTGTGTGTGTGTGTGTGTGTGTATTTAGATTCAAAATTGATTTAAAATACATGGAGAAAGTTATGGGTTCTACATCTGCAATTCAAACACTTGCCGTTAGGTGGTGCTAGTTATGAACCATGATTTCAGGATTGACAGAGAGTTAACAAAACTTCATCCCTTATTATGATTTTTTTTTCTACAAACAAAGGACTCCTTATAGTATAAAATGGCTATGTAATGGGGTGCAATCAACTCCAAATTTAGTAATATGTTGATAGCTTGAAGTTAAACATAATCAAATAAGACCCCCTCATATGAACTGGTTGTTAGACGTCTATTTCTTTATTTTATCATGATTTTCCCTTATTTATAAGATCTTGAGCCAATAGATATCTTTGATTTGAACACTTGCTTTATTTACCAGTTTGTGGTAGCATTATATGAAACCATCTCTGGAATAGATGTCTTCTCTTGGCATTTTCCCAGTCAAATTCTTGCCAAGATATCATCCCTCCAAGCACTTTTTGAGTTATTTTCATAATTAAACTATAAAAATATGCAAAGATTTTTCTGGATTTTTAAATTTATTTTCACCCTAGACCCAAGATTATATGATTACATCACTAGTTTGTTTCCTTATTATAAAACTAAAATCTTATTTAGCTAGCTTTCAAAATATACATATCTCTTACTGTCTTTTGTTAAATGGAAAATGGTCATTAAAAGACTTTATTTAGCTTAAATGCAACAACAATGTAAAATCTTTGTAGTCCAATAATATAGTTCCTAAAGTGCTTGTTACCAACTAAAAGAGTTTTAGAGACTACATCATTCCTTACATAGTAAACAAATTTTGAAAAAAAAATGTCTATAATAATGTCATGGCATCTGAAAACTAGAACATTTATCTGCATTCTTATGATTTTAGAAATGAGAAAAATAGACCCTAACATAAAAAAGGTAAGGGTTTAAGTTTTCATTGTTGATCAGTGGCAAAGCTGAGATATTCACCCAGGTATTGTGATCCTTTATTAATATCATTTTTAGTAGACCTCTGTGTTTTCCCAAATAGCTGTTTTTGCCTGTTTGGTCCCCAAAAGGATCCAAAAACTAACATAGCTGCAATTCTCTTCTATACTATCCTCATTTGAAGGATATATAAAATGGCAATAGATAGATAGATAGATAGATAGATAGATAGATAGATATAGATATCAATACATTCTAGCTACATAATGAATATTATTAATTACTTAAAATGGGATAAACTAACTCCTAAGACATGAAGTAAATGATATAACACTGAGAAATAGATTTAACCATAATGTTGCATAGGAGATAACAGGGTACATAAATATATGTTTCCTGTTCACTTATTTGTAAAAAAAAAACAGCGAAAGTTAATAGAAGTAGGTAAAATACTATTCATATATAATTATTTTATTAGAATAATGATGCCCTTTCCATTCTAGAGTTTGCATTTTTAAATTAAAAAAAGAAACAATTTGACGTATGTTGAAGTTAAATCTTAAAAGGTCATTAAAGAGAAATTAAAAATGATAGCTCATGTAATAAACTATGTGTAAGGTTATTCTTTTTTTTTTAATTTATTTTTTTATTGGTTGTTCAAAACATTATAAAGCTATTGACATATCATATTTCATACAATAGATTCAAGTTGGTTATGAACTCCCAATTTTACCCCAAATACAGATTGCAGAATCACATCGGTTACACATCCACATTTTTACATAATGCCCTATTAGTAACTGTTGTATTCTGCTACCTTTACTATCCTAAGGTTATTCTAATTTTCTTTATTTCTTACTGAGTGTTATTAATGATAAAAACAATGAGGGCAAAAGGAAAGGAGTAATGAATTTTGTCCTTTTCTTGTCTTCTGTGACAAAACTTAGATGGACCAGAGGATTCTTTCTTAATAAGGATAAGTTAGTTGAACATACACTTTGATTATTAAGCCTGTGGAACTGTGGATTCCCTGTATGCTGTATGGTGGCAAGTAGGCCACATGTGAGATCCTCTTCCTTAGGGAAATGGATTTGAAGTGGAATTGGAGCAATATGTAGCAAGTAGTAAGTGCAGTTACCAAGGATGTTTGGCTATGAATCACATCCCCATTTCAGGAAAGGAAGTTTCCTTCATATGTTGGATAAACAACGTTAATCATCTTAGTTTGGCTCTCTCTGAAAGAGACATGATGTACCACATTTCATGGCATAATCATCAGATTTTATGCCAAATTTTCTTACAAAAAAGTGAGGTGTGACCATTATGTAAAGATTTTTGTAAAAAAAATAATAAGTGCCAATACTTACTTTAAAATCATGTATTACTAAACTATCTTCACACAAGGTTAGGATGCATGGAATACACATGAATGCACATTAAAATCAAATAGTCCAAATTGACATGCATCATCTTTTGTAAGTTAAGCAAACCAAACGTTTGTCTAGTCTAAAACAAAAAGTTAACATATTAGCTGTTATTGATTTGTGAATTATAGTCTAAACATTACTCTTGAGAGATTTATTACAGTCTTGCAAAATATGCACTTACAAAATTTAATCTGTGTCTAAAGATTCTGCATTGCTATCATTGGTTTTATTATCTGTTGCACTGTCCTCAGTGCCACTCATATTATATGGGTTTACCTTTAGTACTGCAGGGCTCTAAACAAAAACACAAGTTGGCTTTAAGAAATATAATGACATTGTGCATGCATTTAAAATTCTAGGCTTGTGGCTTAAAGTACACAAGAAGACAAATGCACATCCATTTGCCGCTGCTCTGTTTATTTTATAAGGGGTATACCAAACAAAATTATACCATGTGATGATTATGCAATGAAAGGTTATAAATCAATTTTTGGACTGAATAAACAGGGTACAACAATTATGCAGCGGTGATGATTATATGATGAAATATTGTACCTGGTCTACTAAATTGACTAGAACAGGATAGGTTGAGAAAAATGTTGCCTCATGACAGAGCTTTCATTAAGATTTTAATATATTGGACCCTATATTGTGCATATGCCTTATAGATGTCTTATAATGATATCTCTTTTAAAAGACAATGCGACCTCAATTACAGATTTCTGATCTAAGAGGCATCATTATCTGCTCCCCAAATATAGCAATTAAATATTATATAATATTAAAAGGATATATTTCTGTAACATACCACACCACACACATACACACACACACACACACACACACACACTACAAACTTGTGTAGAAACAGCAATGTAAATCATACAATGGAGCAGAAGTTACTGCCAGGCTTGGCTTTGAATCACAAAGCAATAGTGGCAGGCAAGAATTTGGATGCTGTGGGGTAATTGGAACTAAAATTGCTTCAAGCAAGGTGTGGAACTGCAGACAAGTTTAGGGTTTAAAACCAGAGAAGCAGAGGCCAGACTGAGGCTTCTTCATTCATGAAAGTAAACCTGGGAAAAAAGTGCTGCTTCAGGCTACAGCCTGGGGCTACAGCTTACATAAAGCTATGGTTCCACAGAGGCCTTAGAATAATGACACAGCCCTGCAAGTAGGGACTGTGTTAAGGCTGCATTCTTCCTTGATGAAAGATTGGAATTGTCTCCAACAGCATTGCAGTGCAAGAACTTTAAACCTTAAAGGATTAGATGGAGACCACAGGGGACAATGCATATGAAACTATAAAACACTAAATGGGGATATGAGAAGAAGGACAACAGGTGACAAGCTTCACCATAGACTTCCAGTTAAAAAAGACAATTGCAAAATGTCTTCTTTGATATAAGGAGAGTAACAAAGATCAGAGTAGGGACGAAGAGCAGGAGAAGAAGATTAACATTTAACAGGGATGAGAGGTGGGAGGGAAAGGGAGAGAGAAGGGAAATTGCTTGGTAATGGAAGGAGACCCTCAGGGTTATACAGTGGAGGGGGTAGAGAGAGAGGAGGGGAGGGGAGGGGAGAGGTGGGGAGGGGGGAGGGTGGAGGATGGGAAAGGCAGCGGAGCACAACAGACACTAGTATGGCAATATGTAAATCAATGGATGTGTAACTGATGTGATTCTGCAATCTGTGTATGGGGTGAAGGTGGGAGTTCATAACCCACTTGAATCAAAGTGTGGAATATGATATGTCAAGAAATTTGTAATGTTTTGAACAACCCACAATAAAAAATTAAAAATAAAAAAAAGAGAGAAAAAAAAGACAATTGCAGACATACATCTGTCGTCTATCTCAAATTGTTCCAAGATTACACAGATGTAATAAAAAGATGCAGTTCCCCCTCTTTAACCATGGAAATTGAATGCAGAGTACTCAGCTAAGAGTAGTTAAATAGTACTCTTCTCCCATCCCAGCAGACATGAGTGAATAGTTGGCTTTCTGGTGAGGCTGAAAGAAAACAACTCTTGACATGTAAACAGGATCAGTTGATGGAAGTGTTAAACCATCATACTGAAAATGGAGGACTAAATTAAGATCAGTATTTTTAATGGCAAGACCAACAATAATTCCTTCCTACCTTCCTATCTCTTAAGATTCTGTCCTCTGGATATGAGATTGTCAATTTATTCCCTGCTGAACCTGAATAGCATAAGAAGAAAAACTGTGTCTTAGTCTATTTGGGATGCCATAACAAAATACCATAGACTGAGTATTTTGTAACGACAGAATTTTCTCATGGTTTTGGAGGTGAAAAATTCCACGATAAGCTACTGGAAGATTTGGTGTCTTGTAAGAACTGTTTAATGGTTCATAGATGAGTGTCTTCTCACTGTAACCTCACATAGCAAAAGAGGTGTGTGGGGGGGGTGTTTCTTGAACTTCTCTTATAATATTGCTAATCCCACCCATGAGGGTTCCACCTTCATGACCTAATTACTTCACAAAGGCAACTCATGAAACCATCACTTTGGGTCAGGATTTCAACATATGAATTTAGGGGACACAAACATTCAGACCATACCAACCTACAGTTAATGATATGTAATGATCCACCAATGAAATGATCAGATCTGTTCTACATTGAAGGACAACAGTTGATAAGTGCCATACATGCAGAGAGCTTCCAAGAAGCAATTAAATGCCTTAATTTTAAGTTACAACCAAGGATTTTCAGATATTTGCAAAATATCTAACACAAAAGAAACCAACACAAAAAAAAATAAGAAGGCCTAGTGGGGGAAAACGATAACAACTAGATAAAAGAAGAAGAGAAACAAGGTATGTATTTAAAAGTTTTTTACAATAACTATATTTACAATCCCTGAGTGAGTCTGGTAACTGTGTCCAAAATATAAGAAAGAACTAGAGATTATGGAAAGTATTCCAAAGAAGGATTAGTTAAATAATAATTAAATAGCTGTTTTAGAGCAATACTTAGTATGATAGTATCATGCTTGCTGAATGTTGTTGTATATTTGTCAAAACCCATAGATTTTGCAACATCAAGAGTGAACTCTAATGTAAATAACAGACTTTAAGTGATGGTATTGTATCATTGTATGTCCAGCAATTGTAGCAAAAATACCATTCTGGCTTGTGTTGTTGATAGTGGGGGAGGGGTATATATGGGAACTCCATATACTCTCCCTTCAATTTTGATTGAACATAAAACTTCTCTAAAAATAGTCCATTAAAATGAATAACAGAAACAAAAGTTCAAAAGCAAAAGTAAAATACAAATTTGAAGAAATCAATAAAATGGCATAAAGAGATGGTAAATATGAGAGAAAATATAAGAAGCTGTGAAAATCCAACTTAGTAGTTCTCAAATGAAGGTGATTTTTGTCCTCCAGAGAGCATTTTAGAATATATTTTGCTCATCACAAATTAGGAAGGTGGGTTTTATTTGCATCTTGTAGAGAGTGATCAGGAGAGATACTGCTAGAACGCCTGCACAGTACATTCATCCTCAGAAAGAATCCCAGCACAAAGTATCAATAGTGTTGAAGTTGAGGAACCATGCTCTGGGGAGTCCAATATCCAAATAATAGGAGTCATAGAGAGCAAGAAATGAAGAATCTGTAGACAGGAAATTATGAAAAAATCATAAAATTGTCTTAGAGTTGAAGAAAATGTGTCTTCAAATTTGAAGGACCTCCTGAATCCCCAGCACTATAGGTAAGTTTTGAAAATACCACATCAAGGCTCATAATTGCAAAAATAAGAATAAAGAGTTTCAAGGATGAAAAATCATAATGGTGTGGACTTTTCAACATCAATGGAAGAAGTAGAAAAATAGAGCATTGCCTTTAAAAACTTTCAAGAATCAGTAAATTTTTAATGTTGATTTTATACCCTAAGTGATGGTTTTAAAATTCTGTTCACAAATTCTTTGATATTTTTCTCTTTAATAGTTGGAGCTAAATTTTCCTTCCATGGAGTGTGGACTAGCTTTAGTGACTCTGTTATGATAATATTGTCACTTCCAAGTTTCAGTTATAAAAAGACAATGTCTTCTGTTTTGGAGTCCCTGTCTCCCTCCCCCCCCCACACACACATACACACACACATACACACACACACACATACACATACAGCCACACACATATCCATTGCTTGTTTTGTTGGAGTATATATCATGAGCAGCCCAATGGAGAAGAACATATAGTGAGGAAATTCAGTCTCCTGAAAGAACTAGGAGAAGGAATTTAGAATTGGATCATTCTGCTCCAAATCTTGAGAGGCTACAAGTATAGTCAACAGATTAACTACTGCCTCATAAGATACACAATTCCAGTTCTACCCTGATAAATTACTTCTGGATATTTGTACTTCAAAAACTGTGTTATAGCCAGGCACAGTGGTACATGCCTGTACTCTCAGGAGGTTGAGGACCAGTTCAAAGCTAGCTTCAGCAACTTAATAAGGACCTAAACACCTCAGTGAGACTCTGACTGTAAATAAAATACAAAATAGGATTGTGTATGTGGCTTAGTGGTTGCGTGTACCTGAGTTCAATCCCCAGTACCCTACGCCCCCCAAAATCAAAACAAAACTGTGTTATATAATAAATGTTTTTGGTTTCAAGATCCATAATTTTGGGCTACCTTGTTGCTCAGCAACATATAAATTATATACCCTGTCCAAAAATCAATAAAATGTGAGGAGATAATAAATTCATTTTCAGAGAAAATGTCAAAAACTTAGCTCTTTTAAGCACTCCTTTTAAGGAATCCATAGAAAATATTCTAACAAGTAACAAAGAAAACAAAGAGGAAGAAAATGTATTAGTCATGATGATTGCCTATTTTATGTGTAGTAACAGACAATCCCAAAATATCATTGGCTAGAAACACAAAGGTTCATCCTTGCTGCATATCCAACACAAGTCAGTCAAAAATTCTGATGACTGTAGTTACTCAGGGAGCTTGACTGTTTAAGGGCTGGTATTATGTCATTCTACTGTAACAATAAGAAGCTTGAGGTTTACCATGTCAGAGGAAAAATGCAAATCTTACCCTGACTCTTAAATGTTTCTACCTAGAATTCATGCATGTCATTTTCATTGCATTTCATTGTCCAAAGCATGTCACAAAGGTCATGTATAATTTTAAGGTGACAGAGAATTATAATCAGTTATAATCACTAACATATCCAAGAGAGATTGGAAAATTAGTAGTATTGCTAAGCACTAGTGTTATCCAGTAGTGAGCTTAGGGTTCAAAAAACAAGAAACCAAACAGGAGAGAAATGGAGACTGGTTTCAGAAAGATGATGAAGATTTTGTGACAATAGCTATATGAAAAGTCTAGAGTGAAACCAGGGAAGACTGGAAACACTAAGTAGTGCTCTAAGAAATTGGTTACCAAGAAAAAATATAAAAACCTAGTGTTAAGATGTGATATTTCCATTGTGTTAAAGCATATGAAATACATGATATTTATGACAAAAGAAACATTTAAAATGTATTAAACATGAATTAGATCATTATCTCATACCATACATAAGTTATAAATGGCAAATCAATTGATTGCCTAAACATGAAAAGCAAAACATTTTTAAAAATAAGATTTTTGATGATCTAGGAGAAAGGTAGGTTTTTTAAAAATACAAGGCAAAAATAATAAAGAAAAACATTGACACATTTGACCAGTATAACTAAAAATTATAATGCAGAGATATTATAACCAAGATAAGTCGTATGCTCAGAGAATATGTTTTTTTAAATTTTTTTTTGAGAGAGAGAGAGAGAGAATTTTAATATTTATTTTTTAGTTTTCGGCGGACACAACATCTTTGTATGTGGTGCTGAGGATCGAATGCATGTCAGGTGAGCGCGCTACCGCTTGAGCCACATTCCCAGCCCGAGAATATGTTTTTAATACTAAAAACAATGAGAGCTTCACATAGGAACTTATGAAAAACTCCTATCAATATTAAAAATACCTAAATACCTGAAGTAAAGAAAAAATCCAAATTTTAAAAATAACACCAGGTACACTGGTGCATACCTGTAATCCCAGCAACTTGAGAGGCTGCAGGAAGATCACAAATTTGAGGCTAGCCTCAGCAATTTAGCAAGTCCCTGAATAACTTAGCAAGATCCTGTGTCAAAATTTGAAAATAAAGGGCCGGGGGTGCAACTCAGTATCAGAGTGCTCGCCTAGTATGTGTGAGGCACTCGGTTTGATCCTTAGCACCATATAAAAATAAACAAATAAAATGAAGGCATTCTGTCCATACAGAACCACAAAAGTTTTTTAAAAACACTTGAAAAGAAAATATGAAATGCTGGGGATATAGCTCAGTAGTAAAGTGCTCCTGGGTTCAATCCCTAGTACCAAAAACATAAGCAAATACAAAAAATACAGAAACCAGTCAATTCACAGAAGAAATCAACTGACTATCAAATATACATATGAATACTGAATCTCATTAATTATTGGAGAAGTATAAAATGAGATAATATTCACTCCTCATATTGGCGGAAGTAAAATTGTAAAAAAGTAACAAACTCTCATTCCTGTGGAAGTTTAAGTTGAAGCTGCCAAACCCTACACTATTAAGTTGTAGGGCTGGTGGGAAATATGGAGAGTACATATTTGAAATTTGGGTAGAAAATAGAACCTAAGAAATTGTTCTAGGACATGTATATGGAATACTCTGTGTGTTCTCCCTTCAAGGATTTTGTCATTTAATGTATTATGTGAATCTACAACTTATCAATTTTGTATGGAACTCCTTTGCAATAAGCTGTTTTAGCAGTAATAATTAAACAAAACAAACTTTAGGTCACAGAATATTCATGAACCTTCATAATATTGACCCATCTATCTGTTGGCCATTCTCTCAATACCATAGGTTCTCAAAGTGTGGTCTTCATCCATCCCCCCCAGAAATATCAGGATCCCCTGGGAACTTGTTGGAAATATGAATTCTAAGACGTATCATATTAGAAACTCTGATGATGGGGCCTAGTAATTCATGTTTTAACAAGCCCTCCAGGGAACGCATACTAAATTTGGGAACAACTTCTCATGTAAGCCTTTGCATATGTTGGCTCTCTTCCATAAAATGCTTCCCCAGGTCTAGGGATGTGGCTCAGCAGTGAAGTGTTTCCCTGGCCTTGGGATTTATTCCCCAGCACCTCATAAAAAAAGTTTATAATGCCTTCTCTCCTTTTTCTCTCTGGGAAAGATTTGCTTAGCCTTCTAGTACCCAGTCTGAAGCCTTTGCTAGCAGCTTCCTGTTCCCTACTGTCACAACCCTTTAGGGCAGAGTTAATCCATTCTCTATGCTGTCATTGTCTTTTGCCTTTGTTTGGACTCCCCAAAAGCAGACACAGGGAAATGTATCACAGTGCCAGGCGACTGGGGTACTTGTGCATCAATTCTCATCAAGCATGGTTGAGAGCTGCTCCCATGAGTTATAATTTCTGAGCATTTTTGACTTGCCATGAAGGTAGGAAAAGCAGACCTCTGCAGCCAGAGGGAGTCCTCAGACAAAGAAATTCAAATTCTGGCATTTGTAAGTTGAGCTAGTATATACTTTGAAATGAAAATGGAAGGGGGCATGCATGGGGCAAGACAGCATCTTTAACAACTTCTGCTACAACTTTAGTATATACACTTGTTATAACACTTAATGCACACATTAAATTGTGACTTAAATATTTGGCAGGGTGAGTTTCTTTTTTTCATTTTATATCCAATGAATTTAACACACTACTAGCCCCAGTATTAAGCACTCAATAAGTTTCTTGAATGAATGAATGAATAAGTAGTTAAATAAAATGTGCAAAATAGTATGCTTCACCCACATTTATGAAATATTTCTTTTTTTTGGGGGGGGCATATTAGTCTTTTAATAAATGTTGTTTATCTCCCCCCAATATAGATAACACACTAGCAGTTCCAAAATATTCAAACCAAAGGAGAAGAATAATTGACATTTTATTAGTTTATTTAAAATATCCCATATTTAAATTAACAATTTCAATAAAAATAAATTTTATTTTTAATATTAAAAAGATCTGTAATTAGTGGTAATCCTATAATTAAAATGTATGGAACACAGTAGAATTGGATATGAGCATACATGTCTGTATTTATCTATAAACATATCTGTGTGTGTGTTTATGTGTAAAAATTTAATTTTATACAGTTCTTCCATGGCAAGTAAGATTAGTTAAGAAAAATGTTTGGCATAATTGAAAAAGGAAAAATCATGCATCACTTGGAGAATGAACAATAGGTTACTGAAATATTTCTAATAGGCTTTGAATGTTGACATTTTACTTTCTCTATTTCTTTCCACATTCATGTTTTGCTTTATTTTGAAAAAATTGGTTCTGAATATTCCTCTTTCTGCACAAGCTATATTTACTTGCCTGAGAGCACAGCATATACCGATGTTAATCAAACTTTAGATGAAACACCTAAAACCAAAGAAAAGAATCTGTTCTAATTAAATAATAAAGTAACCCCTACAGGTTTAGACATGTGCCTTCAGGTGTAGGAAGGAAAAAAAAAACTTAATGAATATAGTAGTTTTATGCCAAGAACATTTCCCTCGTGCACTTGTGTTTTAATAAGCTAGAATGTAAAATAGCAAAAGGAGCCTGGTTTTTATGATGATATTTATTCATAAGGTAGTAAGTCAGATATGATAAAAATTTCTTCAACTTCAAGTTGCTAGAGTTGGGTGAGATTTTAGTCAGTGAACTTAAAGTGAAGTTGTGTTTTCTCCATGGTATCTCACTGGAACTTGCCTGTTCCCACAGGCACATCCTGGTTGAGAAGAGGACAGGAGAAACCACTAGAATATACATAACAGTAGATTCAAACTAAAAATAATATTACAGCCATACTCCCCATAAGGGACTCCTGGCATATGTAATTGATTTAGCAAATTTGTCAAATGTGTATAAACTGAAATATGCTTTGAAATTAATTAATTCTTCACTAAGTTTTAAGGCAATTTTTTGACCCTTTCCCTCTGACATATGGGTACAACTCCTAGAAAACTAGGTCATATCTTCTGAAAATATTTCTATTTTCTTTAGTACTTATGACCTCTGAAAGCTTAGACCTTTTCTTCTTGCTATTTCTAATTGAAATGTTACTGTGGTGAATTTCAGAACTAATTCTCCATTAATGCTACTTGGCACTTCTAAATTTGTTCTTTTCTAATAATATGGTAACTGCATTCTAAGATCAACTTATAATAGTAAAACAGGCCTTCTTCTTTGGAAAATTATTTTATCCTTAATTAATGATTGTAACAGTCACTATTACCAATTTCTGATTCTGCAACACTTGAAATTGGTTCAATGAAATGATACTTTGTAAACATGAAGAAACTATAATAATTTGGTACTTTCAATATGGAAGATGGAAACTGTTATGTTTGTGGGCTCTTGTTAATTATAGCTACCTTAATAAGGAAACACAGTCCCATGGAAGGTAATGGTCCCAGTGAAACTGTGTAAGAGATAAAATAGAATTGCCCCTGTAAGATAAAGCTAAGTAAAAAGTTACTTTTTGAATTTTATTTTTATATTTTTATTATTGAATTCTCATTCCAAATATATTCTAAGATACATGGTGATATTAATCTTTAATTTTAATTGTGGGCAAATGAAATGAGTGTGTAGAAGAAAGACTGTTTCATTAGCTTATTTCAAGTGTTGTGTTTAGATTTTCTACTTTGGTCTATGGAATGAATAATGACTTCATTTGTCAAAGAAGCAAAATGCTATACTTTATTTTTAAAAAAATTTCTTTGAGTATTTAAAAGTTATATTTTTGTATTTTATATATATATGTAAAATTTTGGAGGGTGTACTGGGGACTGAACTCATGGGTACTCAACCACTGAGTCACATTCCCAGCCCTATTTTGTATTTTATTTAGAGACAGGATATCAAAGAATTGTTAAGCACCTCACTTTTGCTGAGGCTGGCTTTGAACTCATGATCCTCCTGCCACAGCCTCCTGAACTACTGGGATTATAGGCATGCCCATCACACCTGTCATACTAATATTTTTGATAAAATAACTGTACCTAAATATATTTCTTGCTTTGAGGATCAAAATCTGTTCATCCTCCATTTTTAAAGGAAAATGGCCTATTCCTCCCATTCTCCTTTAGCAGAAAATTTTAAGTTAAGTATCTTATACTTGGGTCAAGTATATTATTTCTCCCCTATTGAGAAATAAACTAGACAGCACGTATGGTTCCATTTGATCTCATAGCTTTTGTTTACCCAATTACAATAGCAGTAAAATCAGTATATACATAGTGACATATTTGAGCCTTAAAGGAAGACAAGATCTACCTAAAGACTAAAGGTAGTATGTAGATTTCACAAATGAATGAGGAAATGTACATTAGTTATACATTTTTTCTCATTCATAGTTATATACTTAAAATGTTCAATTGAAAAGTTCATGTATGTATATGTACTTGATAATGTAATAATATTTTTTAAATATGGCAGGAATGTACATAGTTTTCTGGGTATTATTAACACCATTGATTGGATACTTACTCTGTCTTAACATTTACTACCTTATATCTTATCTTCATAACAGTCCCGTGAAGTAGATATTCCTGTTTCACAAATGAGAATTCTGAAATATGCAAATTTAAATCAGTTGCTAAAGTTAACACAATGCTATTAAGCAATAAAGCAGAATTTCACACCCAGGGTGGTCTGTCTGCAAATTTCACAAATTGCACGACCTTCTTGTTTTACTACTTACTTGCTATTTATCAAAAAGTAGATCTTCATTTTGAAAGGAGATAGTTTGGGAGTTCTAATTTACAGAACATGTTCCTATTAAAAGGTATAATACTACGAACTGGATACCAGTTCTTACATATTAAAATAATCCTTTGGATGAATAAAATTTGAAACTGAAAAATTAAGATCATGATATCTCTTTGGTAAGTGCTACAGGAGGTAAATTTGACATATCTTTTGCCTTAGAATTTAGTGTAGTTTTGGGGTAATAACACCATTATAAATTACTGTGAAATAAATTCTTTAAAACAGTATAAATAGAGTGTTAGGTTAAAGAGTACAAAGTTTCTGTTAGGCAAGATAATAAGTTCTGGAGATCTACATAGCATAGTCAGTACAGATAACAATAGTGTATTTATATACTTACAATTAAGCATTCTTTTTTGACTTTTTATTAGAGCATTATACTTGTACATAGTAGTTGGATTCATCCTGACAATATCATACATGGATGGAATTCAATTTCAGTTCAGATGCCCCCCCCCCCGCTTTTCCTTCCTGTCTTCCTCTGTTCTTCTTCCTCTACTCTATTAGACTTCCTTTTGCTCATCTATTTATTTATTTTTTGATTGGATCTTTTTACTTATACATAAAGGCAAAATTCCCTTTGGTATGATTTTGTTAAATTCACTTCATTTTTCTCTTCCCTTCCTTCCTTCCTTACTGTTATTCTCCTTCTTCTACTCCACTGATCTTCCCTGTACCTTTATAATATCTGATCCACTCTCCAACTGGCTTCTTTATCTTATTTTACTCTAGCTTCCACATGAGAGAGAGCACATTTTACTTTACCTTGTTTCTCTGAGTCTGGCTTATTTCATTTAATATGATGTTCTCCAGTTGAATCCATTTTCCAGTAAGTGCCATTATTTCATTTTTCTTTATTGCTGAATAAAACTCCATTGTGTATATGTACCATGCTTTCTTAATTCATTCACCTCTTGGCAGGCGTCTGTGTTGATTCCATAACTTAGCTATTACGAATTTTGCTACTTAAACACTGAGGTGACTGTATAATTTTGGTATGCCAATTTTAGATATTTTGGATCAACACCGAGGAGTGGGATAGCTGGGTCATATGGTGGTTCCATTCCTAGTTTTGGAAGGAAGTCTGAATACTGCCTTCCAGAGTGTTTATACTAATTTATCCCACCAACAATGTTGAAGTGTACTTCTTTTCTATCTCCTTGCCAGCATTTATTGTTATCTATGTCCTTGATCATTGCCATTCTGACTGGAGTGAAATAAAATCTTAGTGCAATCTTGATTTACGTTTCCCTAATTGCTAGAGATGATGAACATTTTTTCATATATTTCTTAACCATTTGTGTTTTTTTCTTTAGCGAAGTTTCTGTTTAGTTGTTTTGCCCATTTATTGTTTGGGCTATTTGGGGTTGTTCTGGCATTGAATTTCTTGAGTTCTTCATATATTCTGCATATTAATCCCCTGTCAGATGAGTAGCTGGAAATTTTTTTTCTCATTATGTAGCCTCTCTCTTTACTCTCTGAATTGTTTTCTTTAGTGTGTAGAAGCTTTTTAATTTGATAGCATACCACTTATTAATTATTGGCTTTATTTCTTGAGCTTTAGGGGTCTCATCGAGGAAGACAGATGCACCTATATGAGGAGCATTAACCCTATATTTTCTTCTAGCAGTTGCAAGATTTGTGGTCTAATTTCTAAGTCTTCGATCCATTATGATTTGACATTTGTGCAGGGTGAAAGATAGGGACGTAAATTCATTTTTTCACATATGGATACCCAGTTTTACCCAGCACCATTTATTTAAAAGGCTATCTTTCTCCATCTTTGTCAAGTATCAGACGGCTGTATATATTGGTTTTGTTTCTGTGTCTTATTTCCTATTCTGTTAGTTTTCATGTCTATTTTGATGCCAATACCATGCTGTTTTTACTACTATAGCTCTGTAGTATAAATTGAGATTGGGTATTGTGATGTATCCTTCATCACTTTTTTTTTGTTCAGAATTGCTTTGGCTATGATGGGTCTCTTATTCTTCCAAATTATTTTCAATCAATTGGGAATGGAAAATTTTGACTGTACCAGGGAACGAGAATGAAGAAGAGGAGATAGAGAGGGCCAGAACCTAGTTATGAATGAAACAGCAATTATGAGATCAAAACAACTTGAAACCTCGTCCTCGTATAATTATGTCCCCCAAAAGTCTGATAAAGGCCAAATAAAAACAGTGCAGGAAAGAGCTATTAATGATTTTATATATAT
>NW_026000249.1:20748481-20773095 GCF_001458135.2 Marmota marmota marmota | reverse complement strand
TATATATATATCTTACCTAAAATATTAAAATTGAATTTTCTGCTTAGAAAAATATATATATATATATTTCTATTTCAAACAATATACATAAAGATCATACAACAAACTAGCAGAAACTATATTAATGAATATTGGGTAATTAAAGATTGCTTAAACAAATGTAGAAATCACTAATCATAAATAGAAACAATATACTGATTCACATTCTATATTAATATATTCTGTACATCAAAGGACAGCATTAGAAGAATAAAAATGAGTAGAAGATATTTGAAATATGCTTATTACAGATGAAGTGTTTGTACCTATAATTATGAATATTTCCTATAAATTTTTAAGAAAGGAACCAACAGTAAAACAGAAAAATGGGGGGAAAAACTCCTGAAAAGTCTTAAGTGACAAAACAGGGCTTGTGGACTGCTTCTAATATTTTAAAGTTTGACCTGGATGCTGTTGATATAATGTTCACTTTATAGGGAAAAACTAATGTTTTATTTTTTTTTTTGCTTCACAGTAATACTTAGACTTTTTTGATTTTCCCAAATAAGAAATTCAAAGAGCTAATAAATACACAAAAGTTTCAAAGTCCCATTAGTATTTATGAACATACAAATTAAAATTAAAATTAAATATCTCCATATACCAAACAGAATGGTTGAAATTTAACTATGATAGTACCAAGTGCTGGTGAATACTGCCAGATGCTGTGTTAAAAAATTTGTATATATTTCTTCATTTCACCCTCATAATTAACCTTAGGAGATAGGTGTTATTTTTAGAACCACTTTTTAGAGAGATCATTCACCTGCCCAAGGCCACGTGATAAATGGTGGTGTCTTCTGACACCAACAACCTGGGTTGTTGATCTACCTGTTTGAAAAAGCACCAGGATGGGTTCAGTCACACAACTGTGTCCAGTGGTGGCTGTGAGGCACAGCTGAAGTGGAATCTAATTCTACATGCATGCATCCAGGCCCAATATGTAAATTATGTATGGACTTTCTAATTTAGCCTAGAAAGCTGGAGTAGTGACTTAGAGATGATAAATAAAAGGAGTCTGTGTGAAGAATGAGGAGCATTGGAACCAGGACCTGTTGAAAAAACTTTGTAACTACTAGTATACTTAGTATTTATTAAATATTTTATTCCTTGGAAAATGGTGTGGGGTATATTAGTCAGCTCTTTGTCACTACAACAACATACTGAGCCGGGTCAACTTTATACAAGGAGTTATTTAATTCATAGTTCTAAAAATGCAAGAGCATAGTACCAGGACCACCTTGGCTCTGGGGAAGACCTTACAGCTGTGTCACATCATGAAAGCAATATGTGCAGGAACAAGCAGTTTTATCACCAGACAGGGAATCAGAGAGACCTGGGTGGAGCCAGACTCAGGCCTTTATAACAATCCTCTTAATAGAACTACCTTAGTCCCTGCTAAGAGTAGGGCCCTCAGTGAACTCCTGCTAGGCCCCTTTCTTAAAGGACTCCCACCTCAACATCACTTCAAACACATGAACCATTAGGGAACAAACCACATCCAAACCATATTGGGGAGGAAACAGCAAGGTACTATGATTATGGACAGAAAACTAATTTAATTTTTATTTATCAGTACCTGTACTACAGACCATGAGACTTTAGCCAAAGTTCTTCCCACTCACCTAATCAAAGATGAAATATGTAGGAAGAATTAGTCAGCAACCCAATGCTGAATTTGCAGACCTAAGTGTAAAGCCACAATGGATATGTCAGAAGGCTACTAGGGTGTTATTTATTTAAATTTATTTCTTGGAATTGAACACCACATTAATGGCCTGAAAGTGTTAAAGTATGTCCCATAGTACCTAAATTACTCCCTAAATGTAATTTATGCTTGAGAATAATCTGACTAACTTGATTTAGAGCAGCAGGAAATAAGTTATGCTGCACATAAATGAAGCAGCAGTGTAATTTTAAATACCGCTTGCATCGTGAATGAGAATTTTAATATTTGCAAAATTTTAAAATCACTTGATTTATTATCCATATGTTTATACTGTCATTTTTTGTCCTTTATTTAGTTTGGTCTACATTTACTCTTACTGCCAGGAAAAAAAATCAAACTTTTTCCCCTAGAAATAATATAGAAGGTAAAACATTTATTTTTCAGAATGCTGTTTTTACTGTCTCTGTTTCTAGCTATTCATGAGCCTTTTTCCTCAGTTATAGACAGTTCAATCAATGGAATGAGGGGAATTTAGGGAACAGTGACAGATTAGAGATTTAATTTATAAATGTAACATTGTAAAACCAACAAAATTTTATACACATTCATTCAGAATCCTCCTTGGTGGAGAAGAGTTTATGTTTATAAGTAGTCATGATAAAAAATGTAGATTTAAACTCTACTATTAACAACACATATTAAATGCTGAAGAGTATATTTTAAAATTTTATGTGATGATTCAAATAGAGTATTATTACTCACATTAAATGTCAGCATGTGTAAAGCACATGCTTTTATTCTTAATATTTTGTTTGAATAGTTACTCATTTTAACAGTAATTTTAATAATAAAATTAAATCAACTTCACAGTTTTCAAAGTTTTAGCAGCTGCATGTTATAGTAAACACTTTATATATTTATCAAGTGACGTTCTAAGTTATTTATATGAAGTCTTTCAGGATGCAAAGTTTTGGGTTGCTGGAGGTGGGGAGAAGAGAGCAACAGGAAGGGGGGCATTTCAGGAATATGTAACTGATGTTACCAAATCCTGAGGCAAAGCAGGAATTGAGAGGATTGCAGACAGTCCTTTGTGGCTGGAAAACCCATCCTGCTTCACATTTTGGACCCGGAACAGGTGTGTGAATGGAGTGCCAGGGCCCTTAGCCTGTTTCCCCTTTTCTTCCTAATTCTAATTCTGTGTTTTTTAAAAAAATATTTTTTTCTAGTAGATGGACACAATGCCTTTATTTTATTTTATTTTATTTTTATATGGTGCTGAGGATCGAAGCTTATACCTCACATGTGCTAAGCAAGTGCTCCACTAACTGAGCTACAACCCCAGCGCCTAATTCTGTCTTAATCAACTGTATGAAACCTAAAGGTTTTTCTTTTCTTGGATGAATACAAAAGAAACATAAGCTGTGAAGAGGATTAGGGAGTAGGTTAGAAGGAGGGTTGTGCAATCTGACGGAAGATAGTAATTGCCAGTGTGATAAGTGGTAGAGGGATGTATCTGTGCAATAAGTCTGAGGCTAGAAATCTTTGGGGTATGCAGCAGTCTGGAATGAAGATTGAGTGTTAATAGCACATTTGTTGGAAAAACAGTTAAATTCTAGTAGCTGAAGGTGTTGGCAATGCAAGTAGCTGACAGGTGGTTGGATGGGTATAAAGGAAAAGCAAGAAGGGAATCAATGACTGCTAGAAAAGTGGACTTGGAAATTGTGAACAACTAGTAACTCCTCTGAACTCAGGTTAACTGCTATCTATTTCTCATACTGTAGTAACAGGAGGAGAGTTGGAAGTAGCAGTCATTAGCATCTAAATTCTTTTAAAATTATTTTATTTTTCTGATTCTCAAATTATAAGAACATATTATATAAAAACTAGACAATAATAAAAAATATATAATGACAACTGAAATCAACTCTAGTATCACCAAGATGGAACAATGGTGACTATACTTTACAGCTTTTTAGATTCTTATTCAACAGGAATATTTCACTCCAAAGATATAAGTGCCTGTAATACATGCATTATGCAGTTCTTTTTTAAAGGAAATAAACTCTTAGGATGTATTCTTAGGTCATGTATTGTATATTAAATACCACTGAAAATATAATAATGGTAAATTATGTATAAACATGAAAAACATTCACAGTGTCATTTTATTGCTGGAGGATATATCTTATTTAATTAACAATAGAAAATAATTAATTATCAAAAGCAGATTCTTATTTTTAAACCAGCTGTAATTACAGAATATCTCTTTGGCTACCAATGGATTTATTAAATGCAATACCTGTCAGAATGTGATGTACATGTAGATATCTTATATTTTATGTAGATATAATTAAACCTTAGGTAATTAAAAAATAAAGGAAAAAAACCTACCAGTATAATTCATAATTGTTTAACTGCTAAGGTGGAATTATATTCCAGAAAAAGGAAATTCTTCCTAGAGAATATGTAAGGTAGTATAAAGGTGGCATGTAGACCAGAGATACCTGGTCTCCTACTCTACTATTTAATACTTGTTTTGTTTTTTTTTTTTTTCCTAATCTTGTGGCAAGTTACTCCACCTCTCAGTTTTCTCCATTGGAACGTAGGAACAATAATTATTATGTTGTAGGGGTATTTTAAGTGTGAATGAAATGGTGTATGCATAGTAGATTGTAAGAACAGAGTGTAATGCCTGGTTCACCATGCCCTTCTGAAGAAACCAATAGGTTGATATAGCTGTATTTAAGTTCTAAAGATATTTGAAATTCCTAAATGAGAGTAAATGTCTGAAAAGATGTCATGGCATTGAAAAGTATAATCCAATGTACCTTAAGACTAAAACGCAAGGAAATTTGGTAAATAACTGTACTGAGGCACAGCACTACACACATGAATTGTAAGGATGGGTTTTGGTTTAGCGCTAGCAGGTTATTTTAGGATAGGCCCCAGAAGACCTGGTGGATCATGTGCCCCATGAGACTACAAGTGTTACTTTATAGCCATAATTTTCACGTTGAATTTATATTATAATTACCTGGGTGCTTTTAATATCACCAATGTCAGAGTCCCACCTTCAAAAATATTGCTTAAATTGGTCTAAAGTAGAGCCCCAGGAACAGTGTTTTGTTATTGTTGCTATTTTTCAATGCCCAGGTGATTATTATATGCAACTGTCTTAAGATAAATGTGAAGCCCTGGTTTGTGTGATTTCAGCCTTAGTTCATTCTATGAACAGAAAATGACCAAATATCTTCTTCTTCATATGCTTTTCATATGAAATATCAATACATTGCTTTGTACTAAGCTCCTTCAGCATTCTAATTTAACATATTTTTATTGATTCTTTTAAATTAGTGACAGCAGAATGCATTACAATTCATATTACACACATACAACACAATTTTTCATATCTCTGGCTGTATATAAAGTATATTCACACCAATTTGTGTCTTCATACATATACTTTGGATAATAATGTCCATCACAGTCTACCATCATTACTAACCCCTGTCCCTCCCTTCCACTCCCATGACTCTGCCCTATCTAGAATTCATCTATTCCTCCCATGCTCCCCCTCCCTACCCCACTATGAATCAGTCTTCTTATATCAGAGAAAACATTCAGCATTTGTTTTGGGGGGATTGGCTAACTTCACTTAGCGTTATCTTCTCCAACACCATCCATTTATCTTCAAATGCCATGATTTTATTCTCTTTTGTTGCTGAGTAATATTCCATTGTGTATACAAGTCACATTTTTTATCTATTCATCTATTGGACATCTAGTTTGATTCCACAGTTTACTTATTATGAATTGTGCTGCTATAAACATTGATGTGGCTGTGTCCCTATAGTATGCTGTTTTTAAGTCCTTTGAGGATAGACTGAGGAGAAGGATAACTGGATCAAATGGTGGTTCCATTTCGAATTTTCCAAGAAATCTTCATACTGCTTTCCATATTGGCTGCACCAATTTGCAGTCCCACCAGCAGTGTATGAGTGTGCCTTCTTCCCCACATCCTCGACAACACTTATTGTTGTTTGTATTCATAATTGCTGCCATTCTGACTGGTTTGAGATGAAATCTTAGAGTTGTTTTGATTTGCATTTCTCTAATTGCTAGAGATGATGAACATTTTTTCATATATTTGTTGATTGATTATATATCCTCTTCTGAGAAGTGTCTGTTCCAGGCCTTGGCCCATTTATTGATTGGGTTATTTGTTTTTTTGTTTTTGTTTTTGTTTTTGTTTTTTGTTTTTTGTGCTTAGCTTGTTGAGTTCTTTATACACCTTAGAGATTGGTGCTCTATCTGATATGTGAGAGGTAAAAATTTTCTCCCAAGACGTAGGCTTTCTATTACCTCTCAGATTGTTTCTTTTGCTGAGAAGAAGTATTTTTAGTTTGAATCCATCCCATTCATTGATTCTTGGTTTTAATTTTTGTGCTATAGGAGTCTTATTAAGGAAGTTGGGGCCTAAACCAACATGATGATTAGGGCCTGCTTTTTCTTCTATTAGACACAGGGTCTTTGGCTTAATTCCTAGGTCCTTGATTCACTTTGAGTTGAGTTTTGTGCATGGTGAGAGATAGGGGTTTAATTTCATTTTGTTGCATATGGATTTCCAGTTTTCCCAGCACCATTTGTTGAAGATGCTATCCTTTCTCCAGTGTATGTTTTTGGCTCCTTTATATAATATAAGATAACTGTAATTTTGTGGGTTAGTCTCTGTTTCCTCTGTTCTGTACCATTGGTCTACCAGTCTGTTTTGGTGCCAATACCATGCTGTTTTTGTTAATATTGCTCTGTAGTATAGTTTAAGGTCTGGTATAGTGATGCCACCTGCTTCACTCTTCCTGCTAAGGATTGCTTTATCTATTCTGGGTCTCTTATTTTTCCAGATGAATTTCAGGATTGCTTTTTCAATTTCTATGAGAAATGCCATTGGGACTTTGATTGTAATTGCATTAAATCTGTATAGTGCTTTAGGAATTATGGTCATTTTGATAATATTAATTCTGCCTATCCAAGAGCAAGGTAGATCTTTCCATCTTCTAAGGTCTTCTTCAATTTCTTTCTTTAGGGTTCTGTAGTTTTAATTGTATAGATCTTTCACCTCTTTTGTTGATTCCCAAGTATTTCATTTTTCTTGAAGCTATCCAATTTAACATATTAGAGGAAATAACAAAACAATAAACATGAAACGAATAACACTTATCACCTGGTTGAGATTAGTGTATATTAGTTGGTTAATTGCTTGTTGACATCTGAGCCTACAGTACAAATTACATCTGTCATTTTGGATTCTTTATGATGTTAATGAATAGACAATTTTGAGTCAAGAGTAATATTGAAACTGATAAATTTTATGAGATATTTGGATCCAAAAATATTTTGAAATTAAATATATAGCTTGCAAATAATTTATTGTAATGTTTAAATAATTTAATATTCTTGGTATTATATATATATATATATATATAGAGAGAGAGAGAGAGAGAGAAAGAGAAGTTAAATGCTATTACTCCAAAATAGTTGTCTTTTTCTTTTATTCAATTGATAAATATATACAATTTTACCGAGAATATAGTCTTTAATTTTAAATGACCCTTCCTACTCAATGTCAATTATTATCTATTAATTGAAACTGAAATCTACAAATGGAAGAAACTATAAAAATATTATTTTTGTCAATAAAAAATTATATGCTATGTCAACATAATTTGTTTTACATAATCCATTTTTTGAACCATATTTTCTACTTCTAGGCAATTTGACAAATCTGTTGAAAAATGGCGGCGTTTTCATTATGACATGAAGATATTTAACCAATGGCTAACAGAAGCTGAACAGTTTTTCAAAAAGACACAAATTCCTGAGAATTGGGAACATGCTAAATACAAATGGTATCTTAAGGTAAGTTTGGGGTATTTCTTTTTTGAATTGTCTATCTTCACCATAATGTCATAAGTCTTTATGTTCAGGTTGTGAATAATGACCAAAATTTATAATTCCTGACTTTTGTTATCGCTGTAAATACTATAAAAAAAATCACCACAATAATCATGTTGAGAGACTGTTGTGAACTTTTTGTGAATGGATGAGGGAGTCATCTTAGACAGCTGGTTTATCTGATGAACTTCAAAGTGTAATTGAGTCTATGTTGCAGGGAATCGTCTTACAGCCGAGTATACATACTATGGCTTTAGGACAGTGTGTGTTTTTGCCTTATGTTGGAACCTGTCCAGGATGAGAACTTGTGGTATACTTAGCAATAATGTGGTTGCTAGAAATATCCATCATGATAAAATTATAGTTCTGTTTCCCTAAAGACAATTTGTGGTGATGCAGCAATATTTCTATATATTCTATTGACAAAATGCCTTCTGAGATAGACCAGAGGCCAAAACAATGCAGAGTTAATTGGTGGTACTTATTGACTTTTTTATGGTTTATGTTAATGGAAATGCAACATATGGATTATAACTAGTGTATAGTTTAATTTCAGTTTGTTGTGTGTTTTGAATATACAGATAAGAATAAATTATATAGTGGGGGATATAATTTACTTGATAAATTATATAGTTTAGGTGTAAGAAATATTGTGTTTAGTATACCAAGGCTTAAGTATTTCTGTAGCATTTTTAGCTCAAGTTGTTCATGTTGCAATTGTCAATCATCCAGACTTGAATTGTAGCCAATTTTTAATGCCAGAAAATACTGATTAAGATAGATGAAGACAAAGAAAATGGTATTTCATTGAATAGTTTAGGCATTTAAATATGCTGGATTCATAAAAGCAATATGATATTAAACTTTACCATTCTCCATTCTCAAATAGTTTTGCATAGCAAACATGCCTTCTGATATCAAGTATTTAAACATTCAAACATCTATGTATGGCAAGCTATGGAAACATGGAAAATGAATTTTTAAAAATATTGTAAAATTACATTTCCAATATTATAGAATTTTATGCCTCTTATATTTATGTCCAATCTATGATCAGTTCCACCTATTGGGTATTTTAAACATCAGATATTATATTTTTCATGTCTTAGAATTGTGATTTAGGTATGTTTGTATCTATCTTCCAGGTGTCTATTCAACATGCTTAGTCTTTCCTCTACCTTCTTGAGAATATGGAATATAGATGTTAATGATTATAATGTTATTGTCTAATAATTTTATTATCTGTGTCTACTTTGGGTTAATTTAGTTGATCTATTTTCTCCTCATTATGAGTATGTTTTAGTGCTTCTTTGGATAACTGGTAATTTTTGATTATATGCAAGACAGTGCATTTTAACCTTTTGAGTGCTTGTTATTTTGGCATTCAAATAAAAAAAATTTAACCTTTATTCTAGGATAGTTAATTTAGTTGAAAACAACTTGATATTTTTTAGATATTTATTTTATACTTTGTTAATTGTGACTAAATATATCTAATGTTGTCCCACCACTGAGGCAAAGCCCTTCTGAGTGTTCTGATGCCCTATGAATAATGAGGTTTTCCACTGTGACTGGTAGCAACAGATACTATTACCAACCAAATGTGATTTTTGGTGATTGTTTCCTTTAGTCTTTTTATATAGTTCTTTCTCTAACTTTGGGTAGTTTTCTCACATATATTAGCTGATTATAACTCATCTGAAGACAGGAAGGGAGCCCTCTGCAGCATCCCGAGTTCTCCCTCTATGTGTCTATCTCCTTTCTATACACCCTTGACTTCCCTTGAACTCTAAGGTTTATTTCCTGGACTCGGAGAACAGGAGGCTTTGTAAGCATTCTCTCCTCCTTTGTGTTAATCTGGGAATCTCTCTAGGCAGATGCTGGGGCAATTGTAAGGCTCACTTCATTTGCTTCCAATCTCTCTTAGATCAATGTCCTTCAGTGTCTTCAAAACCACTGTTTCATACATTTTTGTGTGTTTTTCAAACAGGAAGTTAAATCTGGTCTCTTTTAACTTCAAATTGGCAAGAAGCATGAATCCAAACCATTTTATTTTGATGTCATTTTATCTTCTAATACAGTACTACTATACAATCTTGAAACTTTATAGTAATTTTGCATTTTGGAGAATATTGAAAAGTCCTCATTACTTGACAGTATAGTTTAGTTGCAATTTATAAACATTTATCAAAACATTACTTAATTGGATAAATTTTTATGACTCTATTTTATTTAGCCTATTTCTTTGTCAACCTAGATGAAGTAATAAAGAGAATTCTAGATACTTAGGGGAAATTTCTTCTAGCTACAGGGCCATGGATAATATGACAAATCCTCCAATAAAGTAAGTAAGTAAAGTAAGTAAGTAAAAAAATCATGCACATGTGCACACACACACACACACACACACACACGACTGAGGTTGTGTTTCAATTCTGAGTAAATTTCCAATAAAAGGTCCAGAGAGACACTGTAAGATACATCTATTGATAAGGTAAATGGAAGGTTTGGAATTTTCAGTTGTCTTGGCTAACATCATTATTGATAAATAATGAATAGAAGAGAGAGTTTACATATTTGCTATGACATTATTTTCAAAACAGATTATATATGATGTATATGGTGCAACAAATCTGTCTGTTAGCATCTTACATATTTGTTGGCATCAAGTAGTAATGGTTATTTTGAGGAAAAGTAACCAAGTAGTCCATATCCTAAGCAATCGTATACAGAGGTATATTGGACTTTGAAAACTTATATATATATATATATAATTTTCAGGAAAGAAAAAATTTCTAGATATGAAATGAAATAAAATATATGTATATGTTTTAAGCTTGTCCACATGTATTTCTACTGAACTGCATTCGATTTATTATTTTCAATTTTAAATAGAGAAATCAGTATTTTTGAAAACCAAAACCCAGGGGGCTGGGGGTATGGCTCAGTGGTAGAGCTCTTGCCTAGCACATATAGGTGCTAGGTTTGATCTTCAGCACCATATTAAAAAATAAATTAAATAAAGGTATAATGTCTATCTACACCTAAAAAAAATAAAACAATCAAAACCCAGAATGATCAAAAGTTAGAGGTTAGCCTCAGTAACTTACACCCTCAACAACTTAGCAAGACCCTGTCTCAAAATAAAAATGAATAAAAAAGAGTTGTAGCTCACTGGTGAAGCATCCTTGGGTTCATTCCCCAGTACCAAGAAAATAAAGAGAAATCAGTGCCTTAACTGATACTTGGTATTGTCATTCAAAATAAAGTGACTGTCAAAACCAGAAAGGTGGTCTGCTTCCATGTAACTCAATTATTTCTTCTCTGTCACAAGTGAATGATAAAATTACATATATAAATTAATATTTTCTCAAGCTATTCCAAAGCAATATGTCATATTACTGTAGGGAATCTCTTAAAAACACCACATTTTTTGTAACTGAGGTAATATCAATCATGTGATATGCCATTAAAATTGATTAATGAAAAAATACTCAGTTATTTCTTCATATTTTAATGTGTTTATTCAACAAGTAGTAATTCAGTGAATATGTTAAGTTTTATCTCCCGCAATAATCATGCTATGCCACATTAAGCTGTATTGCAAATCTGAAGAGTGTAAAGAGATTGGATATTAGATTCAGAAAGTTTGGGTTCAAATCTTAGCTCTTTTAGCTTAATAGCTGCAGAATCTTGTGAAAATGTGCTAATTCTCCCCTATGTTTCTGTTTTCTCTTTAAAATGGAAATAACAATGATATGTGAATAAGTCACTGAAGAATGGCGTTTTTCACAAAATTATTACTCATTAAATGTAGAACCTTGGGCTGGGACTGGGGCTCAGAGATAGAGTGCTTGCCTAGCATGCGTGAGGCACTGGGTTCAATCCTCAGCATCACATAAAGTAAAATAAAGATGTTGTGTCCACCTCTAACTCTAGAAATTTTTAAAAAAATGTAGAATCTTATTATATTTAATCACTGTTCATAAGTAATCAGCCCATGTTTACAAAACTAACTTTTTTACTGAATTATTTTTCTCAAACATCTGAAATATAGAGGGACTTACCTGGAAACTTCATTAATCTTTATTTTCATATACTATGATGTCTTCTCAAAATATAGCTTTTGGACTAGGAATTGAGGAAAATACCAATTCAGCCAGACATATCTGCCTCAGATAGCTGACATTTCTGCCTACTCATTTTCTAACTAACAAGAAGAAATGTTAATGAGGGCTTTCAGAAAGAAAGCTGAATTCCATGAAGGAAAGTTATGAAAATAATGTTAACTCATATAGTGACAAAGTGAATTGTTATGCCATCAAATACCTTGAGTGAAAACAGGGAAGCAGAAATCATAAAATGCCCAAGCATTTAGGTCTAGCATGTTTTTTGTAGACTAGAAAGAAATAAGTTTTAAAACATGAGCTGTTATTGAATGGGATTGAAAATTCTTAAAGTTGCTAATGGAAACAATAAAAATCACCATTAGATTAAGTTCTTAAAAGAGCTCAATATTCTTCATATGAATGGAAATATAGCCTATTTGCTTTGTGGCATAATGCTGCTTCATGAACCGTTTAAAAATTAACAGCACTTTCTAAAGAATTTTTCTATGAACAAGCATGAGGCCTTGAATCTTAAGGAATTCCATTTGAAATCAACCTTAGGATGTAAATTGTAATGAGATTGTTTAGATGGAATTTTTAAGCCTTAAATTAATAAATGTTAAGCAAACATAGGGAATGAAACAATGAAGTATTATTTTGATATGAATTAACTGCTGTTTTTTCAGGCAAAATATAGTCATGCTAGTGTTAAATAGTTTTCTGGTGTATCCTGCAATGTTACTGTGTTTCACTGCTCCATAGTTTAGATTATATGGTATATTTGCAATATATCTATATGTGTTGCTGTAAATTAGCACAATCAAAAACTGTTCACTTTGTGGAATAATAAATCTGAACTCATTGTGATGGGAGGATCCAAATATCGATATGGGCTAAATATGATGTATTTTAATACTCATCTTGTTTTACCATTAAATATCAAAAACTTACAATCATGTTCTAGTGTGGCAAAATGAACTGTTTCTTCCCTCAAATTAGAGATGGGCATGGAGAATGGAAAATTATGTTCAAATCCATGTAATTATAGAAGGAGAACCTTACTGTGATCTCTCAGATGAAGAACAATGAATGGGATAGAAAAAGGGGGCACTGGTTCCCTGGAGTTGGGGAGAACAGTCAAAGAAGAACACAAAAGTGTCATAGACAAGTTTAGCTGCTCTTCAGTTCTGCCTTACCTTGGCTATTAGTGATTGAAGAAAGCACTTTGTAAAGGACTCAATTCTGATGAGCTTAGATTCACAGAGCACAATGGAATTGAGATGAATCCTGTCCAAAAGCTTGAGACAAGTGGTGCATGAAAAGTCTCTGTTCTTCCTAATGGAAGTGCCCATAGCTTTTCATTCTTCTTATTCTGCTTTCTGAACTTGCATCCCAGAAAATCTTCAGGTAGCAGGTGCTGCTATTGAAAAGCCATTGGCTTGTACAGAAATGAAGAGTGCTGAATGGATGGGCATAGGTCACTGACAGTATCTGTTAAGGAAAGTGAGTTTTGCTGTTTTTATTAGGATGCATCTTAATATTATTTAATTGGTAATCTACTCCCTCAAATGACTATATAGGAGATAACTGACATTATATTAATAGGGATTGAATCAAATGCTGTCTACAAAAAGGCATATGGTGTAAAAGACTAAATTGGATACCAGTATGTTTTCCATACAGTCAGTGTTTTACAGTGCTGATTTCACCAGCTGGCTTGTGAGTTTGACAGCTTCTTAACAGCCGCACTGCTGAGACTTAAATGCTGATAGAAACTTTGATGGAAAAATCACTTGAGTAAATATTTCTGCCATCTGTTGCCCTTCATTGGGACCCCAATGTTAAGAATAATTCATACTATTGCTTGCCCTTTATATTTCCCCAGCAGTAATAAAATTTCATAAGATTTCATTTTGTGGTCACAAACCTATCCTGGTTTCCATAACTAGAGGACATACACTAACATAAGGGAATCAGCAAGAAAATTTACTGCTAAGAGAATTTGTCTCCAGTCACTTTCCAGTCACTTGCTTTAGGGTTACAGCAATGTATAAGGATGGGAATACATTTAAAAGTGATCTTTGCAATGTTATAATCTGGTTGTGGCAAGATAATTTAGTCTCTTAATACAGTTAAACAGTTGGGCATTTCATTCTTACGTAAATATTGTTAGACCTTTATTGCTGCTTAGAAACTCTTCTACAATTTCTTGGCTTCTGTGCATCTTTTCAGAAGTAGTAAATAACAGATTTATTGGGAGTTTGGCAAAGTGCAGAAATTCAGAGAGGGGCTCTAAATCATAACCCGTCAAATGCATCTTTCATAAATAAGTATATTAAATTAATTGGAAAATTTCAGTGGCTTGTTCTTAGAGTTCTGTTGTCCAACATGACATGTTTAAGAAGATGACAGATTGTTGTACATTATTGGAAAGATGCAAGAACAAGAACTATAACTTACTGTAATAACCACAGCAGTAAAGAACTGCTTAAAATGCTTGAAAAATAAGCCATCCCTAAGGGATCTCCATTTTTACAGTATGAAAATATCAAGAGAATAAGAAAAAAAAAAGCGGAGCATGCTAATTGCACATCTCAAATTTAAAACAAAACATCATGTCAATATAGAAGCAATGAGAAGTACAAATTGATATTTAATGAAATATAAAATTGTTGTTAGTATAAGTAACTTTTATTAATAACAATACTTTGAAAGAAAGATATTCTAGCCACATTGATCTTTTTATTGTTTCTTCTTACATACTTTCTTACTATTCCTTCTAAAACTTGTTCCTAACTTTAAACTTACTTTTCATTTTTCCTGAGGGTTCTAAATTACCCCCAGTCTATCTCCCATGTCCCAGTCTCCTGTTCATTTTTATACACTTATCTTTATGTCATATTCTCATACATGCCTTTGGTGGTAACTCTCTCTGTTTCAAAGAGTTCACAAACACTCATGCACAAACACACATCAAAGGGTATTTCTTTTTCTCAAATTATTGTCTTCATAAATATGTAACTGCTTGAAATTGTGATACATATTTTCATGTTTATTATGTATATTTTCCACTAGAATGGAAAATTTATCTTTCTTGCTTACCAATATATCTCTCAGTACATAGAACAATTTTTTCCTATTATTGAACATATAATATTCATTAGATTAAATAAATGGATCAAAGAAGTATAATTTCATTGTGTTATTCCCTTAGGCAAATTATTCTCACACTTGATTTTTTTGCCATTCTTACCCCATCTCCTATCCAAAAAAAAAAAAAAACAAACTTACATTGAGCTGCTCTTATCTCTACTATATATGGAATACATAAAAGTATTGCACTTTTAAAATAGGATGGCTCCATTCTCTTACCCATTTTAAAAACCAGAATCCATTCAACAAACATTCAGTGTGAGCCTACTGTGTGCAAGGGAAACAATGTTCGCTGTTTTTCCCTTAATGAAGAGAGCCTCTTAAAAAAAGGAAGCCTTAATGAAGCCTGTTTTGTTCAGCATATGAAGGCTAAGATAGAAACCCAGTGTAGTCTGTAGTACTCCAGAAAGTTCTACTTATAGCCAGGGAAAATAGTGGCTTTTTAAAAAAACAGTCATTATTTGTGTCTCATAGCTCTTCTTGATATTGCTCCATAACATCTCTAGAATTCCCAGTCTCACTTGGGAAAAAAAAAAAAAAACTTTGG
This sequence comes from Marmota marmota marmota, assembly GCF_001458135.2. Classification (NCBI taxonomy): domain Eukaryota; kingdom Metazoa; phylum Chordata; class Mammalia; order Rodentia; family Sciuridae; genus Marmota; species Marmota marmota. Next base: position 20,757,626 of record NW_026000249.1, on the reverse strand, counting down.
GAACCAGAAAAGAACATTGTGAAAGGCAGCAAAAAGAAAGATCTAACTATGAACATGTCATACAACGAGAGTGAGAAAATATTCTAACATAAGTTGTAAATTTTGAATGATAATAAAATTGACAAATTATAGTATAAGATGCCTACTCACAGTTCAGTGTGTTCAGGATGAGGTATTCATCAAGTTGAATTGCAAGCATCTAGTAATAACAATAGAAAATCTTTCTACTATATAACCAAATTATATGTACAAACCAGAAACTGGGATGGTTTGCAAACATCATAATAAACAAAATTTAAAACTCTTGTTCTTTTGTAAAGCTATAACTGACCAAAATTTATTGGCAATGGATTTATATCAAGGTCTTCTGATCAAAATTAATAAAGAAGAAAAATTCAGAGATATGGTAACTCAAAAATAGTGGAGACATCTGATATTAACACATTTATATGGTAGCATTTTTCTCTTGAGATTTTATGAGTTTATTATTACTTTTTGTTGGCCAATAAATTACTTTAGTTTATGAATTAAAAGTCCTTAAAGTTGTAATTCTCTATGTCCTAGGTTCAGCCATTCATTTTACCTAAACTCATTTTGAAGATTTTTTTCAGAGAAATTGTAATAAGTAATTTATATGCTCCCATAGAATCTAGAACTGCATGGGCATATTGAGCTAGTTACTTTTATGAATATTCCACCCATGATATCCTTCAAAGTATTTGCAGTGAAATTAATTTTAATGCAATATATAGTTCTTAATACTATTATGATATTATCTGCTTAGTATTGATCCTATGAATATTAAATTTTTAAAAAGGCAAGCTCTGGAGCCAAATCTTTCCAGCCACAAGTTTTTGTAAATAAAGTTTTAGTGGAACCCAATTGTGCCTATTAATTTACATACTGCCTGTGGCTACTTGATTGCTACCAAAGCAGGGTTAAGTATTTGTCATAAAGGTTACCTGGCCCGCAAAATCCCAAAGATTTAGTATGTAGCTCTTTGTAGGAAAAGGCTGCTAATTCCTCCTTTAGAAGATAGAATAATTAATAAAAAGTTACAATGAAAAAGCAGGCACTTTCTACGCTCTCTTTAAACATTCTTTGCTATTTGATGTAATATAGAAATGGACATAGACTGTGCTCATAAAACCAATTGCAAATCACACTGGAAAATATGGGAAATCAAATAGATTTGAGTCAAGTTTCAATTCCAAGGATTGATAAAAGGGGTTGATTAATTCTTAAAGTTTTATTTTATTTTTAATTGAATCAAATTATTATACATACTTATGGGTTACATTGTTTCAATATATACATACCTTGTGTAATGATCCCATCAGGGTATTTAGCATATCATAAACTCAGATGGTTCTCATGTCTTTGTGTGAGAACATTTAAAATCCTCTTTTTTAGGTATTGAAATATATGATATAGTATTGTTAACTGAATGTTTTAAAGCCCTTTAAATATGTGTGGTAGTCATAACCATTTTAAGAATATAGAGTAACTATTCTCTTGACTGATAGTATCAAAAGTTCCTCTTGCGTCCCTGAGAAGTCTTAGTGAGACAATAAATCAAGTATTGTGTCCAAGAGAATTTCTAGTGGTTGTTCTATCAGGAACCATCCCAAAGGTCCTAAGTACAGGTCCTATGTAAGCTGATCCCATTCTTTCTTGAGACATTTAATCTTCAGGTAAGTGAGAAGGTTAGACTTCATTCATTCTAATGAGGATTCCTTGTCAAAATCAGCTGTGGTGATCAGCTGAGATCCTGCCTGTTCCAAGCCTGATTCTTTCACTTTCTCTCCAATTATATAAGCTCCTTTATTTTTTTTATGATGAATCTCTTTATCTATTGCTTATAAATGAGGACCTCTGATGGATACATAGTGTCATCAGACAAACAATTCTTTTAGCCTGGCTCCTTTTGTAAAGAAAATTGAGTCCCCCTTGGAGAACCTGCAAAACATAACCATTTGCATGTAATGAACAGTTTATAATACTTTGAGATTGATGTGCAATTTCTGTTTGACAAGAAAGACAATTAGGATCAACTGTGGTTGTACATCCCAGAATACCAATGTTGCTTCCACACTTTAAGTGTTGTTGGATCATTATATGAGATTCATAATTTCGTCCTGTTGTACCCACTTTTGCATTACCATTCAGTCTTAATTTATTATACCCTATTAAAAGTTTTTAGGTAATTTGTTCTTATTGCTACTCAGACATTAAAATGTCTGCAGGCTGTGAAAATGAATAAATTTAATGTGCCAGCATAGTTCTCCAAATCCTGGCTTTACAACTAATAGTACAGGCTTATATTGTATTGTAAATCCTGGTTAACATGGATTTATTTGAAAATCTCATTTAACTGCTGATTTTAAGGAACACATTTTTTCAAACAGTTTATCCTCAAATTTCTATTTGTTTTTATAATATATGGCTGTCATATTTATACAATACCTGCTTTTAAATACTAACAATGGATTACTGAAACAACTGTAACTTTAAAACAATACAATTGTTTAAAAATAAAAAGCTGTGCACCATGGTTTAATAGAGACTTATATGAGCATTCGTTTAAGATGTATGCTGTAATGAGCAAGCTCATTCAATCCATAGTTCATATATATTTGCAAATTTAATTTCATAACCAGGGCTATCCTTGGAAGAGCAGTCAGGGCAATTCAACCAATACATGACTACTGAATACAATTTCATTGAAAAGAGGCTGACCTGATGAGATATTTCATAGTCTTCTGGGGATATCATTAAAAAGAGAAATATTGAAATAAAATTATTTTACACAGAAAAGAAAGGTATGTGACTGTCCTATTCCATTTGTATCACTATAATAGAATGCCTGAGATTGGGTTATTTATAATGAACAGATATTTATTGGCTCAGATTCCTGGAGCCTAGGAAATCCAATGTCAAAATGCAAGCATCTGATGAAAGCCTTGTTACTGTGTCATCACACCATGGAAGGTGAGAGGATGAGAGAGAGCAAGAAGGGACCTAATTTTCATCTTTATGATGGTGCTAATCTCACCCTTTGGGGTGGAGCCCTCATGGACTAATCACCTCTTAAAGGACCCACCTCTTAATACGATTGCCATAGCAATTAAATTTAAATGTGAATTTTAGAGGAGACAAACCATAGTAGTTACAACAACCACTACCAAAAGGCATGAGGAATAGGAGAAAACCCCTCTTGGATTTGTCTATAAGATTATCTGTATGTTAGAAAACCATTGAACCACTACTAAATTTACTTAAATTATTTAGCCCTGACATTTTCCTGTCTTTCTCCAAACCTTTAGAGCAATATGTTCATTCAGTTAACTTTTATTTTAGAGATACTCTCAGAACTTGTGCTAGATGTTCTACATAGCAGAATTGATATTGCAAATATACTCACAAAGAACCCAAGGTTTAATAAAGTAGATGGGCTTTTAAACAATTGAAACATATAGGGGTGTAAGGGAAATAAGTGAGAGAAGTTTAAGTCCAAGAAAATAGGGAAAATTTTTGAAAAGTAATGGTGGGAGGAAAAAATTGTGATGCTAAAATGAGAGGTGCTCTTGGTCAGATATTGCTTTATGGAAAAGAAGTGCAGAAATAATACTGAGGGGCCATCATTTCTTTTCTTGGTGTTTTTTTTTTGTTTGTTTATTTTTTATTTATTTTATTTTTAATCTAATGGGCTACTGTTTTACAACCTGTGAGTCATGAAAATACATTTTTGGATCACAACCAGCATTTGTTCTTTATAGTGAAACAAAATAGAGAATATCAGAGTTTACTACCCATATGAGAGTATTGCTTAATATTTGGTTTTATTTTTTTTGTGTGTGTGTGTGTGTGTGTGTGATTATTTTTAGTGAGTGTTGCAAGATAGTAATGTGATGAGTATAAAGAAGAATTTTGTTTTAAAAGAACTAAGAAACCAGTTCAGGAAATGGACAATTTAGGAAAGCTGTATAAAATGAAATTTACAAAAATTGCACAGAAAGAGGATGTAATATAATATTTATTTAACTGCAGTAGCTTATAAAGTTGGTTTAGTGCCTTACATTTACCTTGTATTTTAAAAATTATGAGGAATATTATTTCACATTGTTTTTAAATCTCAGCAAAATTTGTAGAAGTGGTATTATATGTCTCTTACAAAAGCTCAGAAAGATTCAATGTTTTTCCAAAGTTCCAAGGCTAATAAATGAAGGTGCTCTTATCCAAACACCATGTGACTTATTCACAATAATCTAGAAATATTGAGCAAAATAATTTAATCACAGCTCTTCCTAATAGCACTGAGGAAAATATTAAAAGAAAAATACTCATCACATACTACAGGCTGAGGTCTTCATAGGGGGCCTTAAGTATATTAAATGATAAAGATGAAAGTTCTTCCATTCATAAAAAATTTGTTTAGTGATCAGTATAACCCTATTTACTATTATTAGTAATGTTGGGATACTATATATTTATTACTGAGATTAGAATCTGACCCATAATGTATTAAAATCAGGGTATTAAAAGGGGCTATTATTTTATTAGAAACAATGTTAGCATTGTTAATGATGATAATAACAATGGGCATAACAGGACTACAATTTATGGACCACTTTCATTTACATTATCATTCTCATATTTATCTATTAAGATATAAATTTGGGGGATCTATTATTGCTACAAGATGCTGGTTACTGAGGGGACAGAAAAATGCATGGCCTTCCACTTACTTTCCTTGATTCAGAATACAAGTAAGGTGTTTTGGGATGGACTGATAGGCTGGGAACACTTTGTAAAGGACATTGGAGGATATATAGATAAGTGTATTTAAGCCTATAAAAGAGTTTCTGAATATATTTAAGCAGTGGAGTGGGGCAAGAACAAGATTTGCTCTCTTAAAGATAAGTTAGTTTGGGATACTTATCGTTAGTTGTATATCTCCTAGGTTTTTATATTACAAGTTTGGTTAATACTTTTAAAAGAAATTTGCAGCTTAGCATACTTGAAAAAGTGTGTCTTCAAACCATTATTAGAGGAACGTATTTGACAGATTTTATGATCCTATTATGCTTATTTTCTTTCAAGACATTCCACATGTCAACAATTTATAAATGGTTTATTTCAACATCGAACTGAAGGCATTGTGTATATTTTCACATGAAAATAAAGCAGCAAATGTGATTAAGATGGGCTTACTGTGGTCATAAAATACTCAAGAGTTTTACTTTTAAAGTCAGTTTTACTGTAATTAAAAATAAAAGGAAGAAACTAATGCTACTTGGCATATCATTCTCAGCTTGACCCAAATCAGAAATTCAGTTCTTGTTGCAAAAAAAAAAAAAAAGGCAATGATACAGAGTGGTTACCAGCATGGACTCTTAGCAAGTTGAATTTCGCCAAGCAAATTTCTCAATATATAAATTAAGCAAATATTTGTGGACCTATTCTGTGCCAAGTACCATTCCAAGAAATAGAATGAAACAAAACCATTGTTAGTTCTCATATATTCTCACAAAGGAAATAAAGGAACATATGTATAGAAATATCCCTGTTAAAGATTTCCTCAATTAAAATATTTTTTTTAATTTAAGCACAGTGGTCCATCCTCAGGTGTAACTGCTAGCATTTCAATAATCATTTAGCCCTTCTAGAACCTTTTGGTTGGTGGGAACATGGAAGTGTAAAGTTATCATTGCCTATAACTCTTAAGGAAATAGATTAGTCAGAAATTTTTCCCAGTATCATTGTTGACTATTCACTTATAATCATAAAAGGCAACAAGAAAGATGCCAAGCAATAAGAGGTAGAATGCCCATCAAGAGACTGGTAAGAAAGCAGAGCTCTAATGGGAGTTGAAAGTTTCCTGCAGAATTTACCCTAGACAACCTGTGGCTTTGTTTGCATGAAGCCACATTCCACTTACAGGATACTCTTGATATACTTCTCAAAAAACCAAAGAAATAATAATTCTACTTTTTCATTTAAATTCAAAAACTCCGGAGAGTTAAGTAACTTTCCAGGAGGTGACTGACCTATCACCCTCTGGGGAGGAGTTTTTAAAAATTCAAACAGAAATAGTTCTATTCTTTAAAAAACAACCCAAATGGAGGTAATGATATAGTCCCTAAGGCACATCTGTGCAATACTAGGATGATATATTTTGCCATAAGTGATATTTTCAGAATCCTGTGATCAACCCAGCTAAAGTTCTTTTGTGGTTCCAGCAGCATTACATCAATGCAGAACTAATCCAGCCTTTGTTAGAAAAAGTATACATTTTCAAAGGGTGGGGACTTGGTATCTCCTCCAAGCACAGGAATGTTTTCCAAAGTTGCTCTACCATAGGAATCACAGTATTAAATTTATCTCTAGAACTAGAATGTTCAATTCACTAGCCACTAGCCACATAAGCTTCTCAGTTCTTAAAATGTGGCTAGTCCAAATTGAGCTTGGTTGGGACTATAACACATATACATGATTGAAAATTTAGGAAGAACCAAAAAGGAAGCAAACTTTCTCATGTGTTGCATTGTAAAATGAAAAAAAAATATTCTGTTATACTGGATTAAATAGAATATATTATTAAAATAAATTGAACTATTTCTTTTTGCTTTTTGAAGTGGATATTAGAAAATTTGAAATTACTTTTTATTCAAGTTTATGTTTTTAAGTTAACCTAATGTTTTAAGTTGAGAGTAAATTCTGTGTATTTATGGTGTACAATTTATGTGGCTTACATTCTGTTACAATGCTCTGGAGTATCTGCTTAGTGTAGAAAGGAGACCAGTAACATTTAATAGGGCCCCGAGTATTACTTTTTTAAAATAAGGAAAGCTTGAGACAACTTTTAGGGGAATAAATATACAATGCTCATTATAAAAACAGATGGAAAAATCTGGTTGGGAGGAGGAAGCACTAGGGACCACCTCTCCAAGTCTTCTTCCTTCCCTTCTGTCATATAAAGACAAAACTGCAAACTCACAGCAGATGTTCTACTTTAGGAAACAGAAATGCAATCAGACTTAACTCTACTCCAGGCTTTTTACACTTAAAATGGAGACTATCATGCTAAGTGAAATAAGCCAATCTTCTGATATGGAAATGCTAACACACAATAAGGGGCAGGGAGGGAAGAATATAAATTCATTGAATTAAATGAAAGGGGAATGAAAGGAAAGGAAGGGAAATGGGAATAGGAAGATAGTAGAATCAATCAGACAAAACTTTCCTATGTTCATATATGAATACATGACTGGTGAATCTCCACATCCTGTACAACCACAAGAATGGGATCCTAATTAGGATAAGTTTTACTCCATGTATGTATAATGTTTCAAAATACACTCTACCATATGATTATATTAAAAGAAAAAATAAAAATAATTTATAAAGGAGAAGTTCAATATCAAAAGTAATAAAATGATTTGTAAAACAGGCATGGGAGAATATTTTTGTGAGACAGCAACTTTATGGTCTCCTGATATGCAGCTGCCATACCCCCACCCCTGACACCATCCTAAAACTTGCATAGGAATAAAATGTGAGAAATCAGTAGTTTTTAGAGATTTGCAACTGTAAGCCATCAGACTGCACATCCTCACTTCTGCCAATGGCTCAGTATCCCACAGGACTCTGAGAAAACTGACTCATTCCAAAGGGGAAAACAGGCGAAACAAGTTGGATTGGTCATGGGAAATATTGACAAATGTCAGTGCTTAAGTGAGTGTGAAAGGTTACCTATAGTTTACCCAACTTTAAATTTGTGGTTCAACCCCTGGATGAACTACTAATTATAGATATCTGTCTTGATGGTGCCTACAGCGAAAAGTTCTCAAAGGGAATCAATGTCCAAATTATATTACGTATCTTGGCTGTGGATGTTATTGAATTTTAATCCATATTTGCTATTCTTTCATTTATAGTACTAGAAAACAAGCATAATAAAACTCATTCTCACTGTCCTGACTTGCCTGTCTCATAACATTCATAATAAACACATGTCAATACATATATACGTTTTATATTTCTAAAGTTTATTTAGTCCCTTATTTTACATCTATTTGCTACTGATGGAAAAGAAAAAGAAAACACTGTTGATTGCAAAGCTGTTTCATCTGCAATTACTTATCTTCTGTATGATGTCAAAGATCTTATATGAATAAGATAACATGAAGCCAAATATTTTCTATGCACCATGTATTTTTTTTTCAATTTAATGTTTAATTTTTCAGGCTGTAAGTGTATTATAGGTTAACTGGGAAATTTGGGGGAAATAGAGAAAAGTACAGTGAAGGAAACCCTTAATCTCTCCACATATTGTCAAAGTGAAATCTTTTAAGAAACAATTTTTCATTTAAATTATAGTGAATACATGGTGAATTTAACACAGTAATAAGAATGGCAGTAGGAAGAAAAACTGGTTCAAAAGATGATACAAGAAACAAAAAAAATTATAATCAGTGATTATAAAAATATTCAGGAATAAGGTTTAAAAATATCATATAGCCTTTCAAGTAATATTCTCTACTAAGTATAAGGCCATTTGCAATGTATCAAATTTTGTAGAAATTAACATTTAACTTTTGTAGAGTTATAAAATGTCTGTACTCATATTAATAGTAAACAGTAAGTCAAACATAGTTACCTTTTTTTTTTCTGGGAATATAGAAGCCCTTTCAAGGATGAGGGGAGTTTCTGAGAAAATGTTCTATCATTACTTTGAAACACATAAAATCACCCTTTGGCTTCTTTTCAAAGTTTAAAATAATTCTTAATACTGAAGGATAACCACCATAACTTTTAAAATATATCCACTTCTAGTCTTTTCTCTATGGTTTTTGAATATTATTGAAATGTACTGAAACCTTTCTCAATTCTACTGGAATAGCTCAAAGCTGTTCATCAAATAATATATCTCAAATGTTCACAACTCATTAGGTGTTAAAAGAAATATGTCAAAAACACAGTCTCACACATTCAGGGCATGTTTTCACTAAAAGTCTTGATACTGTTAAAATTATATAGTGTCTTTTTATTAAAAGAATGTAACATGGGTAGCTTTGTTGGTCAAAAAATTCAGTTGAATAGGAGGAATAAGTTCAAGAGCTCTATTGGGCATCATGTCTAT
>NW_026000249.1:20725840-20748463 GCF_001458135.2 Marmota marmota marmota | reverse complement strand
ATATATATATATATATATATCTGTATTATATACTTGAAAATTACTGAAAGTAGATTTTAAGTGCTGTCACAACAAAAATGTGAGGTAATGCATATTTTAATCAGCTTGATTTAGCCATTCCATAAAGTAAAGAAATGTCAAAAATATTTTACATAATGTATATAACTTTTGTCAATTAAAATAAATGAAAATAAATTCAAAAATTTAAAAAGAACTAGATATTTTTTGCATGAAAAGTTGAGGAGTGGGCACTTCCAGTAACTATATGAAAAGGCTTTTTATAATTCCAATCACAAAAAAAATCATGAGTATCAATAGGAAGAGGTATCTTTACCTTTCTAAAAAGTATATCAAGTTGATATCTATTTTTAACAACCATGATGAAAAATGGAAATTAGCTGATTTTGATGTATCTGAAAGTTATCTTTCTGACTTTTATCCCACCATATCATTACCAAGAAAACCTTTGGATAAACTAGATTTTCAACATAAGAAAAATATATAATTCAGCTAAATAAATTGTAGGATTAGGACTTAGAATTTCTGCATACCTATGACCTGGATGCCTAATCCATGATGAAACATAAAAGCAAGTATTTAAGAGTAATATTTGTTTCTCCAAACACTATACAGGTTTATCAGAATTCCTATGGAAAAAATATACAAGTAAATAGGATTTTAAGTATAGTTCAGTTATACAGACATTTAGAAACAGGTACATATGTTTTCCATATATTCCTATCCCCAAATCAGAATTCATGGTTCTGTTTTATAAAATATGGGCTGCATGGTTATCATGCAAATGTTACTTTCCTCAGGAGTAGTTTTAAATCCAGTTTTTTTCATGTGTGTGTGTTTGTGTGTGTGTGTTACTGAGATCTCACTCAGAGTCTTGCACATGTTTGGCAAGCATTTTCCACCAGGCTATATCTCCAGATCTAAAGTAAAATTTATTCTTAGAAAAAGTATTTATAAATTTATGCAATTTTAGAGTTTTAAGGACCTGAGTCATCTTACTGTTTATCCTATCAGTGATTTATAGAGTCCTTACTGTGTGCCAGGTCAGCACACAAGAATCAACAAGTGCTTTATGCATGATTTATTATGTATACCCCTTACTGCAAGTAAAATTAACATTTTCAAGCTAATGCAAGAAAAATAGTGGTGGGTACAATCTATTTGGAGGTTACCAGAAATTTCATGGAGTCCAAAGCCAGAAACATGAAAGAAGGATAGAAATCAATATAGTGTGTTGGTTAAGCAGTGAGTGTACATGCACCTATGTTGACTAGGATTAGGGTGACTAGGGTACACAGGGTGACCTGCCTCTTCACCAGCACTAGATATCTACCATAGTGTTATGGTGGGAGTTGTACAGAAGATCCCCAGATTAAATGGGTTGTGTTACTTCAATAGAGACCTGCTTGAATTAGATTTAGAGCAGGGATTCTTTAATTTGTGTATCATGTACTATTTTAGCTGTGAGGTGAAGCCCATTATCTCCTCAGAATAATGATGGTAAATACAGAATATAAATACATAGGATTAAAAAGGACAACAATTAAATACCATTGTAAAAGAAGTTGTACAATTATAATGGGGTACCATATGTATTTCTTTATTAGCATATTAAACAATAAGCTTGCTGAACAAGACTAATAAGTACTGCAATTTCAAAGTAATGATGAGCTAAACAATATAGTAAGAAATCTGCAACAATAGTGATATGATATAAAAATGTCTAATATTTCTATTAGTGAAAATAACAGCTATAGCTTATGTTAATGTAGTTTCTTTCCTATATTTGTATCATAAGGAAATGCTTATTTTCAGAAATAGTTTGGTGAACATAAAGACATATTCTTTTCAACATCTGTTTACTTTCCTCTGAAAATCATTGAATACCAGGGGAGGAACCTCTGTGAGCTTGACCTCTAAGGATGGGTAACTTAAATTATAAGTTAACATAAATTAAATATAAGATAACATAAATTTATAACCTTATAGTCTAGAAGCTAAATGTTTGAAATCAAGATGTCAGCAGGATCATGGTCTCTCCAAATGCTCTAGGAGAAGATCTCTCCTTGTCTTCCTAGCTTTTTATGGTTTTTGGCAATCTTTGGAATCCATTTGCTTATAAAGAAACCATTCCAATCTCTGTCTCCATCCTCACACGGAGTCTCCTTATTTGTGTATCCTTGGGTCTGTGATTTCTCTTCTTATAACACTACTTACAGAGTAGCATATATAATAATACAATAAGGCCTCATTTTAATTGGCAAAGACTATATTTCTAAATAAGGTCATAGTCTCAGATTCTAGCTGGACATGAATTTTATAGGAGGACACTTTACAATCCAACATGCTGCTAAAGCCAGTCTAATAATTGCACTACTTTTCCCATGCTCCCTTTCTTCTGAATCATGTTAGCATCATCCTGTTAAAATACACAATCTGTTTGGGTTCTGATTCATGTTTTCTTTCACTTTAGATATACTGCTGCCATTCCTTCTGGATTTCAGCTCAGATCACTCTGAATCAAAATTTGAGGTCATCAGTAGTGGGGTGGATTTCTTCTTTATTAGTATTTCTCCTCAGCAATGTGTTAGTTCTGGGCCCTCTCATTATCTGGAGACTTTCTCTGAACTGTTCTTCAATTTATGATTCTATCTGACTAAAGACTCAAAGAAACTATACACTTATATATGGACTAATCATTCTATGAAATAATAATGTAGTTGGTATATTTTAAGATAAATTATCCCCTGCCATTTTCAATACTTCAGTCCTAAATCTAATCAAGCAAGTTCCTTTTAGTTTCCACTAGTTTAAAATGGAAAGTCTTTTTTAAACACTAATCATTTCTTTGGAAATCACATGCTACACTTGTTCTCATTTGCCACTATAAAAAACAAGCCAAAAAGATATTCACTTCTATTAATGTAAAGACTAGACACTTTTTCATAGGAAACCATTAAGCATTTTCTTTGAAAGGATTAATAACCAAATAAATTATAGTATTAATTTTAAACAGAAAAAAGAGCTTAATATCTTAAAATAAAAATTTGCAAGCTATTGAGAACCTGCAGTTTACTGTTGGTATAAGACAGCCAATTATATCTTAAATTGTAATACCTAAATCTTTCCCCAAACCCAGACTCCTGAAAAACAGAAAGTATTTAAAGTACTGTAGGGACAAATGTTTCTTTTTGAAAATAAAAAAGAGAAAAAGGCCCTTAAATGAGTTAATATTCTATGTGCTAACTGAAAATGATTTTTATAGGAGGACACTATACAATCCAACATGCTGCTGAATGGTAGTGAAAATGACAACATGGTTACATGAAAAAGAGAGGATTACAGTTTGTTTATTAAAATTCAAGGTCTTCTGACTTTTTTGTTGTTGTTATTGTTCCATGATCCCAAGAGTACATAATGTGTGCATGTTTCATCTAAACCTTCTCCTTTCAACATGATCAATTGATTGAATGGTGCAGATGTTTTGAAAGAAATAACAAAGATAACTTATCAACACAGACACATTAAATGTGGAGTCTGTAATGATTATAACACCTGATATGAACTAAATATTGAGTAACTTGTTCTTTTTGATGTTATATTCATTTGAACATTTATTAATGCCTTACATTTTTTGTAACTCTTTCTGGTTTGTCTTTTTAGGGTAGTGAAATGGCTTGTAAAAATCAGAAACTCAGAAAACTTTAGGACTAACATTTGGACCTAGGTTGTGTGTCTGCAAGGCCTTGGATTTTTATACATAACTCACCAAAAGGGGAAAACTACAATGGAGTGAAATTTCTTTGATATCTAAAGCAATAATGTAGAAGCTTAAAAGTATTATCTAAATTGTCAAAAGCCTATTATTTCTTTATATTACAAAACTGAAAGATAGCATTAATGGCTAAATGCCATACTTAGCAATACTTTATATTGTTTAGCACTGGAAATGTGCCTGAAATATACATTGTCTTTTTTTCCAAAATAGTTTCTTTAATATTTGAAATCTGACAAGTACCTTAACAATTTTATGGCACACTATCAAATGTAAATGTGAAATTTTAAAGGCACAGGTAAATATTCTGAACAAACGCTTTAACTTTAGGCTAGCAGAGAAATTTAGACACAAAAGGATGAATGGGGAGATAGAGAGTAACAAATGACTCCTCTGGCAATCTTATAGACGCATACCCCTATTGACAGTCTTATTGATATTCCTTAGTCCATTTATAGTCTGGCATTCTAAACAGGAAATGTACAAGACTAACTATGGATGCACATTTCCTACAACTGCATAGATAGAGGAAACGATGGAGAATCATAATTTCTCCTATTTAGTCTCACCTGCTTATCTTTCTCAACTGATTCTGCCAACTCCTCCTCCTCCTACCTTGACCATTAAAGCAGTACTCTGCCAAATTTCCATGATTCTTTCCTTTCAAAACAAAACTTTGAAGCACATTCCTTCTCATCAGTAAACATTTGTTTACAAATTATATATGAATACGTTAAATAAACATGTGAAACATGTAAAAATAGAAATCAATAAATACAAATACAAAGAGAGGTATTAACATTACTCTTTAATATCCCAAGGAATTGTGCTGAATCCCTCAGAGATGTATGTACTCTAACTTGAGATGTTGTCTTCAGCGATCTTAGGGACCGCATTCCCTCCTCCTAGGTGATGTCATCAATTTATATGGCCTTCAGTATCATCTTTAGCTTAATAAATCTTTATCTTTCCAGCCCAGATTACTCTCATTCCAAACCATTCATGTCCACCTGTGTATCTGACATTATTCCTTGGAAGTCATATATACAGCTTTGACATTGAAATTAAAATTTCTTCTTTACCCCAGCTCCCATCTATTCTGCATCAACATCTTATTGTCACCTACTAGGTTAGTAACCAGTCAACGTCTGCATTATTTCATCATTTTCCTCCTTTTTTTAAATCTCATCTATAGGCAAGTTATGCACTGTAATTTTTTTCCAAAATTTATTTTGAATTAGGCTTCTCTTCCTCTGCATCCACCTTAGGCCAGGTCATATCTGATCTCTAGCCAGATAAAACCACAACCTTTTACTATTATTATATTAATATCTCCCTTCTGATCCAGTACTCTGTAGCACAAATTTGATCATCTCAAGAAGTCAGATAAGGGGGCTGAAGTTGTGGATTAGTGATACAGCACTTGCCTAGTATATGTGAGGCACTGGGATCGATCTTCAGAACCACATAAAAATAAATACCTAAAATAAAGTTATTGGGTCCATCTATAACTAAAATATATATTTTAAAAAGTCAAATTAGGACATTTCCATGCTTATATCCATCATGAACTTCTCTTACAAAAAGATGAACTTCAAATTTCTTATCTTGGCTTAACATGTCCTGATTATCTTTTCTATTCTTTAAGTCATCTTTTCCCCTCTCATATATTATAGTCATACCAGCATTTCTTTACTCTCTGAAACACTTCAGAACCTTTGCACATGCCACCCCCTTTGACCTACAATGCTTTTGCCTTTCTCTTTATGTAGCTAGGTGCTTATTTCCATTTAAGTATACATGAAATATAGCTACTACCTCCTCTTCCCCTCACTACCTCACACACAGAAAAATTATACCTATGTTAAATAAACTATGAACAGAATTCTACTCATCAATGAAAACAATAATAAGCTACTGATACAAGCAACATAAAGGAAAAAAATCTCATAATTATGCTGAACAAAAGACACAATTATGAGTACTTATATGAATTAAAGAACAGTAAAAGGTTCATATATAACATTAGAATTTAAGAAGTGTTTGTTTCTGGAGGGTTATAATTGGACAGAAACAGGTTTTTTTTTCCCTGAGGTAATAGAAAAGGTATATATTATGTTTAGGTGGTGATTATGTAAATATATTCAGTTATCAAAACTCATCAATCTGAATAATCAAACTGATACTTTATATGTCATTTATGACTTAATTTAAAAGATGATGTTTAGTCTCCAAATTTATGTCAACAGTTGAAGTTCTTTTAAAGACTGGATTCATATCACTTTAAGTCCAAGTTGATGTATAATGACATAATACTTATGTTACAATTTTCCATGTTCATTGAATATTATAACTGATGATAGATCACTAAAACATATACCCACAGTAAAACTTAGTTACTTAAGATAGTTATATAGTATGAAGACTCTCTCCACTGCTATTTAATAGCTTGTAAGATTTCAACTTCTTTTTTAATATGTTTTTTAGTTGTAGATGGACACAATATATTTGTTTTATTTATTTATTTTTATGTGGTGCTGAGGATCGAACCCAGTGCCTCACACATGCTAGGCAAGTGCTCTACCACTGAGCCACAAACCCGGCCCAGATTTCAACTTTTTAATGCCTCTAGAAGAAGGCAATTTGATATGTTGGGGCATACATAGTAGTATAAGGTAGGACTTGTATAGAATCCCTTGACTACCAATGATCTATTATGTAGGTGCATGACCAGATCTCAGCTCTTCAACCATAAAATGGAAATAATGTCTGACTTACAAAGCAAAGGTACTTAATATTAAAAAATACATTTCCTAGCATCTTGGGACCTCCCTAAATTCCATTCAGCTTTGCCATGTTACAGACGTCCATCATAGATTAAAATAAGTTGAAAGGTCAAAATGAAAGTATATTTGTCAAAGGGCCGGTTGTAGATGACCTTCACAGTAATCACTCTAAAACTTGCTTCCTTCCTTATTTTCCTTTTGAATGTTCTTCATGTAAAAAAAAAAAGAAAAAGAAAAAAAATGAAAGAAAGAAAATGGTTATTTGCTTTCTGACACTTGGAATTGATTTATGGAGGACATGGTAGCAGGAGTACAGCAAAGGTGAAACATTAAAAGCACTATCAATACACAGACAGAGGTCAAGCCATAAAGCTTTTCTTTGTAAACTAATGCACAAAATACAAGGGGTGTGTTAGAAAAAACTTGGAGCTGTGAAATGATATGCAAAATACATTAATGAAATTATTTTGGTAGATTATTTGAATGTTCAAAATCATTTTTTAATATAGTGGACTAGGTGCTTAGTGTTGAAGATGTGTGTGTGTGTGTGTGTGTGTGTGTGTGTGCATGATCAAAGTTAACAGTAACAGTGATTTTACTTTGTAGACTTATACTAATGGCTCAGATATAATTCCATTCCCAGATCAGCCTCAGGAATGCATCATGGAAGATAATTAATAGGAAAGACAGAAGATTCATCCATAATCATTAAAGCTATTATAGTCCACATATACTAGTAAATATTCCAAACTGGCTATGCCATTTAACATATATCCAGAACCAAAAGGCTACCTGACAACAAAAGTAACAGTAATCTAGCAATCCTTGCTTTATGTAACTAAATTTATATTTTTAAATGGAGAATCATATTTGAGGACACCTCATATGTTTGGAAGTTAGTACATGTCACTTAGAATTAGTTATTATTTATTCAAGTTGCTGTCTTCCTTTTTCCTTTTATATTGACAATTTAAAGAACCTTGAAGCTTTCTTCCCTTGACTAGATGTGTATCTTATTCATTTCTGGAACTTCATGACTGATTCTTCATGGCTGGTCTCTAATAGGTATCATAGTTTCAGGAGGCTCCAGGAGTCAGGACCATGTACACCTTACTTTCAGTTATGGGGCTAATACCTACCTTATAGAGTGAAGGAGCAAGAGATCCTTACTGAGGATAAGCCCCTGCATCCATATTAAGGACACTTCTGTGGTTATGCTTCCTGCTTTTTAAAGTGAAAGTAATTACTTGCATCATTGTGAAGATTATGTGAGGGAAGAGGGAATGCTTTTAAAGTTAGGGCTCCTTCCTATATGCTCTTATAGTTCCAGGTAACATTTGTCACACTTATAATCTCATTTTTGAATCTTCAATGTTTTGTACAGTTGTAAGCTGTAAAATGGATACCGATCTATTTTTCCTGTATTTGTGTTCCTAGAATCTAGCATGGTCCTTTGCAAAAGACTAGATACTCAGTAAATATTGGAATAAAAATGGAGGGATGTGTATTCTCCTGTTGTCACCCAGCTTTTATTAGTTCTTTATGTGAATAAAATAATTGTGAAATCTCACAACATATTTTAAATTAATTAGAGAAAAATTGGAAGTCATTCAGAGATTGAGAAGCTTTGAAGCTATATTATTTAGTGAGTGAAAAATCTGGGTGAGTTTAGCATGGAGAAAAATAGATATGATAGCTATCTTCAAATGTTTGAAGGATTGTTATGTAGTTTAGAATACAATCTTTTTTTTTTTTTCTGAATAGCCCCAAGAGGTACAAAAATCCAAAGCTCCTGGATTTCAGCTCAGAGGACTCAATCAAGAGCCCTTTAACAGTTAGAACTTTGAAAGGAAGGAATTGGTGCTTCAAGTAATGGTGTATTTTCTAGTACTTAAGATATCCGAACATAGGCGAGGTGATGGGAAGTAGGGACCTGAGAGTTGTAAAAGGGGATTTATGAATCAGTTGAGTGATTAGGAGGGGTGACCTTTAAAGTCCTATAGAATTTTAAGAGCCTGTATTGTGAGAGTTATACTCTCAACAAGAGAGAGGCAAGGCAGACAAAAGAACCAAAACGATATGAAGATATCAGGAAATCCTAAAGGTTAAGAGGAAGAAGAAAAGTAGACCACAGGCTAACTGTAGAGTTCAGGTGTTTGCCCAGATCAGCATTATCTAGTTAGAAAACCTTGGGGAGCCTTGTGAAAATCTTTAACACAGCACAAAACAATACTAACAAAAACTGAAGTTCCAGGATTTTCTATCCTATTTCTTCTTTGGTCTTTTATTGCAAATAACTCAGAAAGAATCCATTTAAAAGTCACAAATCTATTTTTGTTTTATTTTATTTTGATTTTGGTAATGGGGATTGAACTCATGGATGCTTTACCTCTAAGCTGTAACACCATTCCTATTATCATTATTATAATTATTTGAGACAGCATTTGGCTAAGTTGCTTAGGGCCTCACTAAATTGCTGAGGCTGGCCTTGAACTTGCCATACTCCTGCCCTAGCCTTCTGAGTTGCTGGGATTACAGGTGTGCACCACTGTGCCCAGCAACATAAATTTATTTTTATTATAAAAAAATCTCTCTTAAAGGTTTTGACTCTTTAAAAAAGAACAGTTATAAAAATCCTCTTCTGAAATATATATCAAATATTTTACATATGGATGACTAGAATATGGCAATGTTTACCAAATCCTTAGAGACTCCTGACAGTACCGTGTATTCAGTATAAAACCTTAAATGACTTGCCTACTATTCACTCATTCAACTCATGCTTGTTTAGTATGTAGCCACCAGTGAGTCACTTACTGTGGAAGGCACAGAGAATATTGCATTGAATAAAGCAAATATAGCCCCTGATGGAGTTTTTAATCTAGTGGTGAAAGATTACAAGAGGTACAGTTATTAAATAACTGCATAATTAGTTGCACCTGTGACTCTGAAATGTAGAAGCCAATTTCTATAGGATAGTACTTCTCAAACTGTCACATTATCAGCCAGGTAAAATTTTTCTATGTGTACTATCCTGTGACCTATAAGATATTTAGCAACATTCCTGACATGGGCCTACTATATCACCTGTATCCCAATATCACTCCCTTTTATAACAACAAAAATGTCCCATACATTGCCAAATATCCCTCCTTGGGAAAAATTGTCCCTGGTTGAAAATCAGTGATCTAGGGTCTGGTGTTTCTAATGGAGCAATATTTAAGGAACCTAATATAGGCTAAATGTTGGTATTGATAAAACATTGGAATATAGCCACTGCCCACAATCAGCTACAGTCTACTTTCTCTAGGGCTTTGAGATGAAATATTAGGTCATTTATTTGTATAATTTTTATTCTTTTAATGAATGAGCTCAGTACAATTAACTTTCCTCTTTGCACTGCCTTCATAGTGTCCCAGAGATTTTGATATGTTGTGTTGGTGTTCTCATTTACCTCTAAGTATTTTTTTTAATTCTTCCCTGATTTCTTCTGCTATCCATTCACTGTCTCCAGGTAGTTGAAATAGCTTCTGTTTTTTGTTTTATCACTGATTTCTAGTTTCATTCCAATATGATCTGATAGAATACAGGGTAGTATTTTTTTAATATGCTAAGAGTTGCTTTGTGGTATAACATATGGTATATTTTAGAAAAGGATCCATGTGCTGCTAAGAAGAAAGTGCATTCTCTTCTTGATGGATAAAATACTCCATACATGTCCATTAAGTCTAAAATATTGATCACATTATTTAGTTACATAGTTTCTTTGTTTAGTTTGTTTGGAAGATCTATCCAGTGGTGAGAGAGGTGTGTTAAATTACCCCATATTGTTGTATTGTGGTCTATTTGATTCTTGAAATTGAGAAGGGTTTGTTTGATGTACTTAAATGCTCCATTGTTCCATTGTTTGGGACATGAATATTTACAATTGTTACGTCTTGTTGATGTATAATTCCTTTCAGCACTGCGAAATGCCCTTCTTTATCTCTCCTGATTAATGTTGGTTTGAAGTCCACTTTATCTGACATGATGATGGAAACCCCTGCTTGTTTATGCAGTCCATGTGAGTGATATGTTTTTTCCCAACTTTCACCTTCAGTCTTTGGATGTCTTTTCCAAGGAGGTGAGTCTTTTGATGACAGCATATTGTTGGGTCTTTTTTCAAAATTCAATCTGACAGTCTATGTCTTTTGATTGATGAGTTTAGGCCATTATAATTCAGGATTATTATTGAGGTATGATTTGTATTCCCAGTCATTTTGGTTTATTTTTGGTTTTTAATTTGACTTAGTTTCTCCTTTGACTTATCCTTTAGTATAGTTCCTCCCTTTGCTGGTATTCTTTTTTTTTTCATTCCCTCCTCATGGAATATTTTGCTGAATATGTTCTCTAGTGCAGGCTTTCTAGTTGTGTGTTCTTTTTTTTTAAAAAAAAGGTCTATTTTATTTGTTTATTTTATGTGGTGCTGAGGATAGAACCCAGTGACTCACACATGCTAGGCAAGTGCTCTACCGCTGTGCCACAACCCCAGCCCCTCTAGTTGTGCATTCTTTTAACTTTCATTTATCATGGAAGGTTTGTATTTCATCTTTACATCTGAAGCTTAGTTTTGCTGGATATAAAATTCTTGGTTGGCATCTATTTTCTTTCAGAGCTTGATATATACTATTCCAGGACCTCCTAGCATTGAGGGTCTGGGTTGAGAAATCAGCAAAGATCTGAATTGGTTTCCACCATGTATAATTTAGGTTTATTTTGTCTGTAGCAGCTTTAAAATTCTACTCTTATTCTGTATGTAAGTCACTCTCATTATAATGTGCCTTGGTGTAGATATGCTGTAATTTTGTACATTTGGGGGTCCTGTAAGCCTCTTGTAGTTGATTTCCCATTTTATTATTTAGATTTGGGAAACTTTCTGATACTATGTCATTTAAAGATTATACATTCCTTTGGTTTGCATCTCTAAGCCTTCATCTATCCTGATAAATCTTAAATTTGTTTTTTTTTATGTTATCTCAAAATTCTTGGAAGTTCTATTCATGGTTTCTTACCATCTTCTCTGTATGGTCGACTTTATTATTTTGAAAACTATATATTTTGTCTTCATTATCTGAGGTTCTGTCTTTCAAATGGTCTAGTCTGTTGGGGATACTGTCCATTGTATTTTTAATTTGGTTTATTGTTTCCTTCATTTTGAGAATTTCTGCTTGATTCCTTCTTATAATTTCTGCCTCATTATTGAAGTGATCTTTCACTTCCTGTATTCTCTCTCTGATACCATCCTTTATTTTGAAAATCAGTCTAACCATGTACCTTCTAAACTCCTTCTCTGACTTTTCCTCTACTGTGTTGTCTATGGATTCTATTGTTGGAACATCTTGGTTTGTTTGAGGTGCTTTCTTCCCTTGTTTGTTCATGTTGGTTGTGTGTCTTCCCATCTAGAGATATGGGTCTGAGGCAGTACAGTTTCTATCCTGTAGTCTTATAGTGTCCCTAAGCTTTCCAGTACTTCACCTCTAAGGGGGAGATCAATATTAACAGGACCCAATGAAAACAATATACAGCCTTAAACCAAATAGCTCCTATTAAGGTGTCTACAGTTTTGTCACAATAAACAAAAATTATGTATTCAATTATTATCTAAAATATAAACAGTAAGCTTGCTAAAATGCTTTACTGTTTCAAATGATGGAGACATAGGGAACAGAATTAATATAGGATGTGATGTTTGTGAGGGAGAAGGAGAGAAGATAGATGTAAAAATTTATAGTAAAAGCAATTGAGGAATTAATAGAGGTTGCCTGTTAGCATGAGAAAAGTGAGAAAGAATCCAGGGAGACAGATAAGTGAGAAAAAAAATATAAAAAGATTTTTAAAGAATATTTATTTTTTAGTTTTACATGGACACAATATCTTTATTTTATTTTTATGTGGTGCTGAGGATCGAACCAGTGCCTCATGCATGCCAGGTGAGTGTGCTACCACCTGAGCCATATCCCAAGCCCCAAAAAAGATTTTTTAAAAAATAAAAATATAAGAATACACATATCAGATACAGCACTAATCTCTAGGGTATATAAAGAATTCAGAAAGCTAAACACCAAAAAACCACACAAATAGCCCATACAATAAATGGGCCAAGAACCTGAAGAGACACTTCTCAGAAGATGAGGAACAATCAATCAACAAATATATGAAAAAATGTTTATCATCACTAGCAATTAGAGAAATGCAGATCAAAACTACTCTAAGATTTCATCTCACTCCAGTCAGAATGGAAGCTATTATGAATACAAACAACAATAAGTGTTGGTAAGGATGTGGGGGAAAAAGGCATACTCATACACTGCTGGTGGGACTGCAAATTGGTGCAATGAATATGGAAAGCAGTATGGAGATTTCTTGGAAATTTGGGAATGGAACCACCATTTAACCCAGCTATCCCTCTCCTCAGTCTATACTCAAAAGACTTAAAAACAGCATACTACAGGGAAACAGCTACATCAATATTTATAGCAGCACAATTCACAATAGCTAAACTGTGGAACTAACCTATATGCCCTTCAGTAGATGAGTGGATAAAAAAAATGTGGCATATATACACAATGGAATACTACTCAGCAATAAAAGAGAATAAAATCATGGCATTAGCAGGTAAATGGATGGAGTTAGAGAAGACAATACTAAGTGAAGTTAGCCAATCTCCAGAAAACAAATGCCAGATGTTTTTTGTTTTTGTTTTTGACATAAGGAGGCTGATTCATAGTGAGATAGGGAGCAGGGTCATGGGAGGAATAGACAAACTCTAGATAGGGCAGAGGTGTTAGAAGGGAAGGGAGGGGGCATAGGGTTATTAATAATGGTGGAATGTGATTATTACTATTCAAAGTACAGGTATGAAGACACAAATTGGTGTAAATATACTGTGTATACAAGCAGAGATATGAAAACTGTGCTCTATATGTGTAATAATAATTGTAATGCATTCCTCTGTCATATATAAATAAAAAAGAATATATACCAAAACTGTAATATACTATTCAAACATCCCATTCCTCAACATATTGATGCATGAAAAATATTTGGATTCAAAGATGGTAGAGATGTGAAAGAGAGGGCCAAAAATAATAGTCTCAATGGAAATTTGAAAAATTGTTTCCCTTGGCTTTCAAAAGTTTTATCAGCTTCCCTTCTCCATTGATAGGTGGGGTTGTGTGAAGTTTGATGGTAGCTCCAGCCTGGTGGGTGCTGGACAAGTAGGTGGGGTGAGCCAATATTAAAATGCCCTCATACCTTCTTCTAGTCTTCCCACCCCTTATAGCCAGCCCCTTCCAAACCTGTGTACTTCAGGACTCACTGAGCTGGAGAGAGCCAGGTTCTCTCTAGTGTTAACAATCTGTGCTCCCCAGGGGAAATGCCCCCAGTCTCTGGCTTTCCACAGGCTTGCCTGGCCCAGATTGTCCCACATAGACCCAGCTGCAATCTGGCAGACCTAGGCTTCAGCTTCCCCAAATCTACCTTGAACAGCTAAAGTCTAATAAAGAAAAGAAAATACATAACTAGTTAATTAATAGTATGTTAAGTGCTATATAACCTTCATTAAAAGACTTGTAGCCTACACCATGAATTCAAATTTAAGCTTTTTGGGTAGAAATCCTGGCTTGGATAGTGACTTAGTGATGTCTTGCCTTGGTTTAATCATCAGTAAAATAGGACTAGTGGCTCCACTTCATAAAGAATAGGACCACCCACTTACCAATCTCTTTCGGATGATAACATGAGGTCATATAGGGCAAAAAGCACCCTAGAACATGCCTGGTACTTAGTAAAAAGAAAGAGGAGGAGAAAGAGGAGTCTGGAATTATTTTTGTTCTGTAATAGGCCATATTTGTGATTCAGAGGCTTATGCCACATATATTCAGTTCTGTGCTTGTAGTATAAAATCAGTCATGGACAATTCTTAAATTAATGAGTATGAATGTATTTTCAACAAAACTTTACTTATAAAAACTAACTTTGACAGTGGAATGAATCTGACATAACTTTCTTATGTACATATATGAATACACCACAGTTAATCTCAATATCATGTACATCCACAAGACTGGGATCCTAACTAGAATAAAATATTTTCTATGTTCCTATAAATATATCAAAATAGATTCTATTGTCATATATAACTAAAAAGTACAAATAAAGAAGCTGAGAAAAACAAACAACAACAAAAAAGAACTAGAGTTTCTGAAACTTGTGGGTACATACAAAATAATATGATTTAAAGTTTATATTGAAGAACATTGTGTGTGTATACATATGTGTTTAAATTGCTGAGAATGTTATGAATAAATAATATAATGTGGAAGTACTTGTCCCTCCAGATTTTGACAACTCTCCAAGGTGATTCTGATCAAAATTATTGGCACAAGCCTAGAAAAATGAGTTAGTTGATTGAATCTAACTGAGAATCTAGAAAATCATCTAAACAGAGGATATTTTAATGCTTTATGAATAACTTATTTAATAAATAGTGTCCTGTAATTGACCATTCACATGAAGTGGAAATGTACTACATCTCTAAAAGTCTACAAAAATATACTCCTATTACTTTAAGAAGCTAATTAGAAATCTAATTTAATAAAAGTGATCAAGGAAAATGTAGGAACCTCTAAGTTTGTGGTGAGAGGGTTTTAATAAGACATAAAATTTAGAAAACATAAAACATAAAATTGTCAGTATGAATTAATTAAAAAAGCTTCCAGATAGTAAAAGAAACTATGAACAAAACTAACTAAATAAATAATAGAGGAGGAATTGCAAAATGTATGACCAATAGAAGTTAATAATACTAACATATGAAGAGTATATGAAAAGGCATTTAATTGTAAAGGACAAACACATGGCCTATAAGCATATGAAATGAATATACACATTATGTAATACATATGTTAAGTCTGTTTGATTTACTTTCTCTCTCTTTTGATGGAACCACTTTCTGCCAAGTAACAAATTCTATTTTGTCACCATTAGAAATGCATATGATTCCAATCCATGATCTTTATTATGCTGCAGTTGTCAAAAAATTATACCTTTCAGTCATTTAGAAATCCTATAGAATATTACTGAGTTGTTTTTACACTTTGTAGCAAACTTGGATATACATTTTTTTTTGTTGGTGCATATAGTTTTTGTGATCTACCCCTTTTCCCCCCAAAATTGATTGTGTTAATTTGAAATTTGAAAAAAAAAATCAACAACATCTGTTTCTGAAATTTTCATAAATGTTATTTTGGGATTAAAAAGTTTTAAATTGTCTATTATAAACAAGCAGACTTTCTTTGTTTCTTAGAAGCTTTATATTAAATGGATTTTTAATTCATAGACAGCATATTGTGATTAAATTTCCCCATGAGCTTCATATTTCTGTTTTCAAAGCAGAAACTAGTGTGGTGCATTTACTGTCCTTCAGAACAGTGTTGTAGAATAATTTTAGCATACACATGTATCTCCTTCTTAGAGTGGTATAACTCTTTGAAAAGTAAGGGATTTTTTTTTCCAGCTAGATCACCTCTGACTCAAACTTCCTGAGAGAGAGGCAGGAGTGGACTAAAATAAAGAAATAGAGTACAAAAATGTAATGCTTTCCTGTAATACAAATAACATGAAATGACCCTGAATGACATCCTTACTCTTTTCTCCTCATTTTTCCCACTAGTATGGTTCTGGTCAATTATAAACATTGACATTTACAGTGGGCCCTTCTGTAAAAAAGATGCCAAATTGGAAATGATTTATTTTAGAAACTGAAAGGGTATATATATATATATATATATGATTACATATATATACATATAACTTTTTGCATTAATATATATTCATATAACTTTCCATATATACATACCTATCCTCACAATCAGTGTATAGAGAACCACACATACTCACATACACACCAAAATCATGCCTAATGAAAAAAGTGCAGAATAGTATAATACAATGCAATGATGTTTGAAAAATTTCCAAAAACATTTAAATTTGAAAAGAGTGACAAATGGTAATAAAGAGAAAAAATAAAAGAAAAAATAACAATAAAAAGAAAGAATCTTTAGAGACATAGGGCTTGTTTGCAATGCCACGTTCAAATCTGTTGGTAGGGATGGATTTTCATTCTTTATATTTAGTTTTAACTCTGTTCTTCTGAGTCATTAACCTAGCTGCCCACTGGGTATAGTACCTCTTATCTTCTAATATCCCAATATAGGGTGGGAAAGCCTGAGAAGTCCTGATGAATTGTGTAAACCTTAAGTGGGTGTGATGTAGAGTTCGAAGTTGGAATTTCCATTTATTGGAATTTGCACTTGGGTGGGTTTGAGATTTATTGATGGGTATTTGAGATTTGGTCCATGCCCTCTATTTGTGGGGAGTTACCCATCTCTGCTTGACTTCTAGATCTCTAAGGCTTCTTGTAAAATCTACTTTTAGGGCATAGGAATTAACCCTCTACAGGTTTCACCTTTGCTGCTATGAATGAGAGCTACCAGGTATTCATCTTGAAGTGCCAACATGCTGTATGGCTGCTGTGTCTTCCCAATAGGTCCTATGGGGCACCAGCAACAATGGTAGTATTCTCCCTTGGGATACCATGGCTGAATGTATCAGGCAAAATTTTCTTTTTGCCTGTTTCATTCTTTCTGTTTCAGGTACCAGCTGGGAATTGGTAACTTCTTTTATGAAGTCCCAGTCCCCTGTCTGTTCACAGCTGCACAACCTGCACAGGGACATATTTTCAGCATCTGGGAGCATTTTCTGCATCTGCCAGTGTGTTCTGTGCCCAAAGAACTCTTTCTGTGCTGTGCCTGCGGAGCACCCTCTTTGCCCACCGAAGGGTTTACACCAGAACCCGTGAACTGCCTTCCACTCCTGTGTAATGCTTTCCATGCTTGAGAAACAGCATCTGCCCCTGGGGTGAACAGTTTTGGACTTGTTTTCACTGACCCATTCCCCCCTACCAACTCTGTGTTTATTAATATCAGTCTTTCTCTGCAATCCACAAGTTTTCCCCAAGTCAGTTTCTCTTTATTTTTAAAAATTCCTTTATCTATTGGCCACACATTTCTTTTGTCTGCCCTCCCTACTCTGCTCACCTGCTGCTGCTGGTGGCCAAGCTGGTGTTTTTTCAAGGTATTATTTAGTATGATCAAATTACTGAATTTCTGTGGTTCCATGGATTTTTGTTACAGTTCAGTATTAAGTTTCAGTGAAATTCCTTAGTTACTCACCTCATTGAGAAGCAGTTTTCCTGCTTTGTAAGGCTTCTGGGAAGTGGTTCCTTTTATCTATTCTGCCATCCTCTTTTCCCTAAAGTTAAGCATTCTTCTGAACAACAACAAAAACAATGAAGAAGGTGAGAGGAAACTTTCTGAGGTGATGCATATATTTATGACCTGGATGGTGGCAATACAAATGATGGTGTTTCATGTTGTATATGGATCCCCAAATTCATCAAGATGTGTACATTAAACATAGCAGACTTTTAATGTTAATCATGCTTCAATAAAGTAGTTGTGAAAAGAGTAAAGAAAAATATATAAGAGTGGTAGTGTAGTTCAGAGAGTATTTATTATTTATAAATAGCAACATTAGAATCATTCTCATAAAGAAAGGTATATCTGGAAATATAGTATTTCAAGACAAGAAATAATATGAACAAAACAACAAAGAAAAAAAATTGGTGAGGAATACTTTAGTATGCTTATGGAAGTCAAGAGAAATTCTATTTTGTTTTGAGAGTGTGAGGTACTCGTCAATATATAATGAGAAATAGCTATGAATATAGGATGGTTGAGAAAATGCTGCTTTAAAAGATTAGAGCAGGTGCGGTGGGGCATGCCTATAATTCCATTAGCTTTGGAGGCTGAGGCAGGAGGATTACCAGTTCAAACCCAGCCTCAACAATTTAGCGAGGCCCTAAGCAACTTAGTGAGATCATGTATCACAATAAAAATTAATGAAAGGGCTGGGGATTTTGCTTACTGGTTAAGGTCCCCTGGCTTCCATACCTGGTATTAAAAAAAGAACATTGGGTCATTTATGAATCCTTCATTTGAAATTTAAATAATCCTCAGAAATATTAGTAGAACTGACTAATAATAACATACTTTATGCCTGAAAGGACAGTATATTATAGGAGAGATAGGATTTCTTGTCTTTCCTGAGATCGTGTTTACTTATTTGAATGTAATTTAAAAAATGAAAACAAGCAAAGGTAATATAAACACCCGTTGTTCAACTATATTATTGCCTTGTATCTTCAATTAGAAACATACAAATTAGAATTCCAAAGTCTTAGCTTCCTCTTTTTCAAAATGAATATAATAGTATCCACCCCAAGGTGTTGAGAATATTAAATATTGCCTTCAGTCTGAAGTTCTGAGTAGAATGCTTAGCATATGACTATGGCTGTAGCTTCTTTTGTTGCTATTTCTGGGTAAAAACTTCCTAAATCTATTACATGTGTTTTGTGTGAATGAAGAGTAAGATATTTCTCCTATTACTCATTTAGACAATAAATTAAAGTTAAGATTTAGAAGCTGAGGTCTTTAATTTAAACATAGCATCTTTATTTAGAGTATGTACTAGAAAATATCTAAATTAAGATGAAATTATATCCCTAAATTTAGTTAAGAAGACCCATTAATATACCAAGTTCTCAAAATGTATGTTACTTAAACTTTTAACTACTTGAAATTACTTAATTTTGACTGCTGAGTCTTTTTCTGTAGATAATTTCTCCAAAAGTTTCTAATATTAAAGGTAATATTATAGCTCACTAATAGCAAACTATTTCTGCTACTTTGAGGTATTTTTACAGGGTGCTAATTGTGCCAAATCAAGACATTGAATTTGTATGATTTTTTAGGTTAATATTAGCATAAACTTGCATTGTTTTTTTTTATCAGAAGCAGTGCAAGAATAGTAAATGCTAAATATTTTTCCAACATGACAGAACTGTCAAATATCACACCCTTTACATTGTCATTGGTCTGCTGGGATTTTGTGGCAAAGATGTTTATAAAAGAAAAGGGCAAAAAAGGGAAAAAAGAACAAGAAAAAGGCAAAGTAAACTAAATGAATTACCAGGTACCCCTAATATTAGGCACACTTTTTCTTTCATTGTTATAATTAGCTAATATACTAATTGAATGTCAAGGGGACTTGAGTATATTGATCTGTACTTATTTGAGTACTAATAAATTTATATCAGTGGTATATATGGTGTTTTTCCATAAACCTAAATTATATGATTAATAATGTTCCCTTAAGACTCTGAAATGTATTTACTCCAGGTTCCTAATAGGTTCTTATACTTGTTTACATGAATGTCTTATATTATATTATAAGACTTATATTCAAAAGTCTTCATTATTCTAACGCAACTCCAACTCATTGAAGAATCTTATGTGTTTTGACTTCCTCCTCTAAGATTTGCATACTTTATGAAAAATGGACCACTACACTATCCATTTTAGATTCTGACCAAAGATACATGCTTAATGGAGAGACCATGAAAGTTTTTTTAAAAAGTTTTAGAAACAAAGAATTTAAGATTTCTTTTAATATTCTTAGTGATAATCTAAAGTGATTATGAGTCCTTCTGAATAATGTTATTTATCTAACATTATAATTACTATTCTTTAAAGTAACACTATTGAATTATTTGGTATAAGATGAATTTTATCACTATGGTTTCAGTCTGAAATCCCCATTTAAAAAATCATAGTTTCTAAGTAACCATGAATCCTCATAACTTCATTAGACCTTAGCAGGTTTGTGCAGAGTATATTATTCTTTTTAAGATGGCATTGAACTTCCCAATTTATCTACATTTAAAATCATTCTGTGTTTTTTATGAATAAGGGCAACAATTTTTCTGAAAATATATTAACTTCTTTGGGAAATGATTTCTGACATACAGAAGATATTTTAAAAATTATTTACAAATTATGTACAGTTTTAAAATTTGCATATCACTAATGGTTACTAGTATTAGTAACACCAAAATATTATTGCCATTTGTAACTTAATGTATACCTTTATATTCCTTAAAATGATGTGTAAGGTAGGCAATCTTATTCTTGGTTTCTCTGCAAGACAACTGAGACTTAAAGAGGTAAAACGATATACCCAAAGCTTCTTGGCTCTTAAGTGGAAGATATATGGAGTCTATGCAAATGATATATGGGCCTTTTCATTCATTCATACCTTTATAAGATATATTAAACACTTATCATGTGCCAGAAACAGTGCTTAGTATTAGGAATTCAAAGGTATATAAAGCATATTCCTTTTTCTAAAAGTATAGAGTTTTTTGAGTAAAACAGCCCTGTAAATGCAAATACATATTTAGAACATAAAATAGTATGTTATTAAAATTGTTTCCAAGTGGGGAAAATGAAGGCCACATAGAATGATGTGGCATTGTAGGATATAGCAAAAGGTCAATAATAAAAGCAGAGTTTGGCTTGTTCTGGAATTTTTGAGATCGTCAATATTTTGAGTATAGTATTCATGATTGATTATGTGAATGTCTGTATTGGGAACAGAAGGAAGGAGGAATGGCAGTATAGAAATTAATTAGGTGGTAAAAACCTGACAGTATGGAAATTTATACTGCAAGATGTGGAGGAAAAGATGTTAGGGTTTCCATGAAAGGTCATGGGAATGGGGCTAGAAGGAAGCAGGCAAATTAGAGAATCAATTCTGATTTAGAGAACTGTATATAGAGACAGGAATGGTGAAAAAGAAAGGGAGGAGTAAAGGATGACCTGAAGACTTCTGGCTTGGAAATCACTAAAATTAAAAATAAAGAAAGAAAAAATTCAAATTGTTGACATATTGGGGCTGAGAGGGTAGTTCAGTGGTAGAGCATTTGCCCAGAATGCATGAGTCCCTGGGTTTCGTCTCTAGCACCATAACAAAAAGTGAAAAAAATAAAGAATTGTTGACATATTATGTTTGATATTGACATAGAGTGTACTGGTGAGGACAGTTCACAGAAAATTTAGACATTGAGTTTTGGTAAGGGTCAGAACTAGCAGCTGTATCCTAATAAACTTATAAATCACAGGTTGATAAACACCACCCCACAGAACACACTTGACTCACCATTTATTTTTGGAAAATAAAGTTTTATTGAAACCCAGTCACACCTATTTGTCTACATTCAGTCTATGGCTGCTTTTGACCTATGACAGCAGATTTGAGTAGAAACAAAGATTGTATGAACTTTGAAGCCTAAAATATTTATTCTCTAGACTTTTTACAGATAGTATTCACTAGTACCTGCTGTAGATTTTAGTTAAACCTTTCAGAGTGAAAGAGATTCTATGGGGAAATATCTGAACAGAAAAACTAAAAGGTTCACCCACAATAACTAGATTTCTTTCCGAAGAAAAAATTGCCTGTCTCTTTTAAGCATGGCAAAAGAGTCCCCAATGACTGAAAATAGGTCATATTAAGTGTTGATGTGGGTAATACAGTTAAAAAAATTCTATCTGTTCATATGGCAAAAAATAAAACATTATTATGAGAAACAAGAGATACAAAATGTACAGAATTTTAACAGTGAAAAAAAATGGAATAAAAGCATGAGAATGAGTTTCTAAACTAAAAAATTATATACTGTGAGAACTGGAAATCAAAGAATTACTCCAAATTCCTTTGAAGTCTGAGAACGAGGCTCACAACCAAGGAAGGATTAGGGATCAATAAAATAAACAGGGTGTTACACAATAAAATGTCAATCCAGAGCTATAAAAATACCAACATTGG
The DNA here is from genome assembly GCF_001458135.2 of Marmota marmota marmota. Classification (NCBI taxonomy): domain Eukaryota; kingdom Metazoa; phylum Chordata; class Mammalia; order Rodentia; family Sciuridae; genus Marmota; species Marmota marmota. Next base: position 20,726,059 of record NW_026000249.1, on the reverse strand, counting down.
TTATATTGAAAACAGTAAAACTGAAGGAGAAAGCTATCAGTTTATACCACTATGTTTCATTCTTTGCCTTACTCTGTAAATACTTCAAATTATAACATTTTTATTAACAATGAAAGCAGAACTAGTAGAGTGGGGAGATTAGAAGTTGGGCAAAGCCTGTACTCATTTTTAATTTTCTACTGTGTATACTCATTATTTTGTTATATATATATATATATA
>NW_026000249.1:20706398-20724816 GCF_001458135.2 Marmota marmota marmota | reverse complement strand
TATATATATACACACACACACATTTTAATGTGTGTATATATATACACATTTTAAGATATATATTAAAACAGAAAACTTGCAACATTGCTCAAGCTGCATATTTTCTACAAGACTATCTGGATGATTCTAATCTTGACATTTCAATCTTACCTTGACATTAGAATAAAGGAGAGAGCTTTGAAGAAGCACCATGTAGATGCCACAGTCCAGATTAATCAAATTATTGTGAGGGAGTGCATTATACTTCTGTGTTTCTGTAAAATTCTCTGTAGAGTATAAGGTACAGCCATGCTGAGACCACTGAGAAGAAACTAAACATTAGGTAGGTTGAAGATAGGGCCTAAGGCCACATGGATAGTTCCTGGAAATTCTGACTCTAAATCACAGTTCCCCATTCATTGACACTCCAGTATGAGGAATTGCCTTCAGTACTAATGTCTTTTATGCTAAAAGAAACAAATTCAAATGCTAGCAGATAAAAAAAAAAGGAGTTCAGAATTTTATTTGGGCACAAATATCAGTAAGAATATTTCCCTCAGAACTACCACTTCCTTGTTCTAACACATTACTAGGGTGGTGAGAAAACTAAAGTGCATATATAAATTAAGTGATTCTGATATGCCAGTTTATATTTCTTATTATAGGCAATAGCTGAATTTCTTAAAACTGCTGTCCTTATACTAGAGTATATGTAACTTGTGAGTACATGAAAATTTTCAAGGGTTAAGGAACATAGTTCTAATGAAGTTTATTTCTACATCTTCATCTTTTCTTTTATACTCTTAAACTGAACTGAATTGCCTGAAAAAAAAAAAAAAAAGGTACCTGTGGTGAAGACTTCAGGCTGCTTCTCCTTTCTCACCACCCCTTTTTAAACTGCCTGCTTAATTTTCATTCACCTCTAATTTTACAAGGGCTTCATACAAAAGGAACAAAAATAACTTTAACAACTGGGCAATACAGGTTTTTTGCAAGGGTGGTTGCTGCTAATTTTGCTTTCAACTAAACCTGAAGAGAAGACCTGTCAGCTTATGATGGTCTTAAAAATAAACTTTGATGATGGATCATTGTATACTGTTAGCATCTACCATGGGAGAAACTGATGGAATTAATCAACATTACTAAAATAAAATTACTTTCATTAATTTATACTCACTTATTCAAATAATATTTATCAGCATTTGCATCTATAAAAATGAAAAACAGTGATAGAATTATTGTCGAAACTTTTAAAATTCTAGAAATAATTCATATTCTTTCATAGATACATACATAAATTAATTATTAATTCCCCATAAACCTTATTTAGAAATGCAGTTTTGATAAAATTTTATTTCATTTGTCAAAATTTGTAATTATTGCTTTGATCTATATACCATTAATAAATGAAATTATACCTCAATCCCAAGGAGATTTTTACACTTTAGCTTATAGATACAGGAAAAAAAACTGTACATACATGTTGTTGTTTCAGAAGAGTAAGATAAATGATCAATAAAATTTGTCAAGTATAAACATATCTCTTTTATTTAAAAATATCTGTATCTACAATGTGCCTAAAATTATATAATTGTAATAATTTTAACTAATGATGAAAATAAAATTTTCAATCTATATTTAAAACTAAATAAGGAGTAGTAAGTTTCTCAAAATTTTTCTTATGTTTTACATAAACAATATTTGGAGATAGTTGATCAGTATCTATAACAGGAGATGTGTATTTGTAGTTTCTGTCAAATTCCAATAGTCCATCTACTATTTAAGACACTAGAAACTATTCTAAAGAAGATGTCAGATAGAAATCATTGATATGCTCATTTTAAAGAATATATAATCGGGCTCGGGATGTGGCTCAAGCGGTAGCGTGCTCGCTTGGCATGCGTGCGGCCCAGGTTCGATCCTCAGCACCACATACAAACAAAGATGTTGTGTCCGCCGAAATCTAAAGAATAAATACTAAAAAAATTCTCTCTCTCTCCCTCTCTCTCTCACTCTCTCTTTAAAAAAAAAAAAAGAATATATAATCATTTGTTGTTTGGAACTCAATATTATACATGTACATAAATTAAGATTTTGCTCTACAAATATCAAAGTTATGGTTATAAAATGTATAAATTTAAATTACACTGAATTATTCATTAATTAGTGTCACCTCCATTTTGTTAGTAAGAATATATTTTATAGTGTGTGTGTGTGTGTGTGTGTGTGTTTGGACTATTAGGTCAGAGGACAGTACTAACCCAACACAATTATTACAGAAAACATAATTATAATTTTGAGAATTATCTACATGGTAACTGTTTGACTTCGTGGGTAGACAATAAATAGATAGATAGATAGATAGATAGATAGATAAAGGGGTTTTGCTTATTCAAACAAGCTTTGTTTTCCATCTAAACATTTACCCAGATGATTAAACTTTACTAGTTTATTTTTTTCAAAGCATCTCAGTCAGGTGGGTGCTAAATAAACTAAAAAAATCCCACCAGAGTAATTCAAACGTTACCTAAGTCTTAAATGTTTCATTTGCTCACAGTTGGCAATTATTTCGAGGTCCAGGATGCTGATAACATCTTGGATAAATTGGAGTTAAAAGAGAAAAGGGAAAATAACAGTTCTTGGAGATGCTGTGATTTGAGGAAAAGATCTATGTTTGAAATTAAACTAACTTGTATTTAAACTATAGCTTTAGTTTTTAGGCAAGTTGTCCACAGAGCCTACCTTCTGCTCCTTCTGCACAAGGACCCTCCTTTCTAGGATCCTTATGAAGACTCAAAAAGAGATAAATGTTTAGAAGAAGAATAGACATTTCCCAAGTGTTAGTTCCATTACTTTCCCTAATTATAAGATTTGGAAGAAAGTTACAGAAAAGATTGAACAAATTATAGCTGACAAAATAGCAAAAGATAATATACAGGGAAAACCACCTATTAAATTATTTTTTAAAGATGATAGGAATCCTTTTTAAAAAATATTTAATTTTTAGTTTTAGGTGGACACAATGTCTTTATTTCACATTTATGTGTTGCTGAGGTTCGAACCCAGGGCCTCATGCATGCTAGGCGAGCACTTTACCACTGAGCTACAATCCCAGCCCCCTACTAAATTATTTAAAAATATTAGATAAGACTAATTTTGTCAGATATGATAATCAAATACCATCCAAGTTAAATTAAAATGAATGAAATATCTGTTTTTTTCCTGCTTAGTTATTTTTTTTCTTTTCCTCATGTATTCATTGGCTTAATATTGAGGAAGTATAATGTGCTAGACTGTGTTAGTTGTTGACTATATTGAAAATAATAAATATACTCACATATAACTGTGGATTATAAAAATTAATGCTATATATATAATACTACATATTATTATATGAATATATTGTTCTATGAACTGTGGGTAGGAAGTAGAATCTAAGAACAATCATAGGAATCTGCTCATATAAATCTCTCCTTTTGAAATTTGATGATATGCCTTTCATAAACACTACAAACTGTGAGGTGGTTTGAGAATTTGTTAAGCATTTAGTCTGAAAATTTGTTAGATTTCTATTCCATACCATAAGGAAGCTGCAAGTATAGATAGGTAATGCAATGTGTACATATAATTACACATCAAATAAACTCTTTAAAAAATAGCTGCTATATAATATAGTCTTAAGTCATTTCATTTGTTTTTATAGAAATGGTGGGAAATATGTTCCCAGAAGTAGATATATTAGCATTTCAGTGCTCTGACAGTGGAAATAAGCTAGAGGGAAGGAAGGACAAGAGAAATTGTATAATGGGCAAAGCTTTGCTGGAAGTGAAACAACCAGTTTATATTTCAGAGTTGACAGGTTTCCCCTTTTTGGTTTGCAGTCATTGAAGCTTTCAACAACACCTTGCCTATGGCTAGGCTATTTTCAAAGATTCAGACGCTAAACTGAAAATTAAATGAAACTTAATTCCCATTTTAAATTTTCATTATTTTTGAAAAGTGGAAGATTGAAGGAATTTTATAATTGTGATTCTGGTGGAAGAAGTAATTCTGGGAAAGCCTGAATGAGATTCAAGTGAAGGGGATTTGTCTTTTTGGAGTAGAAAGGAATCAACATTATTGTTCTTTTGAAATTGGTCTGGAAGTATATTTTCACATAGAAAATATACTGTATTTTTAGTAATTTTCTTGTCATGTTCCTGTCTTCTTTTCTGTTATAACATAAATTTTGAATTTCTTGTTATATTTAGATCTGTCTCCTATTGTATTAGCTCCTCTAAAGTTATCAAACTACGCAATATTCCACAGATGTCAAAGCAATTATTTTTAGGTTTTAAAACTAAACTATTGACTTTTAAAATTAGCAATATTCTGGGTTGTTTGAAAAAGGAAAGTATTCTCAAATAATGATAATAATCCATTTTAGTAACTCAACAAACACCTTTAAAGTTTGGTATATGAAATACTAACTTCAAACCATAAGATTTTTTGTTTTCAAGTTATCTTAATAGGTTAAGCAGAAGGCAATGATATATAAAATCAAAATATCCATAAATTTTTTTTTACAGTTTTCATGTGACCTCATTGGGCAACCCTTTTTCCTTTCATTAATTTTATTGGTACATACTAATTATACAGAATGGAAGATTTCATTAACACATGTTTATAGCATAATTTGACCAATTTCATTCTAGTACATCCCCTTGCTCACTTCTTCTCCCATCCCTTTGGGTTTCCTCCTTTACTCTAATGGTCTCCCTTCTATTTTCATGAGATCCCTCCCCCCCCCTTTTTTTTATCTAACTTCCACATATGAGAGAATAATTACAGTACTTGTCTTTCTGAATCTGGCTCATTTCACTTTGCATGATGGACTCCAGTTCCATCAGTTTACCAGTAAATGCCAAAATTTTATTATTTTTATGACTGAGTATAATTCCATTGAGTATATAGGCCACATTTTTTAGCCATTTACCTGTTGACAGGTACCTAGGTTGGTTCTATAGGTTGACCATTGTGAATTGCACTGCTGTAAACATTGATGTAACTGCATCAGTGTAGTATGCTGATTTTAGTGCTTTTGGACAAATACTGAGGAGTGGTATAGCTAAATCATTTAGCTAAGTTCCGGTTTTGGTAGGAACCTCCATACCGATTTCTTTAGTGGCTATACTAATTAACATTCCTACCAACAGTGTATAAAGATTCATTTTCCTTTACATCCTGACTAGCATTTATTGTTATTTGTATTCTTGATGATTGCTATTCTCACTGAAATTATGATAGAATCTCAATGTAGTTTTGATTTCTATTTTCTTGATATCTAGAGATGGTGAACTTTTTAATGTAATTGTTGATCATTTATGCTTTCAAAATGCTAGAAGAAAAAAATAGGAGAAATAATCCAATATATAAACATAAGCAGCAAATTCCTCAATAGGATGTTGATACTCAGGAATAATACCAACAATCAATAAATGAGGTGGTGTGAAACTAAAGAAAAACCTTGTGAATAGCAAAATAAACAATGTGAAGGAATAACCTACAGAATGAGAAAAAAATATTTGTCAACTACTCTTCCAACAGAGCATTAACATTTATAATATACAAAGAGTGCAAAACTCAAAATCAAAAACAAAAACAAATAACCCATTGCATAAATGGGCAAACAAACTAAACAGACAATTCTCATTGTGGGACTATTAATACCTACTGTAAAAATGGTCAAGGTAACTAACAGCTATCTTGTTAGATAAGATCATTATTTGGCCATTTTTCTTCTCATCAAATAAAATCTATACCCTTCCTTGAGTATACCTAGACATCATGGACTACAGTTTACATCAATTGGTTTAGGTGAAGGGCAATTTCTAGCATACTCCTCACCCTCAAAAATGTGTAATGCAAATGAGATTAATGTTATTGTTTGAATTCTATCATTTAAAGAACATGAAATTGTTTAAAAATCTCTGTACTTATGAGGAACAAAAGACTCATAGCATATAACACACATTGTAGGGATGGGTGACTAACATCCTGAGGTGTTCCCCTCAAAAGTCTCAATAATACTTGGATGGATCTAGAGCTTCAGGAAGGTTCCAAGTCAATCTGAAGGTAGCCTTCCTGCCACCTCTTTGTAAAACTGGAAAGGCCTTCATTTGAGTATTAACACATGTCAGACTTCTCAATTATCCTTACAAAATATTAATAGCCCCCGCTCATTTGGTATCCAAAGCATCTTTCTCCTTCTCAGTTAGAGCTCTCCAGTCATTTATTATAAAGTCAAACTTATAATTGTCTACTGTCCTATTCCTTTAAGAAACATAGCTGGAGGTGACATTTCAGGGTGATACTATAACCTAATGATCACTTCTGTGAAACTGCTGACCCTACAATTTTGTGATTCTATAACTCCTGCTATCCATTTTTCCTTTTGGAAAATGTAGCATCTTTCCTTATACTAAAACGTTACAGGCCTGAATTATATTAAGTTGTCTTCCCAAGAATAAAATACTGTGTCTTATTTTGATATTACACACTCAGACTCCATCAGAAATCAATCAAGAAAATCATTAGAAATACTTTTTATATTTGATATATATTTTCCAAAAATCCTGCTACTTTGTATGGTCAATATTATGAAGTTATGCTCTACTTTGGCATATTTTTTTAGAATTTTTAGAATTTAACACTAGAACAAACATTTATTTATTTGCAATGATAGTATTTATTTCTTATTATTGTATTTTCTCTTAAAATCCAGACACTGAAATAACCATATGTCATCTACTTAACTACTGAATTTTGCTTAGTGTTAAAGATTTAATAAATTTGAATATTCCAGCTGAGTCATGTTAACTTGTACATATTACACTTATCATAGCTTCATGGGATATTGTGTTTCAAAACATATTCATCATCAGAACTTATATCATTACCTTGACTTTTGCTTTTACTATAAAAGGAATAAAAAAAATTTTCTACAAGGGCTGGGGATGTGGCTCAAGCGGTAGCATGCTCGCCTGGCATGCGTGCGGCCCGGGTTCAATCCTCAGCACCACATGCAAACAAAGATGTTGTGTCCGCCAAAAACTAAACAATAAATATTAAAATTCTCTCTCTAATTCTCTCTCTCTCTCTCTCTCTCTCTCTCTCTCTCTCTCTATCTCAAAAAAAAAATTTTCTCCAAAAGAAAATTCTGATACCTAGGAGAATCATTCTATTTTACATTTTATTTTTCTTATCACTATCACAATATTATAAAAGAACTGTTTTTAAAAAAGAAAGCTGTTCTATAGCAGTTGGTGCCTGGCTTTTGTGGTAACTCAAATGAATACAGTTAAAAATATTTTGTGGATGGGACCAGGCAGTCTAACACAAAATAAATGAGGATACAGATGATGGCGTTTTGTCCTGATGAACCCATCATATCTTTAAAATATTAGAAGTTGAAAGTGCATTTCATATATCTAACCTACTGAATATCATACCTTACCAATACACTACACTGTAGAGTATCAGTAGCTCACTCTTGTGATCACATGCCTAAATGGGAGCACAGCTCCCTGCTGCTGCCTAGCATCAAAAGGAAGGATAGTACTGCATGTCGCTAGCCCAGGGAAGATCAAAATTCAAATTCAAAGTTCAATTTTTACTGAATATGTGCCTTTGACACCACTGTTAAGTTAAAAAAATTCTATGTTAAACCATCATAATTTTGGGACTATCTGTATTTAAAATTATGTGTTACTTTAGGAAGAAGGGAAGGATGGGATACATAAGGAAGGAACAGATAGAAGAGGGAGAGAGAGAAAGAAAGTGTTAAGAATTCCTAGGTTCACCTGGTGCATGGTGATATAGTCCTGTAATCCTTAGCAGCAATCTGAGAGGCTGAGATAGGAGAATTGCAAGTTTGTCTACTCTAGGAAATTTTGGGAGACCTTGTGTCAAAATAAAGTAAAAAAGGACTGGATGTAGCTCAGTGATAGTGGATTCAGTCCCCTTTACCACAAAAAAAGTCGTTGTAATATTACTTCTTCAGAGAGGACTGCTTAGAATAGAATCTGTTCTTTCAATTTTATACTTTATAGGTTCAGACATCCATATGTCTTCTAAGACCTGAGAAATAGCTTATTATTTCATTAAATAAGTTTTCTTTCCCTATAATGTAATTATCATATATTATAATCAAATTGGTATTTGATTAATACTGTTCCATATGTTCCATAGGCTTTCTTCTTTTTCATTTTTTGTTAACTCTAAGTAATTTCAAATACCTATCTTCAAGTCTATGATTGAAGCTTTCTACTATGTTTTTTTATTTCATTCTTTGAATTCTTCAACTCCAAGATTCATTTTTTTATGTTTCTTTCTTTGTTGAGTTTCTGTTTCAGATTGTGAATTGTTTTCCTAAATTAGCTATATTTTCTTGTTTCTTGCTGAATTTCCTAAAGATTATAATTTTGATTGTGATCTCAAGCCATTTATAAATTTCCTTCTTTGGGTTCAGTTGATGGAGAATTATTGGATTCCTTTGACTGTGTCATTTCTTTGATTTTTTCATGTATTTGTGTTACTACATTGATTTCTGCACATCTGGAAGAAAAATCACCTCTTCCAAAGCAAAATCACTATGATATATATTTCCCACTATTTAGGATAGCTGTTGTCAAAAAGACAAGGTTTAAAAATTGTTGGCACTTTTTGGATGTCACTTGTATGTGGAATCTTTTCAAAAGTTGGTGTCAAATTCACAGAATTAAACAGGGTTTAATTTATTTACCAGGGTTAAGGTAGGTTGAGGAAATGGTGACATGTAAGTCAAACAATATAAATATATATGATGAACAAATTAAAAGCTCTAATGTACATCATCAGGACTGTAGTTAAAAATAGTGCATAATATTCAGAGGTTTGCTAAGTAAGTATATTATAGCTGTCCTTGCCAAGGGGGAAGAAATAGGTCAGAATGTAAGATAATGAGTGTGTTAATTTACTTGATTATAGTAACCATTTTGTTATATACCTATCTTATAACATCACACTTATACTCTAAATAAATATGACAAAAATGCATATTATGAATGCAATTTATTCTGACATTTATCAATAGATAACCTCTTTAATGTATTTCATAATTCTGTTTCTAATATATATTTTAAAATAATGTTGACATTATTTGCAAAAGTGATCTTGAGACTTCTGGCTTAGAAAATGTATTCTGTTCATAAGACAGAATTCCAGGTAACTACTAGAGGTCTTAACTTATAAGACTTGAATGTCTCATTGATTCAAAATGTGTTAATCCTGTCTAACATTTCCAGAGTTGTTTTTATTTTTGCATTTCTTATTTTAGCCTATGGCTTTATTTTTCTTCCATTCTCTTAAAAAAGCTATACTCATCATTGACTCATACATTCTTGCCTTTTCTTACTCAAATCTCTACCTGTCCTGCTATTGATCCTCTGAAATGTTCTTCAAAACATTTATCTTCTTTCATCAAGGTTTTCACCATTAACTTCTATCATTCTACTATTTTACATCATTACATTTTCTTTCATACTGCAATTATTCATCTAATGAATAGGTATTTAGCTCTTTCAGTAATTATCATTATTATTAATTATAACTAAATGCTGAAGATATAAAAGTGAATATGTCAGACATGATTTCAGGAAGTAATCAACTATGATGAGTCTCATGAGATATAGGAAGGAGGGAGGATAGAAGAAGGAGATAAAGAGAAAGAAGTAAGAATCTTTAGGGCCAGATTTTGAAATTTGAGTTGGTATCTGAGTCAGAGAAAGTTTCTCTGAAGAAGTAATATTAAAACAAGTAACTTATATAAAACAATTGACTACACAAAACATTGTAGTTATGGAAGACAATTTTCCATGTAGACCAAGCGATCTGAGAAGGAGAGTGTCAGACATTGAAGAGACCAAGAAGTGGAACAGCAGATTATATTTAAAAAGAAGAAAGTCAGGCTGGGTTTGTGGCTCAGTGGTAGAGCACTTGCCTAACATGTGTGAGGCACTGGGTTAGATTCTCAGCACCATATGTAAATAAATGAATGAAATAAAGGTCCATCAACAACTAATAAAATATATTAAAAAAAGAAGAAAGTCAAAAGGCCAAACTTAGCAGGAGGTGGAACTAGATCCTGGAGGGTATTTTTTTGTTCTGTTTGAAACATTTTCTTGGACCAGAAAGGTTTTGGGTGACCATCGAAATATTGTTGGCAGAAAGATGTCATAGTTAATGTTGTGATTTAGAGGCTCTTTTGCTCAAATTCTGAGAACAATTCAGACAGTCTGTAGAAAAAAGTATGCAGACAAAAGAGAAGCTAATTGTAAGTTTGGCAAGAAGTGAGGGTGGTCTTGACTAAAATGGTAGTTATAAGTGTGCAAGGAAATGGGCAAATCAGAAAAATGCAGGAGATGTAATTGAAATGTGTTAGTGTTGAATGAATGCAAGGTAGAGTCTAGGGAAACAATCATATATTCTTCCCAGTTTCTGACTTCATTGTTCTAGAGGGATAACTCTAGCATTTGTTGAAATGAGAAAATAATTGGTGATCAATAATTATGTATTAGAAAAAATAATGACTTATTAAATCCATCATAAGGGGAGTAGGAAAGACAGAGAAAGAAGGTAACTATATTTTGAGGTATCTATGAAACATGTGTTTGAGTAGGCATTCAGAAATGAATGTAAATGTCAGAAAGAAAGAAAATTGTCCACCATAAACTACATGTCTTCCCTTACTACTTCAAGTTGCTTATGAATCATAAGTTCATTTGTGACAAGCATTCGCCTAGTGCTTTCTTTTCTTCCCTTCTTTTCTATACTAGCGAACATGTTATCTACAGTAGTTCTTCTCTGGATCCACCATCCCTTTGCTGGTATGATTAATGGTTTTCTAGAAAGTGATGTGATAATATCTAATTTATAAACCTAATGGATAGTTACTCAAGTGGTTCAATTGTGTTATTTGTATATGATTGTCAACCTAACCAGCTTAGAAACACTTTGAAGACAGAAAAAAAATTGTCTTCCTTTTTATGTCCATGCTTAGCACCACATCTGGAGCACTGCAGAACTAGCTTGCTAAAATGAAAGTATTCAGTCATGTATCCAGTACCCACTATATTGTCAAATCCAATACACTATATATAAGATAGCATATATCTGCTATGCTCTCATGAAGCTCTGATTCTAGTAAACAGGGATAGGACACAAACTAAGATAGAATAAGTAATCAGAAAATAGGAAATGCAATGCAGTTAAATCAAAGAGAAAAACTTAAAAATTGCTTTGAGCCTCACTGAAAAGGTGATTTTTAAAAATCTGATTGACAAACAGGTGTTCCCAGGTAATGATCTGGGTGCAAAGTATTCCACGCAGTGGGAATAGTTAACAGAAAGGCTGTGAGAGAGCCAGCTTTATACATTAGAGAGGATCAAGAGAACCAGGGTACATGCAAGGCTATTAGCAACAGGATGAGTAATTTAGTCCCCTTATATTTGAAGCACACCATCAGAGACCTCAATTGAGTTTATTCTTAGTTTCATTCTTTTGGATGCAGTGTTTGAGGTAAATATTTTAATTAACATTGGGCTCACTTTTTGGCATGCCTAAGTGTCAGAAATATTTGTACCAGGGATTTAAACCTAGGGGCATTTAACCATTGAGATATATTTATTTATTTATTTATCTCACTAAGTTGCTTAGGGCCTTATGCTAAATTGGTGAGGCTTGCTAAAACTTACAATACTCCTGCCTCAGCATCCTATGTTGCTGGGATTATAGGTGTGCACCATTGCACCGAGCTCCCAACCATATTTCTTTATATGAGTTATAGAAATATTGGATTTATTAAATTATCTTCTATCTTAAGAGGAAAGAATGCTTTTTATGACATTAAGAGGAATTTGATTTTCTTCTTTAGTTGGCTGCTTTCAATTTTGGTGGACAAACATTGATAAAATAAATATTACACTTAAAATATAGCATATATTTTATCAAATGTATGAATGATAACAATGAATATTTAAATATAACATCTTAACTATAGGTTTATGTACATGTATTTTAAATGAATGATACATAACAATTTGTCTATGCAAATTATCATTTGTAATATCTGAATTAAGTATCTTATATCCTTTCTCTCATCACTTAGATGAAATCAAGTATTGCTTTTCTTTATTTTTTGTTAACACAAAAGTAGTGTATATTTTGACATGTTTATACAAACAGAGTATATTTCTTCCTAATTAGGATTCCAGTTCCCAGTCTTGTGGCTGTACATGTTGCTTTTCTATAGCTGCCAAAGTGTTCACAGAATTCTTGGTAGGATTTTCCTGAAACTCAATGTTATATTAGTTCAACAAATTATGAATAAGTATGTGACTTAATTCTCTTTATAAATTCTACCACTGACTTTATGTAAGAACAATTTTTTTTAAATTAGCAACACAGCATTAAAAGAGAGAAAGATTAGTAAGTACAAAATAAGGGATATAATAGGTTTATCTATCACTTAAAAGATATTAGTGCTAGGGGAAATGGCATGATCATAATGTGAGCTGGGATAAAAGAAAGAACCATTTATTTAAAAAAATATTTTTTAGTTGTAGTTAGACACAATACTTTTATTTTATTTATTTATTTTTATGTGGTGCTGAGGATTGAACCAGGGCCTCACACATGCTAGGCCAGCACTCTACCACTGAGCCACAACCCCATCCACAAGAACCTCTATTTTATATCCTCTTTTTCTCTTTTTTAATTTGTTCTAATTATTATAAATGACAATAGAATGCATTTTGACACATAATACATAAACAGAGTATAATTTCCCATTCTTCTGGTTGTACATGATGTAGAATCACACTGGTCATATAATCATATATGTACATAGGGTAATAATGTCCAACTCATTCTACTATTCTTCCTTCCCCCATTACATCTTCTTCTTAAAACTTTGTATCTCTTATTATGATTTCCTGTGTTAGCCAAATTAGCAGATGTTTATTCTTACTTACTTTAGTGTATAAGGCATCACAATGTATGAAGTGCTTCAAAAGCCCTATGGTGGTTAATCAAATACAAATATATTTCATATCAGCTGGGCAACATAAAGTATTTATTAATTTTGCACAAAGAAGATGAAGGTACTATAGTTCTTTTCATATTAATGTATTCTTCAACTTATACAGTAAGTTTTTTATTGCTTATCAATATCACTAGATTTACATAGAGATAAGTAGTAGCATTTCATCTTTTGCCAATCTTATTTCAAAGAATAACAAGTAAATATGGTTTGAAGGATTCAATCAGGCAAACAGAGCTGTTCTAATTTTATATAGTATTTATAAACCATAGGTGATTCTGCTCCCTAGGGGACAATTGGCAATGTGGAGACATTTTGGTTGTCATAATTGTAGAGATATCACTGGCATTTATTAGTAGAGGCAAAGTTGTTGCTCAACATACTACAAGGCACAGGAAAACCTACTGTGGCAAATAATGATCCTGTCCAATATGTCAATAGTGCTCATGTTGAGAATCCTTGGTCTTATAGAAGAAATTTAATATCAGGAATTTGTAATAAAACTTTTGAGATTTGGCACTGGGGTTCTGGCTCAGTGGTAGAGTGCTTGCCTAGCATGCATGAGGCACTGGGTTCGATCCTCAACACCACATAAAAATAAAATAAAGATATATTTTTAAAAGTTTTGAGATTTTAAGGTTACAGGAATTTTAAAATTACAAAATTATTGGGCATATCATTAAGGAAAAATAGCTATTATCACATATGTTGAAATAAAATCCTTAGGCTGATAAGTTTTCCTAGATAGTTTTCTTTTGAAATTGAGAAGATAATATGATCAGCTTTCCCTTTGATGCCATTATGTTGATGTCAAAAATATAGTGTGCACATTCTAAGGAGTAAGTGAGTGAAAATAAAATAAAACAATAGAGGGAACAAATGTTACAGCACTGTTACTTCAATTAAAACTAAAAATGACATTGATCTTTCTCCACAAAGAAATTAGGAACTAAAGTAGTAGAACTTTCTCCTCCATGGTAACTCAAAGAAAGGGCATATGGCATGGGATTGTGGACAGATGGACTCATGGAGAGACCACATTTATTGTTATTGTTAAAAAATTTTACTTCCACTATCACCAAGAGGTGCTATAGCATTTCATTAGCAGATTGTCAAGATATTCTTGAGTTAACAGCACCATGTTATAGATGGATGTATAGAGACATCCTGTTATGCATTTATACTTAATAGTCATTATTTTAAGTAGCTATTATGAATGTTTTACTTAACCAAGATGATCAAAATCAGCTTGATTAGAGTACCACATTACTACATATACCAAGTTTAAGAATTTATCTATATGCAAATCATTACATGGGGCTTTTCTGATCTCAGTTCAGTGTCTTGCAGAAGCCAATAATGAGAGTAAGAATGGTTCAGAGAAAATTAACAGAGTGGATGGTTAAAAACTGCAGTGGTCTTATTCTGTTACTAGCAGGTCACTGTTCATTTTTTTAAAAAATAATCATTGATTCTTTAAAAAAATATCTGGGGAAATCCCTGAGTTTCATTAATGTATGCCCCATATTTATTAAGAGAGAGATGGAAGATAATTCATGGGACAAATGCAAAATTTACTAAAGAAACACAGTTGGCCTTATAAACCCCATGAAACTCATGCTCTTAAGGTATTAAATAATCAAGATAGAAATGATGTGCATTAGGAAATTTAAAAAAAAAAAACACCCTTTATTGCCTGGCTTTGGTTCTCCCAGGTAGCTATTTGTTGGAAGACAATGAAAATGATTTATTCTTCAAGATCCTAGAGGATAAATTTACAATACAAATTATGTGTTGTGATGAACAATATATATATAATGCAAGCTTATACAGATCAGTTAACTGCTCTTATCTAGACAGTAATTTCTAAACAACACTCTGAAATCATTAACTATAAAGGAGCCATTTGATACCCTCCTGTTTTGACACATCTGTGCCACCTTCAGGGACTTGGCCATCTCACAGGCTTCAATGATTAAATGGAGGTAGATTCTGTAATCCTTAGTAACATGTTCATTTATTAATTTATCCACTAATATCTAGTACATCTGAGGCAAAAATCTACCTCCTTCTCCAAATATGAATGTATAGAAGTCAACTGGGAGATAAAAAGGATAAATCTACCCTGGACAACTAAGAACAGATAAGCAAATCAGTGCAAACAGACGGGAATTACTTTGTAGTCCATGTGAGTTACTCTGCCAGGTGATGCAGTGAACAAGAAAGGAACACAGTAAAATAGATACAGAATGTAATACTTGGGAAATTTGGTGAGGATTAAAACATATATTGTATCATTTATGTGAGTCTAATAATTTTTAAAGTAATTTACTATACCTGGATAAGTGGTACTGGCATATTCATGCATGAAAAAATATCACGTGAAGACTTAATAGATCAAGGAAGCAATAAAAAGGAGAGGGACCAATTATTTGCAGTAGCCATTAAAGGCAGAAAAATAATCATCTTGGTCCCAGCAGGGAAAATTAAGGTTAAATATTAAGTAACAGTCTGTTATATATCCCAAGTGTTTTCTTAAAGTCACTTCCATATATTTGTTTTTGAGAGGAAGACAATAAGAGGCTTGCACAGTAAGGCTAAAAAGTAAGCTCTCTTTGTATAGGGGTCATGATGTGGTAGGACTCATATAGGTAGAATCATTGCCCAGTATTCCAGAGATGGAAATTGTTTGTGTTGTTCTAGCATAGGAGAGGTCTTGTAGATGGTATCACCAGTCTAACTTGGGAACCTAGGAAATAGGTAAGTAACCTTGCTATGTATAAGCTAATGGACTGAAAGCTCCTGGAGAAAAACAGTTCATCAGGGCAAGCCAAGAAGACATGGTAATGGACAGCTTCCATAAGGCTTTTCATATCTTTATCATTGGGCCAACAAGGTCTTCAGGCTTTGGCTTGCAGCCTACATTCTATGTTAAAGGATGCTGCATTGGAGAGCCTATGCTTATCTTGTATAATTAAGATTTTTTTCCTTTTTAATGAAAATATCTATTTAATGAAATCTTAACTAAATGCTAAATACCAAAATACTTTACTAGACATTTACATAAAAATCCAAATAAGGGAAAATTGCAAGGTGAATGATTATTTTTAACTTTCCCTTGTGACCCTCCCATCAGAGGATGAGAAAAGCTCTTTCAGTAATTCTGTGAGTAGAAAATGGACAGGGAATAAGATGAATGTAAAAGCAGAACATTTATAGGGATAGGTTTTAGATGTTAAAGCTTCTCTTTCCTATCATTAAAATCATCCCTCTCTACTAAGTGAATCAATGTACTTATTGAATATTCATTCATCAGATGTATATTGAGTACAAACAGTATACCAGTGATTGTATTGGACTGTTGGGTTACCAAGATATATGAAACATCATTTGTAACTCAGTCTAACTAAAAGAGGATATATATATATATATATATAATGTTATGGATGTAATGTTATGGAACTATAATCCTGTGCTGAATGCTTATTTCTTGTAATCCTTAAAATAATCATGGAATGTAGTCTTAATGATTATTTCAAAGGTACAGTTGAGGGAACTAAGGCTTCAAAATGTTAAGCAACTAAACCAAGATCTCAAAGGTAGTGTCAAAGTGAGAGTTTGATTCCAAAGTGTGCTTGACTTCAAAGCCCACACTTCTATCTACAAGTATTATTGCCTTTCTCACTAAATACACTGTTAAAGGCCCTTCAAGTCTAAGCACTTGACCTCCTACTCACAGCAAGCAGAGTCAGAAAACCATTATTTATATTATACTTCAGCTCATTTATAGGTGGAATATTATTTTGTGAATCAATCTATGAAATCTAGAAACATTGAATCCCTCTTGTTAGGGACAGGCTTGATTCCAGGGATAGGATATACCTGAATGAACAAGTAAGGGTAAAGTGAATCCAGCCAGAAAAGTGAGAGAGGATCTAGCAGATCATGAAATAGCTGCCTTTTAAATGTGCAGAACATAATCCATTTATAATCTGGGGACTTCCTGTATTGATTCTTCCCAAGGAGGTTACTTATTTTTATACATTTGTGCTGTGTTTCATTCACAGTTCTACATGACAACACTCAAGTGCATTATGAAACAGCTACTAATAATGCAGTTTGTTTTTCATTGCATCATGGAAACAGGATAAACAAATTTTGGTTCTCTTTCTCAGTTTTTCTTTTTCAATGATGTCAAGAATTGTGAGTAATTTTGTCAGACTAACCATTTCCCATTAACCAATCTGTATCACTCTTCTTACAAGTAGCTTTACCTATTCACTCATTTATTCATTCATCAAGTATTTATGGGGTGTGTACTGTGTGTCAGGTACTATCTTATGTACAGATGAAACATTTTTTTTAATAAAACAGAGCAGAAAGTTCCTGTATTTAAGAAACTCATTTGGAGGCTGGGGATGTTAACTCAGTGGAATATTTCTTGCCTAGCATGCATGAGGCCTTGGGTTTGATCTGTACCACTGCAAAACAAAAGAAAACAAAACAAACAAAAAGGAATTCGTATACCGGTGGGAAGTAGTTATAAAGTATATGATAAAAACAGATAGGCAGTTGTTTTAGACAGTTCTTTTGCCACTGTGACCAAAGGACCTGACAAGAACAATTTTAGAAGAGGAAAAGTTTATTTGAGGCTAGCAGTTTCTGAAGTGTCAGTCCATAGACCACCAACTCTTTAACTCTGGGCCAATATGAGTCAGAATATCATGGCAGAGGGGAATGGAAGAAGAAAGCAAGTCAGAATATGGCAACCAGGAAGGAAAGAGAGCTCCACTCACCAGGGACAAAATATACACCCCAAAGACACTCCCCCAGTAACCTGGCCCCCTCCAGCCACACCCTACCTGCCTGTAGTTACAGATATATTAATCCATCAGTGGATGAATCAACTGATTAGGTCAAGAATCTTATAATCCAATAATTTCACCTCTGAAAATTCTTGCATTGATTAACACATGAGCTTTTGGGGAAACCTCATATCTAAACCACATAACGGTGGTATTTTACATGAAAATGTTAAGAAGAAGGATAAAGCAGATTGTAAGGAATACAGAGAAAGTGACAGGAAATTGATGCTTTGTATATGGCTGTGAAGGAAGTCATATATAAACTGAGGGAATTTGGCATTCACATATCTGAGGAAGAACAATCAAGGTAGAAGAAACAGCAAATGCAAAGTCTTGAAAAATGAAATGTATCTACAGTGGTTTTGACACTATTTTAATAATTGTAGATTTACAGAAGTTGCAAAAATAGTTCAAAGGTTGGGATCCTCCCTTCACCCATCTTTTCCTAATGGTTTCA
>NW_026000249.1:20685930-20706151 GCF_001458135.2 Marmota marmota marmota | reverse complement strand
GTAATTTGCTTAAAGGGAGACAATTCACTGACTGGGGGAATTCAAATGTCTAATTCTTTTAACATGTATGCTTATCATTGTACATTATAAAAATTAGCATTTTAATATATATCTTTTTTGTCTCATGAGCCTTATTTTAATTATTTAGATTCTTCAAGTCTAAGTGAGTCTGGAACACCTCAGGACATATTTAGATTGTGCTCCTTGGAACAAAATTGAGCCAAGAGTTGCAAAGAGGCTGCCTATGATTTAGATATGGTTTGTTTCTGCCAAACCCATGTTGAGACTTGATTGACAATGTAGGGGTGTTGAGTGATATTGGAACCTTTAAGAGGTAATTAGTTTATGGGAGCTCCATCCTGATGGGCTGTCCTTCTTGTGAATTTGTTCTCACAGGAATGGGTTATTTCTTGAAATAAAATGTTATAATGAAGTAGGATTGGATCTCCACACTCTTGCACACATGTGCCTATTTGCACGTACCCATTTGCCATTCCGCTTTCTACCATGAGTTGAAATAGCACATAGCCCTCACCAGTTGTGACTGCCCAATCTTGAACTTTCCAGAACTGTGAGCCAAGATAAATCACTTAAATTACCCATTCACAGGTATTTTATTATAGCAACAGAAAACAGATAAAGATAGAGGTATTTCTGATATTAATGTTTTATGCTCAGAAAATTTTGGAACTGAATATAAATTCACACATCTACCTATTCTCTGTCTATATGAATTGTATCAAATACTTAGCTCTTTTATAATCTGTAAAGATAATCATATAATCATTATATAATCATTATATCTATGTAAGATATTGTGAAATTAAATTTAAAAATAAAAGTACTTAGCTACTATATACCTATTAATAAGTGCTATGTGAGTAGGAACTAATAGCTACAGCAATAAATAGAAGAAAATAGGCTTCAAGTTTCTATTTTTATTTATGTCATGGTAGACATTACTATTTTTATCACTGATCCAGTTTTATATGATATCTTATTAATTCATACTTATAGTTCATATATATGTGTGTATATATATATATATATATATATATATATTAGAAACCAGGGCATTGATATTGGTATAATTTATAAGCCTTATTTAGAACTCATCAAGATTTACATGCACTCATTTGTGTATGTAGTTCTTTGCAATCTCATGCCATATATAGAGTCATATAACTATTACAAGTTAAAGAATGGTTCCATCATCATGAAGGAATTATTTCAAGCTACTTCTGTAGTCACATTCATCCAAATTTCCCAACTCCTGACAACCACTAATCTCTTCTCCATTTTCCTGATTTTTGCCTTTTGAATAAATTTGTGTAAGTGGACTCATCATGATGAAATAAGTGAAATGAGTTAGTCTTTTGTAGATCACTCTAGTTGTTGAGTGGAGAACTGACAATACAGTAGCTAATGAGGAGTTTGGGGGCCATGCAATATTTTAGGAGAAGAACAATGATGATTCTAATCCAGGATGGTAGTAGAAACAATGAGAAGTAGATCAATTCTAGGAATCTTTGGAAGGTATCATTTCTAGGTTTGCTTATGAGTGGGGTGTGCAGTATGAAAGAAAGGATTTTAGGATAACTCCAGGGTGGACAGGGTAGATAGAATGGAGAAATGTTGGAAGGATCCGGTGAAATGGATTGAAGGTGGAAGCAAATGTTTGGTTTTGGACTTTGATTAGGTTTTAAACCTTATTAGATGACCCAGTAAAGTCATAAAAAGCACAGTTGGATAAAAGTCTGGAATTCAGGAAAGAAGTATGACTAATGACATACACTGGAGAGTCAAGCCCTACCCTTTAGATACAGTTCAGACTCCTGAACTATATTCAGTGCTCCTATAGTTATAAAGGAACTGAGTCAGGGATACTGTGGATACTTTTTTCACAATGATTCTAGCTTAGTAAATCATTTTGGGTCAGAAAAACCCAGCTTGGCAAAGTAAACCTGAGAGCTCATTTCCTATTTCCCTTCCCTATACTTGCATAAATGAAGTAAGAATAAGACAGACATGAAACAAGGTAGCTAGCTTTCCAGAGTTTGTCATACCAAATCCATGTGGGTTCCCGATAAGACATTGAGTATGATTTAAAAAGTCAGAGATTTTGCATACTTAGAATTTCTTGTTTTCCTTTTCGTCAACAAAATGAAAATCCTCTGCATATGTTAGAAAAACATAAAACTGATTTTATCAACTCTAATATTAAAGTTTAGATTTGCAAGCTGTACATCTCATGTTGTTCATTTTAGAGAACAATATTGATTGGTATGTTGTACTACAACTTGTACTGTGGGTCAAGTTCCCATACAGCATGTATCATTGCAATAAAAATTCTATAAAACTACATCAACAAAATCTTTCATGTTTGAACCAACAGCCTGATAGTGTTAAGCAATTTTCAGTACAGTGTGTAAGGAGATTTTCAACAACTATCTGTCCTAGCCAACAAGAGTTGACTGCATTAAAAACAGCAACTGGTGAAAGATTGTTTCTAAATAAAGCTTTTAGAGAAGTCAAATCAAAGTTGGCATGCAATAAATGTTTGTTGAATGAATACTGAATAGGTATATTCATCTACTTCACTCTAAATAGTCCTGAATTTCCAGCTCCTAGGACAATGCCTGGCATATATATCTTGAAAGAATGAATGGACACTGGGTAATTTTTTTCAAATGCAAATACAGTCATGTGACTTCCCTGCTTAAAATCCTTGAATAGATTAACATAGCCTGTAGCATATTATTTTGAGCAGTGCTTCTCACACTCTGATGTGCATAAAAATCACCTTGGAGTCCTATTAATCACCTAATTTTAATTCAGTTAATCTAGAATATAGCTTGAGATTCTGTATTTCTAGCAAGGACCCACAGTTATGTCAATGATGCTGGTTTGCAGACCACACTTTGAGTAGCAGTGACATAAGCTACTTAACATGACATGAAAGACTGTTCTTTTACAAATGGACCCCAAGTACATTTCTCACTATTGTATCAAAATGGGCTTTTGATTCAATTTTTGCTTTTCCCTGAAGAATGTCATGATCTTGAAGTGTCTGTCTGAATGCTGGGTTTTCTCCAATTCTTTACGTCCTTTAAGTTTCAGCCCAGGTATCACACCCATCAAAGATTTTTTTTCTTCTTCACTAGTCTGGATTAGTATCACTCTCATGTACTTCTAATGCAGCATTAGGACATAAATCTATCACATACTTAGTCACAGTAAATAATGGCACCAATGATGCAATCAAAATGCTTTAATGAATAAATTAGAGGGGCCTAGGACATTTATTGTGAAACTAGGTTTACAGAGAAAAACACTGATTATATGTAAATTGTGTATTTATTTATACTGACCAAGAAAGAGGCTAGAGTCCCTTAATCCATTCTACACATACACTGCTTATCATCTTGTGACAGATTTCTGATTCACTTGTCTGCTTTTTCCTTATATGGAATGTCAGCCCCTAAATATCTCTAACACAGTCTGTTGATAGGACAAGTTTGAGTTTATTGTTTACTCTGGTAAGGAAGACCTCCACCTTAACAGGGATTTGGTAGTTTGACAAGGGGGGGGGATATGTAAGTAAGAATTTGAAGCTTGATTTAAAATAGATCATTTACTGTGAGGACACAATTAGGATTGGTTCAGGATCATGATGGTACTTCAGATATTTGGTGGAAACAGAGGTTTCAAGAGTATTAGGGTATAAACTGTACTTATGCTTTCTATTGAAGAGTTAATGAAACTTTGGGGAAGTTGCTATAATGAACAGTGAAGTTATTTTCCTGGGCAATATTCTCCTAAAGTAGGAAAGTTATGCTAATTGAAACAGTGGAGCCATGTGATGTGAAACATGCCTATAAAACCAACAACTTGGGAGGATGAGGCATGTTCAACAGGAGGATCACACATTCAACAGGAGGATCACACATTCAAGGCCAACTTCAGCAATTTAGCAAGGCCCTGTGTAACTTGGTGAGACCTCATCTCAAAATAAAAATGAAAAGGTCTTGGGAAGTGGCTCAGAGGTTAAGCACCCCTGGGTTCAATCCCTAGTACCAATAAACAAACAAACAACAAAATCAACATGGTATGTAATTCCTTAATGCAGACAGAAAGCTGTGTGAACATAAAGCCTAAATACCTTTGATTCTTAGCATCCAATCTTTCTGTGGTGGTAAAATGATATTGGTTCTTACATTGATCGAAAATTTCCTGAGGACAGGACAATGTTTTTATAATCTCTAAAATTTCTGTCCTTCATAGCACATACAATAGGATAAACATCTGGTAAGTGTTAGTTGAGTAGATGCTAAGACAAAAAAAATAAATAAAACTTGCAGTAAATATAAAGAGCAACTAGACACAAATTCACTATCATTTGGAAGAATAACAGTACTTTCCATTACTATTTCCTACCTAATGTTGAGTCTATAGAACAGCAGCATCAGTACCACGTGGGAGCTTATTAGAAATACAGAATCTCAGGCACCATCACAGACCTAATGAAATGAGCTCTGTATTTTTAAGAATTACCCCAGGTGATTTGTATTGCATTAATTTTGAGGAGCACTGCTTTAATATCTATTCAGTACTCACCTCCTGATGAGATATTGTAAGCTCCATTCACAGATGTGGAAATTGAAGCAAGAAAGTCTAAATGACTTATACAAGGTCAAACAACTTGCAGGTGGCTGAGCTAAAGCTGTCTAAAGTCTTTTGCATCCGCCACACCCAACTCAGTTACTGCCCTATGATGGAATACAATATAGTAATCCAAGAGGAATGAATATACTAGAAATCTAAATAATGATATACACTTTGGAAAGTGCAATTTCCTTTCAATTCTAATATATCTTCCCTTTCAAGGTTTCTGTTGTATAAAAAAATATGTACAGCAGGTCTGAACAATGTTTAGGTGCTGTGCTTTGATCCTTCTGCCATTCAAGAGGTTCAATTTGCATTCTACCACAGAATCTCTGATAACCTCTGTGATGCAGACCACAGCATTAGCCAAGAAAAGACTGATCCACCTTCATTTGTGAGCTGGCTGGCTGTGAGCCGCTCAAAGGGAAAGAATGTCTATTTACAGATTATATTGACAATTTATAAATAAAAGGCCCCTATCCTTTCTTCTAATGTAAAATCTGTAGTTAGAGTCAAGAAGAAGATCAAAACTGCATACATTTGCATCTGCCAAGATGGATAACTAGCTTCAGCATTTCAGAGATGGTGCTGAAATAGCACCTCAAGTATCAGACTTTATCAAATTTAATCTATCCATAAGGCAGCTGCGGATCATATTTCTGAGAAGAAAAGTAGATTGAAAAGACAGACAACCCAAGTAACTCCCATAAAATCATATACCCATAGTAGCAATCCTGAAGATATAAATATCAGTGTATTTCTCCTTCATTTATCATATATCTGATCATTTGACAAGTATTTTTGAATACCTGTTATGGGTGCGGTTATAGGCAGTGAGGCTGCAGATGTAAATAGGTCTTCCTTAGGTTATAGAAAATGCTGTGCTCATAACCTGGAGATGTGTGTATATAAGCTAAGGATGTTTAGAGGTGGAGTAATAGGCAGTGAAGAATAAACTA
The DNA here is from genome assembly GCF_001458135.2 of Marmota marmota marmota. Taxonomy (NCBI): domain Eukaryota; kingdom Metazoa; phylum Chordata; class Mammalia; order Rodentia; family Sciuridae; genus Marmota; species Marmota marmota. The sequence continues at coordinate 20,700,527 of NW_026000249.1, read as the reverse complement.
GTCAGTTGTGCTACATAAACACTTTAGCACCATTTAGGTTATTAACATACTGTTTTGTTTTAGGTGCACTTAATTACTCTGTTTATTAAACAAGCACATCATGATCTGTAGATGCCGTAAACAGCACAATAAAGCCAGCTACATAAGGGATATCATCTTCCAAATTAGACATATTCCTCAGCTGTCCTAATCTGCACACACCTGTGCCTATACACAGGTACTTGCCATAGGTTGCTTCCAGGTGTGTGTCTGTGGGAAGACCCTATAATGAAGGGCATTCTGGCATCTTTCCATTTGACTTCAGGAATTAACCTGCATGCTCCTTGCTAGCTTGCATTTTGTTTTAGGAAATTAACAGGGTAAGGAATGTGTCTATGAATTTAGGGTTATGGAGAACTTGGTATAGAAGAAGCAGAACTTTTTTGAAGAAGGAAAGTCTTTTATTGAATCCAGCAAGCAGGGTTAATGTAAGACTGATGAATAGCTCCAGAGGGTTAATAAGTATATGTATACGCATGTACAGTTGATTATAAATATATATCAGTGAGTTAAAATAAAGTCTATTCATTCATTGAGGAATGGATTATTATAAAGAACTACTATTATATGAGAAATTGCTGGGGCAATAAACAAATAATACATATTGTTTTCAAAAAACTAAATGATGTATCAGTGGGTTCTTATAAATCACTTTACTTCATCAGAGTATGTAAACAATTTTGCAGATTCAAATTTGATCTTGTTATCAATTCAGTATTCAGCCAAATAATTATCAAGTGCTGACTATGTTCTAGATGCTGAAGCTACAGTTTCAAAACAGACCATCAAGATCTCTCTCATGGACCACACAGTGAATGGTGTCTTTTTAAGTATCAGGTCTCTAGTTTGCAACAGTGATTTAAAAACTTGTTAAGGAGAGAAAAACAGGTCCTGTCTTCTTGTGGATAAATATGCTCTAAGTGCTTCTAGAAACAATCTCCATTGGATAATGCAGGCTCTGCGTGGAGTGGAATTGAGTCCAATCCATGATCCAGCAGAGCTTCAGCCCAGGATTTCTTTAGAGCCTTTGCTACACACAAAGTTGGCTGATGTGCCATTCAGCATCCCAGCAGCTCTTTCTCTTCACACTAGCAATGGCAAAGCTTTGTGCGGAGGCATTGCTGGCTGTTCTGAACTAAAATCATCTGTGGGGACCGGAAGAGGTTTTTGCACACCTTATTAAGGTAGGCAAGCGTGTCTGAGTGTGTGTGTGCCTAAAAGCCAGAAGACATCTGTTGAGAGGAAAGTGTTCTTCCGTGGGTCTGGCAGCCTCTATGTAAGTCTTCTATTCTGATGCAGGAGCGTGTGAGCGGTAGGTGGGAGGAGATGCTTTTGTACTTGGAAGGCTGAGGTCCAGGTTAAGTGATATTGTAATAGCTAGTTAGAGTCAGAATAAAGGGCTGGAGATCAAAGCATTCAAAATGCATCCTTCCATTAATTCTCTCAAGTTAAACCATATTGTAGGGGAAATTAAAAAAAAAAAAAAACAGCAATAAGGGCGAGTAGCCCAAATCTTTAAGGTCTTTGAGCCTCTCTGGTCATCCAGCTTTTGAAGTCTCCTTCTTAAAGCAAATTTGTTTGGCTCCTCTGGAGGGGGCAATTCATATCCACTTTCCTCTTCTGGAACATTTCTTTCTTCTATACTCCATCGGGAACAATAGAGTTTAACAGTAACAGGCAATTTTTTTTTTCGCCCAAAGCTTGTGCCCTCTTCTGCCTTTAAAGGTGTTTTTAAGAGACTCCTGCTAGGGGAATCTTGGTGCCTGTGTGTTAAGGTGGCAATTAACTTTTAGTATCAATGCTTACATTATATTTTCTCTATTCTTTACTAAAGTAGTCATTAAAATTCAGTGTAAGTATCATGAAACTTTATCATAAAACCTTTCTTTGCTTAGAGTACCTTGATTTTTTAAAAAGCAGGACTCTCATTTTAAATATAAATTTCTACCTTTAGAATATCAAATTTCCTTGTGTACCACACTGAGAAACACCAGTTTGAACCTTTATATTGTGTTTGATTTAAGAAAAATACTATTGTCAAAAGTTTCATTTGTTCAAGTTTTAAGATGTAAATTTCTTTGTGACAAATGAGTTGAACACTGACATTGCATACCTCCTTATTTTCAGTACTTTTGCATTTAATGTATAGTTAGATAATCAGAATAATCTGTCTATTATTTATATTGGAAAAAAGTTATTAGGTGAGGTTGTACTGTCAATAAGAGTTTAGAAAATATATCCAGAACAGGTAACTGGACTTGAAAGACACCTTTTCACTTTTAAATTTTGCCTTTGTGATTTACTTCTTGGGAATGCCTCTGTCTTGAAGTAAAGGCATTATTTATGATGTATGCTATATCTCAATAAAGGGGAAACAGTTATGGGCTCTCTGCTGTACATTTGAATGTTGTAATTTTTTTGCTATATTTATAACCTCTTTTTTTTTCCTCTCCAGAGGTTTACTTTGGAAATGAGGCATGCTCAATAATAGGCTGACATTCAGTTTCTATGTTTTAAATTTAAACACTGTCAATGTTGTTAACACATCTGGAATGTGTGGGGAGAAAAGATACCAAGTTTTATTATTTCGATTAAATTGTGGAATTGCAGATTGATATTTTTCAATGCATTTTCATTATAGTTTCTGCCATGGAGGCAGCGTGAGGGCTTTCAGGAAGATGGAATGGTGTAATTACCAGGTGCACACGTTCATTAATCCTTCCTGGCTAGAGAAAGCTTCAAGTTCTTCTCCAGTGGCCCATTCGTAAAGCTATAAATATCTAAATTGTGTCAGCCAAGAAGTCACACAGAATGGTGGCTCTTTTTGAGTTCAATTTCATGCACTGTTGCTTTGGTCTGGTGAGGAAAGCAATGAATTCCTTAGGATAGTCTTGCTTGTAAAGTTCCAAAAACAAAATATCAAATCACTAAGGATTTAATTTAAAATGCACACTCTTATTTTGCAAACTATATTATTGCAGCAATGTGAGTTATAATATAATATATTTTAGTTCCCTTTCTTTAGTGCTTCTCTTTTATTTTGTATGATCAAAATTATAGCTATATTTTGGTAATTTCGAAAAAGATTTACAGCTTATAGTCCACCAGTCTCTGCACTTCTTCAAACCTAAGTACACTCTGTACTAGCTACAGCAGTGGAATGCTTTCATTGCATGCAGAATATATGTACAATTTGGTCAAAATAATATTTAAAAGTGTTGCTTATGAATGCATCTTTAATAATTAAAATTTTCTTTAAATAATTCCAAAGAAATGTTTTCTGTATAGAGAGTAAGAGAACAAAAAAATATATAAAATCACATGAACAAGAAGTATAGCAATACTCCAATAATACCTTTCTTCTTATGTATTCCCTTGCTTTCAACTGAAAAACTAAACTACTAGAGACATCATAAAGAAATCTGTTGTTTCTTCCCAAAACAGGTTGGAACTCATCTAATAAGAGCAGTTTGAGTGTGTATATAACTTTCTTCATTATAGAGACACAATTGAACACACATACACACAATTTTTTTAAAAATTCATTATATTGTTCCTTTGTATTCTCTAGAATTAAGGAGAACCAGCATATATTCACAGTGAGCATATAAAATATATTCAAATTAATATTTCATTTAAAATATAAATGTTCCCAATATTATAAAGTGGGTTTTTCCCCTAATTTTCCCTATGTTTGGCTATGGAGAAACATTGGAAAGTCTTGAAAAATTACTTGTAGAAGATTTTATCCACAATATTTTATGAAGTATTCTTTTGGCCTTGATTTTACAATTTCAAAAGTCTATTGATTTTTCTACTTTTAAAATATCAGTAATTAAAATGATCTTAAAACAAATGTCTAAGAGCACTTTTTATTCTCTGGAGACTGTGATAACCTAACATTTATTATCAGTGAAAGAAAGGGCAGGGCATACTTCTGTTTGAAATTGAATATAAAAATATGTGTATATGTGGGTGTGGGTGTGTGTTATTTAAAAATATAAGTCAAGAGACAAATATAGGATCCAGAAACATTTGCATTCTGCTTTTACTCTCTGAAAACCTAGTGAAACCCCTGAGCATCTTCTGTGTCAAGGTACTTTAGGAATTCTGTAGTGCCGTGATTCCATGCAAGATTATTATGTTCATATGAAAAAGAAAACTTGTTATTAGTGAAAGCCAAGCCTTTATAAAAGTAATAGTTACAGATTTCACAATATGTGAACAGAATAGACTTACACTACCTCTCTGTCTTTAAAAAAAATCAATTTCTAACAGTTCTTTACGTTCCAATTGAACATACTCACCACCTTAAAGAAACACTGCAATTTGTTCATGTGAGGCACTCATTCAAAAAGAAAACTTTACTAAATCACGGAGGAAATCTTTCTGCTTTTTTCCTTTGGATAAGTTAAAGTAATGTAAAAATTTTAATTTAACAATGTGTTTAACATTTTGGGTGCAAGAGCATGTATGTTTACAGGTCAGGGTAGTTTAAAACTCTTGTTTAACTATGCGGGCATAATTTCCTCCAAGCAGTTAGGGAATGCTATAGTAGTTCAGAATTCACAGCCACTTTTGTAAGATGGTGGAGAAAATATAGTTTCTAACCTCAAGAAATTTTCTTTCTTAAGACTATGAAAACTAGTTGTGCTTACATTCATGGAGACTTGGTGGTGCCCTAATAAAATACAGACAGACAATAAAATCATAATAGGCAATAAACAGCAACAAAATAATTCTTGGTTCAATGGCATGTTGTAAGTATCTCTGTAATATCTATCAATAAGGGTCTCCATGGATTTAGAATGATGTTCAAGAAATACCTGCACTGGGAATGACAATAGAGTAAGAGCTCCCATGGCTAACTACTGCTGCCAGTGCTTATGGAAATGTAGTTTGTAGGGAGGCATTTCCTGGAAGAAGTGGTCTTATTTCATGACCTTCCTGCACAGTAATGCCTATAGCACATAACCTGTAAATGGGACAGCTGAGAAAACTCTATCATGATTGTCACTTTGTCATTAAACCCTGACCACATCCTTCAACTTCTAAGATAAATGAAGGACAAGAAGGTGAACTTGTCATCTAGTCCTTAAATAAGTGTAATACTAGAGAGCTAGATCAGCTCCTAAACCCACTCTTAGCCCTGAGAAAAGAGGTCATCATATCACTTCCTTAGCCAATTCATATGTTCTTCTAATTTGAAAGGGGGAAACTATTTCCTTTTCTTACATTAGCTGAGATTATTTTTGAGTTCTAGTTTAATCAAAATATCATTTGAAAATGCAGCACAACTTCTCTTTGGCTATTTTATCTGTTATAAATTCACCTCAATTTTTTCCTTTTGTGATTTTTTTGTCTTAAAAACAAAGTGCAATAATAATATGTGCTCACTGGAGGAAATCAAACAAGACTGTTACATAGAGGAAGATTCAATAATCCCCCCCCATCTACTCCCCTAATATTAACATTTAGATGGCACATGCCTCTCTATCCATTTTCATTTCAGCCTGAAGTTTTATCAAAGGATGAAAAGTTGTAGCAAGGTAGTTTACACTTTTTATAACTCTCTTACCCTTTCCTTGACTGCTTTCATTCAATCTAAAAATATATAAACATGTTTTAATCAAATGCCCAAATTCATGGCAGTAGAAGATACTCACTGCTTTCATCAGCAGATTTGAAAGAAATACCAATATGTATGGGGATCATGAAAGAAATAACAGAAATGTCCTTTATGATGCCATTCTTCTTATTGTTGTCATCAATAAAGATCTCGTCTTACAATTGATAACTAAAAGATGCCACCCTTTGTTTTTGTCTTTTGATATTCTTTCCCAATACCATTGTAGTAGTAAGTTGGTAAGGATGTTGCCTGTTATTTGGTGCTCAGAGAATGAACTAGCTCTCGCCTCCATAAATGGTGCCAGCTAGCCAAGCATTTTATAGAATTTTGAAGATAAATACAGCAGCATTATCCTAATGTGGGTATTATACACTGATATCACCAGTTAGGGCAATAGGAAAAATAATTGATGCCTATTTTTTAAGTTTTCATATGCTCAGCAATGTGTTGGTCCCTTCCAGTATTATCTCCCATCTTCTCAACAACAGTGCCATTGAGTGTTGCTGTGTGCCAGGGCCTAGGCTAAGGTCTTTAGTCATATTTCCCATTTTTATCCTTATAATCACCCTTATTTTTATTCTCATATGAATCAAATTTATACAAATTCTCTGTAGGTGATGTTGATGGAAAACTCAAACCCTTTCAAATCTGCTTTATATTTTCCCTGATGTGTTTTCATTCTCAACAGCCAGATCCTTTATCTATTTATTGGAGAGTGGCTCTTGGACTGCCCAAGCCTACTTGGTTCATGTAAAAGAAGAGCCAGATCTGTTTTAGAATTTATATTCCTGTTTGTGGGAAGCCCTTAATCAATGACTGGTGGTTGCAAAGCCATATATATTTGAGGGTGTTTTTTTGGCCCCCAGTTAGTAAATTCAGAGTGAACTATATTGGCATGCTAGACTTTTTTGCTGTATACATGGTTGGCTCTTTTCCTTCCCAATCTCACTTTTCTACTGCCATACTAATGTTTTCTGGAAACATGTCCTATGTTATCATTTTGCATGTAGCCTCATTTCAGAATCTCCCTTAAGGGAATCTAACCTAAGACACTCAATAAAAGTGAACTTCATTGGTAAAAATGTTTAAAGTATCAATAAGTGGTTAATATAAGATCAAGTCATGTCTTTCCAGGTCCAAATTTTAAAATTGGTAGACTCTATTTCAACTCATTATTCAAACTTTTCTCAACAAATATCTATTACATGACTATTTTATTACATATGATGTTTATAGGATAATTAGGATATTATAGTTAGTGAATATTTTATATTTGTATATGTGAGATTCTGTTGATCTGCTGAGAAATCATTCATCTTTAAAACAGGAACATTAGGGCTACCTACCTGATAGACTAAATATAGGAACTATTGAATGATACATGTATTCTGTTGAGAATCACAATTGACAGTTATATTCATTTATTTTTACCTATTTTTCTTATTGTGGATTTTTTTGGAGACTTTTGGACATACTATGTAGTTTTTATTACTGTTAAATAAAAAGGTAAATTTTGATGCAAAGAAAAAGAGGTATTGGTATAGATATTGAAACTTGAAACAGAAGAAAAAGGTAATTAACTGGTGCCTCACTAGATGACTCTAAGTGCTGGCTCTGTGTTTCCCTTTAGCCTTGACTCATCACGAGAAAATATTGGAGACATTTCTGCTAGACTCAGCAGATCAATTTAGCAGAGATGAATGACATTTTGCTTGAAATGTATTCAGCCAGAGTTGCCTTTTGCTAATTTCGTATTTTGTAGTTCATGATAAGAATTAAGAACTCCCTTTTTTAAAAAAAGTAGTATAAAATAAAACACATCAATTTGTCACTTTATTATTGTAACCACATCAAAGTATTCAGTGTGAAGACAGTAGCCAAGTGAACTCCTCTTCTTATAATGCTCAGAATCTATTTTAGCAGTGGTAAATTGCTGCAATTTATATTCATCAAATTGCATGATTCGACTTATTTTAGAAAAGTTATTAACTTTTGAAAAGAATGCTTCAGAAGCATTCAAATGAGTACAAGTTATCACTATTAGTATACACGAAGTTCATTTTCAAATATACTGCCAGAAACTGTACTCAGCTAGTATTTCTATAAGGATTAATTCTTACTTCATTTTTTAGTTTATGTATAAATGTCTATGACCTGCCAGTGTGCAGAATTAGCATATCATCTTTTACAATGCTCTTTTTCATCAAAAGAGGGCTATTCTGGGAAAACAAAACATTTGCATTTTTGGCAAATCATTTCACAAGTCAGCCCTGAACTAAGACAGGTATATTTTTTTCTTTATTCTTCACAGATTGATTGCATGTGCAATAAACAAATTTGATAGAACAAACCAATAAATTGAAGATTAATTTTCAAAAGATCTTAACCAATCTCCTCTTCATAGTCAAATTCGTATAAAATGTTTGTATTATTAAAATATTGTTTAATGTAATATTAATAATATCTAACATGCATGTATCTAATAAATTTGCATAGATTGATTTATTTAGTCTTCTAAATAGTGAGGTAGATATCACTATTACTTCCATAGCAAAGATGAGTAAATAGGGGTATAGATAAGTAACTTTTTTGAGTCTATGTAGTTAGCAAATGGCAAAGTGAGAATTCAAATCTAGATAGTAGGACTATTTGTCTACCTCTCTTATCAGTTCTGTATGCTAATATGAAAATCTAAAAATACTAGAAATTCTAAGTACCAGTCAGAAACCCTAATTGACATTTTGTTGTATAGCTTTCTGACCTTTTTTCTTTCTGAATATATATATATATATATATATATATATATATATACAAATACATACACACATACATATTCCATATATATATGCCACATATGCACATGTGCACACATACTCAAAAGATTCCTATTCACTACTTTTCCTATTTAGAATGTACCTTATACAGCTGTAACATATTTCATTTTTATTTTCTTCTAAAATTTATAACATTATCAAATATCTACTTAACTCTTTAAGTAATAATATGTGATAATCCTTATTTTTACATATAACCAAAATGTCAAGTATTTGAAGAATTCACCAAAAGCCATATGTGAATTAGTAAACATACAATTGTTTGCTACATAATATCTGTCATAACAATGGGGTACCTATATTAGAATGAGAACAAAATATCAATATTGGGGGTTCTATTTTAAAATAACAATTCTGTCATTTATTAGCTACCTTACTTGAGATAATTCATTACCTCTGTAATCCAAAATAATACAAAATAATACAAAGTTAAGTGTAAGGGTGGATGCATCTTGGTGGGATATAGATGAAATAAAATTGGCTTTGAGTTTAAAAAGAAAGCAATAATTCTTGAGTTACACTATAGAATTTATGCAAACACATAAAATGATAATTTGTTTTCAACTTCTAAATATCTTGTCATAAGTAAAATTATTATTTGAACATAGAATTTTAAATTTTTTAATATTTATTTTTTTAGTTTTAGATGGACACAATATCTTTATTTTATTTTCATGTGGTGCTGAGAATCAAACGCAGTGCCTCATGCATGCTAGGCGAGCATGCTACCACTTGAGCCACATCCCCAGCCCCAGAATTTTAAATTTTTATACTACAAATAAGATGAGTTTAACCTCCAAATTTTCCAAGTTTATAATATCTATTTGTGCTATGTAAAAATAATATATGGGCCCAGCTTACATGACAGAATGCAAACACCATGTTTATTGAGCTATACAGAGGACAATAATGATCTTGATCATGATAAGGAAGAACATAATAGTAATATAATAATACTACTAAAAATAATGGTGTATATTATAATTATTTTGAATTATATTATTCGTGACAATCTGTTAATCACTTTTTTTCATTTAACCTTTCAATTCTTATGTGAGGCTGCCACTATGAGGGGGAAACTGAGGCTCACAGAGGTTGTACTTGAGTTAGAATATATATTCTGTCATCATTGGTTCTTATTTTCATTTTTGCCATTGCAAGTTAACAGTTTAAAAATTTTGGACAATCTTTAAGTTTTGGTCATTTCATCTGTGCAATGGCGATAACAATACATATTTGAAATAATTGTTTTTCTGGTTATATAGCTTACAGTGAGTATAACAACTATGATTACATTTGTAGAGGATGCTCAAAAATATAGCTCTCATTACTAGGATATATTTAATCTGTGCATAAAAACTATATAGATATATATGACAAACTGTTAAAGAGGCAAATAACAAATACAGTGAAAATAATTTACACTACTGAGCTCTTTCTATGTGCCAGGATTAACTAACTTAATGCTCACAATAATCATTAAATAGGTACTATTATTATCCAATTTTGTATATAATAAAACGGGGACATCAAATAATTTGCCAAAATTCATATTGCTATTTATCCATCTGGCTGTCTACTTGTTCATCCATCTATCCATTCTCCCACCCAGCTACCCCCTTCCCTTTTTCTCTCTTCCCTCTACCTTTTCTTTCCTTCCCCTACCCTCTCCCCTCTCTATCACATCTATCATTTATCTATAATTTTTAATACTATATCCATATTTTATTAATTATAGGACTAAAATATTTATGTTGTTTCTGGTAATAAAAGACTATAGTAGAATGAAAAAGCATTAGACAGATCTATATACCTGTGGAAGGAGTGTTCTAAACAACACAGATATATGATGTCTGTGAGTAACATGGCAGCATTCTAAAACTAACAAAACACTAATGTGCCTTATTTCATTTGAATCTTGCCATGATCTGTGAGATTATTATTATTTTTCCCATTTTAGAGGCTAAATTTTATATGGCTTCCAATAAAATAGTATAATATGGTTAATAAATATTCTGATGTTTTGATTTAAAACTTTACCAATAAATCACAGCAATTGCTAAAAAAGCAGAATAATACCTTATATACTAGAATTAAATTATAATCATATCATTAGAAACTTTCAATTTGTGACTTTCAGGAAACTGTCATATAGTGGCTTCTTTCTACTCACATGTCATTGAATTCATTTTAGTCATTATAAATTGAAAGTAATCTATATATTATCTAAGATATAAATGCACATGGACATGGAGGTAATAAATTATAAGTGGGAAATGGCAGTATTTGTTCTTTGTGATTTTTAACTTACAGGAAATCACTATTGTTTTGGAAATCAAAGAAATACAGAGAAGTGAACTTATTATTATTATTTTTTGTTCTAGTACTAATACATTTTAATGTTTCTCTCACAGTGCTACAGAGCAGGAAGCCCTCACAGCCATTTGTTGCTGCAAAGAGCACGCTGTGCTGAACTTAAGCACCTTCCTTGCCAACTCTTTGCAACTGTTTTTTTTTTTAATAAGAAACTTCAAATATCACTAAATTTAGCATCAGTTGGAGGCACACCCAGGCGCATTACAGTGAAAGCCCCAACGACTAAATGTGTACCACTACACAAAATGTTTTTGTGAGTATGTGCCTTTTCTATGATGCCTTACAAAGTGCTATAATATGATATTTTTCACAATAACAAGCTTACTTTCAGCAACATCCTAACAGGGACCTATTTTTAAATAATTTATTCACATGCGATATGGGTCTTAATATATATCCAGTCATAAATCTGTAACTTTTTTGTCACCATCATGTTGTTTCAGCTAGTGAAGATTTTGTTTTCCACTTATGATTACATACTTTTAAAAAAATATGGATTTCAAAATGTGGATTTTATTTTTAAAGACCAACATGGCCTTACCTAATTGCATATATGATTTAACATAATGAAGACTAAATATGCACTGTAGCCATGATTGTTTTATTATTCTCTTTTGATTTTTTTTATTTTACCAAAGATCCTTGTCAGTGCACTCTTTTGATCTTGCCTATGAGTTTATTATAATAGGACATAAGATTAAAATGAATCATGACTTTCAATACTATCCACATATATTACTTTTAAGTGATAGTAATACAAATGAATTAGAAGCAACTTTTATTTAAATTAGATTTAAATTATTTTATAATTTGTGGTACCTTGAGAATGTCTTTATAATAAGCGTGCTAAGGTTTGATTTATATTTGCCTTTGATATCATTTTAATAGGAAAAGTATTGGGGAATCCAACCCATTTTGGGGCATTCAGAGAGAATCAGCCTATGCTGTAATAGCTTCAATTGTTAAACTAAAACCTAACTGAAAATCCATATGAGTGGAATGGAAAAGAGTTCAGCTTTAAAGGTGGCAGATTTGAGATGATTCTATGGCAACAGAATTGTGCTTGAGGGAAATCAGTTGCAGTATCTTCTATAATTGTGTCACCTAGATTTTGCCTTAGGAATTTCTAGATTTCCAGAGAACATTGTGACCTCGAATGCTGTATCTTAATAAAGAATGTGAGTAGATTAGGAGAATTATTTACCTAAAATTTGTAGGAGATAGGCAAGTCTTAATAGTTTGTTAGGTATCCACCACTGGGGAAAAATTTGATGATGACCTTGTATTGCAAAATAATTGGACTGAGTTACACTCAGTGACCAGTTAGTGGAAAGTGGTATTCAGTACCTAGTAGACATAGCATATAAGAATTCCTTTTCACTTTTAACCATAGTAAATAAAGCCTGACTGTCTACAATATACAATTAGTCATCATTATTTGAAATGCATTCCTTTAATTTGCAGGATCAATTGCTTGGGTAACAAGTGAGCCCAGCTTCATGTTCAGCACCACCTGCTCCAGGAGAGTGAGCTGTGCTAGAGAAGTGTATTACAATATTATGTGTAGTTTTTTTTTTCTTTTTTTTTCTAAATGAGCAGTTAAATCAAAGATTCTTGTGGGAATTCAGGATAATACATTCCTCTGAAGTTGCATGCAGGTAGGAAAAGATTAATGGGAGGTGGTTAAATTCAGTTCTGGCATCTAATCATACTCAATAAATTTATATTGAGCTTCTCTAATAATATAGGACTTTGTATTATGTGGTAAGGATAAAACAAAAAACAAATAAGACATGAATACAATCCTTGATTTCATGGTCTGATGGACCTACAAATGTAGTCTAAGCCTAACAAAGAGAAAAGTAGAAAAGATATCCTAAAACAATGTGGGCCAATCTGGATGTAGGATGGAGGGTGCTATGATTGTGTCTAGATCCCATGAACAATAGATTTCTAGATGATAATGATATTGGTGCTGGTATTAATGATGTTAATAACATTTATTATGCTAGGCAAATTGCTAGGTGGCACTGTATTTTTCTAATAAGCCTACACAGAATTTTAGCTTTAATGTTTCCATGAGAATACTGAGGATCAGAACTTAAAACTTTTCCAAAGTCACAATGCAATAAGGAAAGTTCCTGAAATTCAGACCTAAGTTCAAAAACTGTACAGCTATTTATCTTCTTTTTTGCAAAGAATTATAGGGATTGTTCCGTATCATCATGGAATGAATCAGATTTCCTTTTAACTACAATTAAAATGCACGAATGAAGAAAGGACAATATACAGTGCATATTCTTAGTCATTATTTTGCTTAATCCTCCAAACTTTTCTGTGAGGTAGATAGTGTCAATAAATTCCCCAAAGAAACTCAGCAAGTGTAAGTAAAATTTGGATTTTAAAGCCTTTTGTCAAAGCTTCTCTTTTTCTCAGAGGATGGAAGGGCAGTGAAGGTGGATGAGGAAGGATGGACTATTTCCTGTGTAATCTTTTGAGAATATCCAAACAAAAGGAAAGTCAGTAAATCCCTCTTAATGGGGAAAGCTTTAATAAAATTTGCAGGGTCTCCTTGTAGCAGGTATTCTCCAGGGCAATTGGCTCTCTTCTGTATAGCCTCAAGAGTTTTTGGTAGGTAATCATCTTCAAGGAAAGACCTGCTAACATGGTCTAGGGCTGCATCCTACACTTGCACCATACTCTTCACATTATTCCATATGTCTTCTCCTTGTTTCTATTCTACATAGCACTTATTTTCTATCTCCTTGTTTTTGTTTATTTCTCTAATTATGGTATAAACTACATAAAGGTTGGTACCTTATCAGTCTTATCAATTTTTTGCATCAGTTTAACCCATATTTAACAGCACAAGGGATATATTTAATCATAATATAAATGAGGATAAGGAATGAATAAATCAAATAAGTCTGATCCATATTTGTTATATCATTTCTCTCCATCTATCTTGGATTGTATTTTTGCACCTTGCCATTCTCATAAGAACCTCAAGGCACATTATTTCCTTATAAAGCCATCAGAATAGTGTTAATTTTTAAATTAAAATTAGGGCTTTCTAGACAAATATCTATTTATAAATTATTAGATAAATATACAAGAAGTCTGTGTGTGTGTGTATTTGTGTGTTTCTGTGTTTTGGGCTCCTTACTATATTGAATTCTAGATTTTTATTGCAAATACCATTTATAAAATAGTTCTTAAAAATAGGAAAAAGGTATCTTAGGAGGAAAGCAAAAGAAAATAATCAGTGTACTTTTAAATTTGTGCATATTAATTGCTATTGAGTAAAGAGAGCACATTGAGGACATTTAGAAGAGGAGAATTATTCAATTTAAAAATGTTAGCTGGGGGGATTTGGAAGATGGCGGCGAGGGGAGTGCATTACCCCCGTGTGCTGCTTCACTGTGTGGGAGTATGACAAGTCAGGACGGCTAAAGGATATCTTGTTAGGAATTTCCAGCAATAGTGGGGTGCTCCGGAACCTGGAGGAAGGATTTCCATCGCACGAGGATCGGCTACGGGGACTCAAACGCGAGAGGTTTGTCGCACGGAGGGTAACTGCTTATTCAGCAAATCGCCCCGCGGCTAGAGTCTGCAGTGTGCGCTGGGATAGAGACGCAGGGTTACAGCGCTGCAGTTTCTGCCAGCCGCGCAAGCACCGTACTCAGGGCTGAATTCTGGGTTCCAGACGGGGTAAGGAA
>NW_026000249.1:20669358-20676512 GCF_001458135.2 Marmota marmota marmota | reverse complement strand
AAAATGTTAGCTGGGTATAGTGGCTCATGTTTATCATCCCAGACACTTGGGAAGCTGAGACAGGAGAATTGTGAGTTCAAAGCTAGCCTCAACAACTTACAAAGGCACAAAACAACCCAGAGAGATCCTGTCTCTAAATACAATGTTAAAAAAAAAGACTGGGGATATGGCTCAGTGGTTAAGTGCCCCCAAGGTTCAATGTTGAATATAACTGCATATACTAGAATGGGTTTAATAATGAGGTAACCAGAACTCCTATGTTCTATGAAAAGTAATATCTATGAGTTTTTTGACTGTCAATTTGTCGCAAATGACAGTTAAGAATGTAAACTCAAGTGTTTTACACCTGCAGGTTGTATCTGCATTGCATGACCAATGTCTGATGGTGAAAGACCTAATTTCCTACTTTCTTTTAATAACCAATGTAATTTTGAAAGTAATTTGTCTGATACACTTTGATAACAGAAACTGTATCAATACAAACTTAGAAAAGTAGTTGCCTAATTCCTTTTGATAATGACATTTTCTAAGACTGCTTTACTTTTGGAACTTTCATTTTACTATGTTGTTGATGAGTTTCATATGGCACTTTTAAAATATTTTATAAGTGATTTATTCCCTTGGTGTAATCTTGTAAAAAATGAACAATTCAAATGTGGCTAGACCATTCAAAAATCAATGTTTTAATTCAGCCTATTCAATCCCTTCAAGTAACCATCTTAGGAACAACTTAATTCGATTTTGAGAGGACACACAGTTTTCTAGATATGTGTTACAACATCATATTTCTTTATAATACTTTGCTTAAGATAAATGTAAATCACGTATTTAAATTTCCAAATTCAGTTATAATTTAAGATTAATGACCCTAATGGCAGATTCACAGAACTATTGTGCAAACAGAAGAAAAAAACAAAGGTGGAATAAGTAATGTTAATGTATTATTCACTTGACAGACAAAATTCATTTACACCTTCTTAAAGCTTTGTGAGTAAAATTGATTCTCAAAATTATTATCATAGCAACTTACGTTTTCTCTTTCTAGTGAAAAAAAAAGAACCTTTCAATTAGGAATTAACCAAACTCTTTCCCTTTTTCTCATTATTTTTCCTTGCTGTCTCTTAAAGGGGAGGCCAACTTTCTACAGGGTTTAAAATATGGTTGAATTTTTTTATTGAGATATTCATAGACTCACACAGAGTTGCACAAACAGTACAGTGAGTTCTTATGTACACATCACTCAACTTTCCTCATTAGTTATATGTGAAATAAATATAATGTTATCAAAATCCAAATTTGACATTAGCAAAATACAATTAATGATACTGCAGACCACATTTGGATTTCTCTTTAATTGAATATTCTCTTTAATTGAATACCTTTATGTAATATTCTTTGACATTTATCACATATGTAGATTCATAGAATCAACACCATAATCCGGGTATAGAACTATTTCATTACCACAAAGCAACATAAAGGACTGTTTCTATAAAGGAATGATGGATGTGTTAAAGGATGTTGAGTGGCAGATAAGAATAAGGGAGTCATGCATTAATAGGGGATGGCCTTTTAAAGAATAAAAGGTATCCCTTTCAGGGTAAAGCTGGCAAAACTGAAGAGAAAGTCATATTCTGAAGAAAGCAGACTTAGCTTCTGTTTTTTTTTTTGGGGGGGGGGGACGGGTGGGCAGCAGAAGATTGTCTCAGAGCTGTCCATGGTGCTAAATTAGGTCAGCCTTTAGGTCTGAAGAATTATTGCTTGAGAATTCTCTAGGCCCTGATTTACAACACTGTTATATGGTTATCCTGTCAATCCTGCTGAGACTCTCATGTGACTGCTTAACATAATCTGTATTCTCAATTTTGCCTATTTCATGACAAGTTATTAGTTAACTGATTCACTCAGTGACATCACTACATATTCTGATTGTTATATCTCAGTGGAGCCCAGCCATTTTATACTAATAAATAATTTCATATGATTCTGATGAGAGACTAATATCCTTCTTGGATGTTAGTCTTTCCAAGGTTAAATGTATAGATTAGAATTTTCTCTGCAGAACTTTCATTGGCCCACCCCCATGGGGTTTTCTTTCATTACAAAATTTTTAATCCCTAGAGTTCTGTACTCTTCCAATGGGTTTAGGACAATTGAAGGAGTTTCCTCTGACCTTGAAACATAAGCTTTCCCCACAGCACCTATCACATCTTTTTTGGCAGGGGGTGAGGGGAATAAAGGGTCATCCAAAACTTAGTTTGGTGGCAATGGAACATAACCAGGTGGGAGGAATTAATGAAAGCAATGATTCCAAGATGTGGATCTCCAAGGTCAATATTCTGTATTTTAATTCCACATTCTAAGTGAGTTTAATATATTTTAGAGGCCAGAATAAGCTGCATTAAAAACAAACTTTCTTATCCATGCTAATAATGCATGTTATCAATAATGGAGTATTATTTTCTAAATGGCAATAGGAGAAATATGGAGAGTTCTACTTTGTCTATGAAGAAATTGGACTTTGTGTATCATGGAATGGTTAGTTTTCAAAATAAGTTTGGATCTCACAAAATTCTGATCCTGTTTGTTGAAGAATAATGCAATACCAAGTGATTCCATGTTAAAGTCCTAATATTTTGGAGTTTCATGTCTAAGCTTTGGTGTTCTCTCAATTCATGCTGCTTTTTCACTTTTCCTTATAATCTGCATAAATTTTCTATATCTGTATGTTGACCTCTTCTGCCAGAAATGGTATGTTCTGTTTAAAGGAATATATGCCTTAATGAAAACAACTTAAGCAAAGAAGAAAAGGTGGCCAATTGCCTAGGTAATTGGAAGTGACAACAGAGATATTATTCTAGTATAAATGGATTCAATTTTCCTTTGCTCAATGGATATTATATCTAAAGGCCTGGCTGAGATACATCATATGGGACAGACTAAGAAAGCCTTCTATTTTCTTCAACCAAAGGGTCTCAGATATTAAAAAGCTATCCAAAAAGCAGACATTTGAGGTTTAGGGGCTGGTTTATATAGAATATAGTAATATATATTATTAAAATGAAAATTATGTTTTCCAGTTATTTCCAACTATGACAAATTAAATACCAGAAATTTCCAGTAAGCATTAAAGCTGATCATTTTATAAGTTTAATATTTGATTCATTAAAATAAAAAAATTCTTAGTGATTTATGAAATCAGATATTTCTAATACCATGAATTCTAAATAGCTTTATAATGCCAATTTTAATTAATGTTATAATTATAACATGTTTTCCAGGAAATTAATTAATAAATTTTAGTGTTAATATTTGGTTTCTGTCTATTTTGGTTTGTACCTTTTATTTGTATTATAATGATAACTGCAAATTTGGCATACATTAATGTTAAATAAGGTATATCTTTTAACAGAAAATTAAAGTTAGATATTTGAGATAACCTAAAATATTCAACAACTTTAAATTTGCATTCTGTATGAACTACCTTTAAATAGATAATAAAGTATGCATGTAAATAAAAATAAGCACAATCCTGGAATGATTATATGAACATTATTTATTCTTCCACAGCATGAATTTTTCAAACATACCTTTTATTACTGTTTGAAGAAAAACATCATTTCCATATATTTGCATCTATATCACTTTTAGTCTCACAGAAATTTCCATAAAAGTCTTTTTTATTACTGCTATAACTGATAGACCTAGTAGACTGTTAATTTGAATAGATACACACAAAAACATATTTATATCCTAAATGACCCAGAATACTTTCTGAATTTTTGACGCAAATTAATTTATTATAGCATTCTTGTTAATTTTAAGATTTAGGCAGTCTTGGCAATATCTTCTAGGAATGAAAAATATGCCATTTTTGGCTACTTGGTAGAGTATCTTCTTTAGAACTTTTTGTGAAATCTAGACCAGAAGTGTAATTAAAAGTAGACTCCTGATGCAATAATATATTTCATAGATAAGCCAATAAGTTCAATTCTTACCTTATTACTGTTTGCTTATAACTCATTCTTTGTATCCAAATTACATCAGTGGTTGGGAAAACCTTTTACATCTGAGGATGTGCCCTTTTCTCATATGTGTCTTATTTTTTAAAAATATTTTACCCACAAAGTAAATTACGTTTATCAAGTACTTTTTCTCTTTTTATTAATCAGACTTACATAAATGACTATAACTACCTCAGGTTCCTATGAAATAATCAGTGATCCTTTGAAATTGTGTAATACTGGGACAAAAAGGAAAATATTGATAATTCAGCCAGCCTTGAAAATCATATAACATCTAAACAAATAATTTGGTTTAGCCTTTTTGAAATGGTAAAAATCCCTATTAATATCTACATAAATGTCTCTTTGTTTATGTCCCTGCCTCTCTCCTTGCTCTCAGTAGAAAAAAAAATGGATTTGGGCTGGGACTGTGGCTTAGCAGTAGAGTGCTTGACTCACATGTGCAAGGCCCTAGAATTCGATCCTCAGCACCACATGAAAATAAAGTAAAAGCATTGTGTCCAACTACAACTAAAAAATAAATATTAAAAAAGGAAAAACTGGATGTGTTTATACCTATTCCCTACTGTCATTTCATGTATTTCTCTACTTTCCCATGATTTCTACTCAGTCTGTATGTGCTCACTTCCATCATCTGTTTGCTTAGTTGTTTCAATACTCAAAAACTGATTCTAGGACTCAGAAGCCAAAATTTCTTGATATAATATCAGGTTAATTCCAAATATATATTTAACCCCTACCATGTATCAGGCTCCATTCTAGATATTTGGGATGTATTAGTGAAAAAAAAAAAGACAAAAAGATGCATGCATGCTGTAGTCTCTGGGGCTTCAGGCAATAAACAACTGAAATTTAAAAAAAAAACATTTTATAGTATGCTAAAATGTGATGAGTGCTGTGGAAAAGAAGTGGAGAGCAAAGTAAATGTTGGCTCATGCTGGAGAACATTTCCAATTTTAAAACATAATATCAAGGTACTTCTCACTGAGAAGGTAATGTTTGAGCAAAGATATGAATAAGGAAAAGAAATAAATTATGTGGATATCTCAGATAGACTCAATTTGGCTTGACAGAACAATAAACAGAATTCTTAAGGCATCAGTTTATCTGCTCTTCGTAGTTTATTGTCACTAGACTATAATGAATGAAAGAGTTATAGAATAGGATGTGAATGAGATGATGGTGGAATTTGGAGGTCATCATAGAGACATTCTCTTTCCTTCTAAGTGTAGAGGATCCAACATATCTGTTTAGAGGATTACTCTGGATGCTGTGGGGATGGGAGGGCCTCAAAGCAAGGAGACAAATTATAAGTCTATTATGATAATCCAAGTAAAGGTGGTAGTCATTAGATCAGGGAACTAGGAATGAGTCATATTCTGAATGTATTCTGCAAGTAGAGCCAAGAAGAATTTCCTGAAGGATTGGGTTGGGTCAGGGATATGGTAGAAAAATAGTGGCATGAATGGTCCCAAGGTTTCTGCCTCAATCAACTAAACAGGATAAAGCTACTCTTAACCATGATGGTAAAGACTGTAGATAGAATGGGGTGATTTCTTTTGGTAAGAGACAAATTAGGTTTGGATATATATTATACATATCAGTGAAGATGTTGAGGAGATGAGTAAATGTATGTTTAGAGTTCTGAAAAAAAGGTCTAAGTTGACCATTTAAGTTTGGAAGTTTGGGGCACAAAGTAAACATTAAAACCATGAGAGAAGATAATCTCATAAAGGAAAGGGGTATGGTTATAAAAGAGAGAAGGTCGAAGGACATTAAGAAGTAGATGAAAAGAAGAATATATAGTATAGGAGAATTGAAAAGAATCACCAATGAGTTAGAAGAAGAAATAAATGAGTCTAGGGCTATAGCTCAGTTGGTAGAGTGCTTGCCTTGCATGCACAAGGCCCTGGGTTCAATCCCCAGAACAAAGAAAGAAAGAGAGAGAGAGAGAGAGAGAGAGAGAGAAAGAAAGAAAGAAAAGAAATGAAATGAATAGACTGTCTTGAAAACCTGACTTTCTGTCTATAAAATCTCATTTCACCTTGTCATGCCCTTCTCATCACTAAATATGTACTATATATCACCAAAAATTAATATTTTTATATTTAACATGTCAATATTTCCAAAGTGTATTCAATGAATCAGATTAATTCAGTTGTGTAATATGGGAAAATAATAGAATGCATAGAAAGAGGAATAGACATAAGGTGTTCACAGTCATTAGGAAATGACTGGAATTAACATTGCTCCTGACATTTCCATTGTGGGTCCACCTGTTATATGTTTCAGAGGTTGAATAAGTGGCAATACCGCTTAGTAGGAAAAAGTTGTTGTGAGCATATGTATCTACATGACTGAATTAAATCCTTCCAACAATGAAATATAGTTAGCATAGTATCTTCAAAAGCACGCTAAGTGGGATTCAGGGAACCTAAATTCTAACTATGATTCTGCTGCTGACTGATTGCATTAACTTCAAATCTATCATTAACCTCCTTGTGCCTCATTATCCTCATTTCACCAAATAAGAAAAATGAAATATTCCTCCTTCTCTACCTCACTTGGATGTTGTGAATTTAAATGTGTGAGAAGTGCTTGAGATGCATAAAATTTGATGGAGTGTTTTATTCATGAATTCAAGGCATCTGAAGTAATTTGACCATGATGGAAAGTTGCTTCCTTGCAATTTTTTAGAGTGATATTTTCGTTACTGACCCACCATTTATGCTGCATGTTACCTGATCCAAAGTGGAAAAAAACACAAATTGACTTTATAGATAAGTGTTACATTTATTTTATTTTATGTCCTTTTATATTATTTATCACTTCTATTTGCTCATTCAACATATGCTTATTTTTTTTATTGGTTGTTCAAAACATTACACAGCTCATGACATATCATCTTCCATACATTTGATTCAAGTGGGTTATGAACTCCCATTTTTTACCCCAAATACAAGTTGCAGAATCACATCGGTTACACATCCACATTTTTACATAATACCATATTAGTGACTGTTGTATTCTGCTACCTTTCTTATCCCCTACTATCCCCCCCTCCCCTTCCCTCTCATCTTCCCTCTCTACCCCATCTGCTGTTGTTTAATTCTCTCCCTTGTTTTTTTT
>NW_026000249.1:20652002-20656887 GCF_001458135.2 Marmota marmota marmota | reverse complement strand
CCTCCCACAATCCTCCTGCTCTTGAGGCCGATTGGCTGGGTCACGTGGGCGGAGCCAAAAAAG
The DNA here is from genome assembly GCF_001458135.2 of Marmota marmota marmota. Lineage (NCBI taxonomy): Eukaryota > Metazoa > Chordata > Mammalia > Rodentia > Sciuridae > Marmota > Marmota marmota. Next base: position 20,656,824 of record NW_026000249.1, on the reverse strand, counting down.
TCCCCCAATGAGCAGCTCCGTGGTCTGAAAGGGCAGGGAAACAGCCCAATGAGCATCACCGCAGAGGAGCCAATCAGCTAGATGTTGCTGGGGCCGCTGTGAGCCAATCATCAGCCGGCAGCTGGAAGTTTGCTGGCAGCTGGAAGTTTGCTGGGGCCCCTTTGGCTGTGGCTCTCAACAATATTGAAAATCCTTAAATCCATCATCTCATTTTCAAATTCACCTTATTTGGTTAAGTAGGCAGATAGGCTTGATTTCAAAATCTGTCTCTTCTGGTTGCCATGTGATCATGAGCCTGTCAACCCTTTTTAATAGTTATTTTCTTTATCCTAATTACTACCTGTTTCAAAGGCTATTGGTTTGTTTAATCACCCAAACGAGATTGAATATCATTTATAGTCCAGATGTTGTTTTAAGTGCTGATTTATTTTAATGGATCAGAAAGAACAAGTTCTTGCTCTCAAGGATCTTATATTCTAATGAAGGAGATGTGAAAAATATACAATGTTTAGATACTGATAAATTCTACAAAGAAAATAAAAGTGGACAGTGCAGTATAGTGTAATTGGTATGCAAGTTGAAGGATAATATCAGGCAGAGAAGAGAGAGAAAGAACTCTTAATAAATTCACATTTGAGAAGGAAAGTGAGTACTGAAAAGGAGGCAGACATGCAAAGAAAATTCCAGACAAATGAAAAAAAATATAACTGTGTACTCCTGTTGTAACTGTGGCCTCTGTAAGGAAAAGCATGAATGGAGTACAGTGATTATTTTTTGTATATTTACAGCTTTCATGCATCTCTTTTCTAGATCTTCAGAAAGAAGATTAATATTAAGAAATAGTATTATATATTATAATGGGTTATTGTGAACTATTGTCATCCCACAGTACTATAGAACACCAGGATATATTCCCTACTTGTTTTGTTACATTGTCCTAAGTCCCTTTATCCATCCTCCCTTTCACCCTGCCCAACATCTAATAATCACTGTTCTACATTGAGTTCAACTTTTTTTAAGCTTCCACGTGAGAGAGAACATGCAATATTTGTCCAGGTCCAGCTTATTTCACTTAACAAAATGTCTTCATTTTTATCCATTTTGCTGCAAATGACAGTATTGCCTTTTTCTTTATGGCTGAATAATATTCCATTGTGTATGCACACATCATATTTTCTTTCTCCATTCATCTTCCATATGTTAGCTATTGTGAATATGCCACAATAAACATGGGTGTGCAGATATCTATTTGGTAAGCTGATTTCATTTCTTTCAGATATATACTCAGAAGTGGTACATATCTGAAAACATATAGTAGATCTATTTCTTTATTTTTTTGAGGAACATCCATACTGTACTCCATAATGTTTATATTAATTTACATTCCCACCAAGAGCATATTAACATTTATCTTCCTCCATATCTTCCATAGTATTTTTTAAAATGATGGCCATTCTGACTGGAATGAGATGTTATACCATTATAGCTTTGATTTGCATTTCTCTGAAGGCTAATAATATTAAGAATTTTTTCATGTATTTGTTGCTCATTTGTGTTTCTTCTTTTGAGAAGTGTCTATCCAGATCATTTGCCCATTTTTAAGTGGATTGCTTTTTGTTGTTGTTGTTGTTCTTTCAAGTCCCTTATATATTCTAGCTAAAAACCTTCTGTTGGATTAATAATTGGCAAAATTTTTTTCCCATTCTGTATGTTGTATTTTCATTCTGTTGATTGTTTCCTCTGCTGTGCAGATGGTTTTGGGTTTGAGGCAATCCCATTTGTCTAAATTGCTTTTGTGTCCTGGGTTTTGGGAGTTATATAATAATTGCCTGTTGGTGTCTTGGAGTGTTTTCCCATGTTTTTTTCTAGGAGTTTCATAGTTTTAAGTCTTACATTAAGGTTTCTGATACATATTAAAATGATTTTTATATTGGATGAGTGGTGTCAAGTTTCAATTTTCTGCATATGATTAATGGATTTTGAAAAATTAAAGGACAAACTATTGAGGAGTGATATGATATGATTTATGTTGAAATATATTTGCTCTTGAATGAATCTTGCATTATGAGAATTTATACAAATAAGGGTGATTGATCATATATAAAATATTTAAAGCACATAGAAAAATGATGAAAAACATTTTGTCTGTGGATAATAATTTTGGCATTGATGATGGTGATGGTGATTGTATGTAATTTCTAAACCTTCTGAAAAACCAAAATTTCACCTGTAAATCCAAAAGAAAAACAAACAAACAAAAAAACATAATCTGTTCTTATTTCTTCACTACTTGGTCAAGTTTTGAGTGATAAGGCAAATTGCCCAGGCGTCCATGTCAGCCTTTAGTGTCCTCACCCTCTTGTTAGAACTCTCCACTAATATTACATTTGTAAAGACTTCCCTGACCTAGATGTCACTGAGACCTGAAAGAAAAGAGCAAAATAAAAGCATAAGGGAGAACAAGTCCACTTTAAAAGACTAAAATGTTTCTAGGACCAAAAAATGTCTTTTTAAAAAATGAGGAAGAAAGGATAGAAGAATGGATGTTCCTTTTTGACAATCTAGCCACCTTTGAAAAATAAAAGTATCGTGTTACAGCTAACAACTATATGTCACTGTAGCCAGTTGCTGATGTCTACCCTTTAAAATGTCTCAGAGCTGTTGGCCTTAAAATCAGAAGCCAAAGAAGTAAACTTGGATGATATATATTTATATATCTATATCATATATATACATAAGTATATATACACACACACTATACACACACATATACACACACACATGCACACATATAAACACAGTTTTAATTTAATCAGATTTGTTAAGAAGACTGGTTGAGGAGTCTCTTGTAGCAAATTTTCATTTGCTTTCAGGATATAATTATTAGTGATAATAACTCTTCAATTTCACTTTTGACATTGGTGTATTTTAATTTAATTCTTTTTCAGCAGTTGTGATTCCCTTTAAGTGGTAGAAGGACTGGTATTACACAGTAGGATTGTAATTTTATACTCATGAAGTGTTTGGGAAACATCACTCATAGTCTCTGTCAAAATTGTTGCTAATAGATTTACATCATAAAAAGTATTAAGTGTGAGCAGCTAGTTTTCTGGTGGTATGATTTCATCATAATATGTTCTTTTGTTAGATAATTTCCTAAGTTTTACTGAATGAATACATGACATTTTGGCTCTTTCTAGCAACCTAATGAAGCAGTATTGGAGAAAAAAATTGAGACTTTTCACTGTATACTGTTATTTGCAATTAATGATTTTCATTGAAAAAAATACCTACCTCACAACTAAATTTATAACTGAGGCATTGATTTAAAAGGTTAAAATATAAAATTTTAGTATAGCAAATATAAGGGAGATTAGGCCTTCATTTATAGATATTCCTTGGAAACTATATCTCCCCTTGATATTGAGTTTTTGGCTGAATTGCTAAGGTTGGAGAGTGGGTTAGGTGGGATTGTCACAGTGATTGAGCTAGATATTTCATTGAGGTTTTGTTTGATTCTTTTCCTTCTAGACTCTGTGGTATCATAGTAAGGTGCTTTTTTTTCATAAAGACTTGAGCATTTTAAACTGTTCTCAGTGTCTGAAGTCTTTCTAGCTGACAAGTCATAGGACTACATAAAGAAGAGCTACATGGATTCTAACTAGGAATATTTTAAACCCTGAGTTCCTATTTTATTTTTTCTTTCTCAAGCATATTTTCATTAAATGATAAATGTGAGTGTTGAAGGGTGATAAATACCACACATACACTTTAGAGCCTAAATGTTGAATTTGACACTCAGAGTTTAAAGGCATCATGAAAATTTCTCCAGAACTAATAATATTCAAGCAATTTGGGTTTTACAGGAATCTCAGTAGTTTTGAATGCTGTAGTTATTTTGAAAAAGTAACTATAAAAAGTGATGTTTAGAGAATTGGTACTTCACATTTATCAGAAGAATATAAATGTCAACTGATTACCTTGTTATTTGAAATATAACTTTTTGAAATCATACGTAATCTTATTAGACTTTAATTCATGATTTTTTTTACCACAAACTGAATCTATTTAAAAGATTTTATTTTAAATTATACACACATAAAGGGAAATATAAAATTTTAAAGCCATTTTACTGTTTTTCTCTTCAGCTAATTCCTAGGCATTTATAAGATATACTTTCAAGGATGGCTTATACTAATTTTATAAACAAATTTATTTTATTATTAAATATGTCTTTGTAGACTTGGACTGACCATGGTATGCAAAGCATCCTCACAATTTTAGCAGATAGTTTTTTTGTACTCTCCTTTTTTTTTACTTTCACAGTGAAAAAATTGTATATAAAAAAGTATATCCATGTAGAAAGTTGAAAGCAAATTGCCAACTAGTTACTTATATGAAAATTGCCTATATTCTCTATGCTTTGCATTGGATAGTAGTGGTTACATCTAAAAAAATCGATGGTCTTTGTTTTCATTGAAAGGATGGATATATATAACTTATACTCTTGAGCAGTACAGTGGCAAATACATGTCTTTTCATTTATGGTCCAATTATCCTCTTACTATGATAGCATGTTATTGAAGTTTCAGACAATGCTATGTCTTTTTGTCAGCATACTAAAGAGGAAGCAAACTTAGAAATACTTTTAAAACTACCTCAGATATTATTAGTACAGTTGTTTGAATATTTAGGTGACTTAAGAAAGCTGATGTGTTTTATTATGTTTGATTATTAAAGAAAATGTGTTTATCACAATACTATTGAGATATATATATATATATATATATATATATATATATATATATATATATTTTTTTTT
>NW_026000249.1:20642622-20650793 GCF_001458135.2 Marmota marmota marmota | reverse complement strand
AGATATATATATATATATATATATATATATATATATATATATATATATATATATTGTTAAATAAACACAGCTGGACATTAAAATGGTGAAAACAGATTTTATTCAGTATCTACTGACAGTTGGGGAAAGAGTTGAGGACTATTCTGACTCATGGTAGAGATTACCTGTGTGTTTTAAAGAATGTGGGAGGAGGAGTGCAGGGAGTGGGGGTGCTTGGTAGAGTCAGAGAAGTGCAAAAGTACAAAGTGCTGGTTGGTGTGAATGGGATTAGGCCAGCTGTGTCTGCTAGCTACAGTTAGGCAAGTTAGGATTCTGTCCTCCCACAGACACTGAGAGATAGAGGCCATATCCTTCTTGATGATTACATTTCAAAGGAATGGCTGTCAGGTCCTTGAGAAAGATGCTTGTGAGTTGCAAGAGATTCAAATTCATAATCATAATCCCTTTTTAGTAAGACAATATTTAGAATTATAAACTCTTTTTAGTAAATACTCTAAGAAAGGGAGGTCAAGGGCCAAACATTAGGCATGTATTGGTGAAAACAATAAATTTTCCTGGGAGGATTAAACTTTTCAGATACATACTTTAATGGGATCTGGGGTTATCTTAAGGACAGTTTGGTTGTCTTAGTGTAAGTGTTTAGAGAAAGTTGTCATGTGCATAGGGTTCTGCCGTGCTCAAGGTCAAAAGGATACACTTCTTGAATTGTTAAAAAGAAGCTGCTGGTGCAATTTATTCTATTCCAGTAGAATATATAAAACCTATCCACAAAAATAAAGTAAGTTTATATAAGTGAATGTATGTATATTGTTCAAGGAATGGGTATATCCTTATTAATTAGATATCCCAGTTAAAAGAAGCATAATTAATTGGAATTATTTTTTAATACAGGATCATAGTATGTATAAACACTCACTGTCCTGACTACAAATTAAATTCTTTGGTTCAGCATCTACCGCAAGGTCCCACAATGTTCTAAAATGATCATAAAACTACAACTTTTAGCCTTCTATTTATAAAGCACAGAAGAGACAATTAATAGACATTTCTATCAGATAGACTGTTGTAAAGGAAGAACCCTCTGTGTTTTTGAAAGTTTTTAACATATCAATGTGCCCCTATTCCTCTGTTAAGGAAGAGGTTTTTTTTTTTTTTTTTAATTGTGCAAACACATCAAGTGAAATATTCAATTAGATTTTAAGACCCAGGGTATAAACATCTGGTTAAGGTTACATATTTCAAAGCAATAGAACACCAGAAACCCTTGGTTTTAAATTTCATGGCTGGAGGATAATTTACAACAGAAGTTTATCTGTCAAGCACACAGAATTGCTAACATTGTTCTAAAGATGGGAGTGTGGGTGTTTCAGCCTTGAAAATAGCTGTTTATATCTATCAAGCAAAGATTGATGGTTAAAAGTGCCATCTCTGTCAAGTTATACCAAATCATTTTTGGCCTCACTGTGTCTTAGACCATTTTACCTATTCAACTTGGATCATTAATGTCATTTTCTCTGGCACTACTGTCTGTCCCATTGCAAAGCAGAGAAAATGGCATGCATAATTGTTGGTTTATAAAACACATGTACCAATGCGTTCTACAGCTTCTTTTGAGTTCAAAAGGATCTAGTTTATATAATCTCCTCTGGCACCAAGTCAAGAACAGCTTCACTTTGTTCCCATTCCCTCTCTACTCATTAGTGTGAACCCACACCTTTGCTCATTGCCACTCAGTCAAGGTATTATACAAAATAGAGCAGAGCTCTCAGACCTGAACATGACTCAGATTCACAAGGAGTGCTGGGCCAGAGTCCCAGATCTTCTGATTCAGTAGATCTGGGATAGAACCTGAATGTTTGCATTCTAATGATAGTACAGTGGACTCTGATGCTGCTGATACCAGGACTACATTGAAAAACATCGATGAAGTTAGAGAATTAAACTGCAGTTCAGAAAGCCTGTGCTCCTGTCCCAGGTCTACCTTTGAAATCTAGCAAATAGAACAAACTCTCAGAGTTTCAGTTTTCTTTATCTATACCCATGATTAGATTTGTTTTATAATTTAATATTAAACAATACAATTCTAATTTACACACAATATTCCAAAGAAGAGTGAATATCTCACTTCATTTTTTTTTCACTCTGTTCCTGGGTGATCTCATCCATGCTCTTGATTTAAATTACTAACATTACTGCAAAGCCTCTAACATTTATGTCTCCAGCCCTGAGCTCTCCCCTGAATGCTGCTCTGCCTAATTAACATCTTCACTAGATTTGTCAAAGACACCTCAAATCAAAAATACCAATTGAACATTTGATCTTATCCTTCAAACCTGGTACACATCCAAGTTACTTTATTTTAGTGAATGGCACCATCCTGTTGAGCACACAAAAATCTAGATTTTGTCCTTGACTCTTTTTCATTGTCCTTCAACTGTCATATCAAATCTATTGCTCAATGTTACTGACTTAAACTTCTTGATATCTCAGCTGTTTTCCTTTATTTCTATCACTGTCGTAGTACAAACTGCCATTGTCTCTCATTTGGGATGACCACAGTAACCTCCTAAAATAATTCTAGCCCTATCCAGTAGATTGTTCTATCTACAACCAGAATGGTATTTAAAAAATCTAAATCTAGCCTTGTTGCTTTTCTTCTTCAAAGGATTCTTGTTCATCTTGGCCTTAACATACACTGGTCTAGCCTTTGAAATGTCTGCTGTATTCTCTTTCGTGATTGTTCTGTTCTTCTCATGTTCTACTCCAACCACACTAAGCTTCTTTAGATACTTTTAATTACTGTGTCATGATCTCTTTTGTCTTTGCATATACTTTTCCCTCCATCAGGGAGTCTTCTCACCATCTCCACCCCCATCCCTGTGCTCATTCACACACTCAACTTTCTTCTGTTCATTTTACAGATCTCACTTGATTGTCATCCTCACAAGAGGGTTTCTCTGATCATTCCCCATTCCCCAAAATAAGATTAAGCCTTCTTGTTACATTATCTCTTGGGGCCCTTTATTTTCCTCCCATCATCCTCAGCTTATTTTGTAATGATATGTTATTTATGTGAGCATTTGATGGTTTGCTGTCTGACCGACTAGACAGTGGACATACTTTTATTACTTAACACTGAATCCATAGAGCCATAGGCAATGTTTGCACACAACAGACATTCAAGAGAAATGATGGGGTTGATGAATGAACATTTATCTTAAAATTTTCCTTATATGAACCCCCAAATCAGCTCTTCTTTGGGATCTATCTATTACAATGTTGGACCTATCTAAACAGGACCATAGTTTCACCCAGGTTGAAGTGATTGGTTATTTTTTACATGTAATTTTTCTGAGGGCTATACCCCACTTCAAAGTATGTCAATATAGGAGAGCTGCTGAGAGTAAACTCTATCTTCCAACAATATTAACTCAAATCATGTTTCTGCCATTTCTTAGCTGTGTGCTTTTGGTAAATTAATCTTTCTAAGCCTTGTTTTCCTCTTTCTTAAACTGAAGATGCTAATAGTGCCAACTTCATAGGGGTGTTATGATGAATAAATAATCGTAATTCACAGTAAACAATTTGCATAATGCCTGTTGAGTTCCAACTACTCAATAATTGATGCTGCTAGCATTATTATGTTAGGTATTTCCAGAATTCAGTATGCTTTCAGCATGTATTAGGAGCTCAATGAAAAGTTTTATCAAATTGAATTGATATTTACATACAGTATTCTCTAAGAATCTGTAATTATTCTTTAGGAATCATCTCACAAAGGTTAGATGTCTTATTCTTTACAAGGGAAAATTATTTCAGATGAAAAATTAAATCAAGAATTCAAATAGTGAAATCAGTAGTGTACCTTAACTTATAGATTACATAAAAATTTCTACCTAGAAATTAAGGTGTATGATCTATTTTAGTGTAACATTCATTGAGTATTTACTGTATATAAACCATGACAAACATAAAACTGAATAAACCATCACCATTTCTTAGGAAGCTCACTCTGTCCCAAAAAAACTGGATTCCATCTGGGAGTGGTGGTGCACATCTGTAATTCCAGGAACTTAGGAGGCTGAATCAGGAGGATTTCAAGTTCAAAGCCAGCTTCAACAACTTAGTGAGACTCTAAGCAACTTAGCAAGACCCTGTCTCAAAATTAAAAATATAAAATAAAAAGGGCTAGGCATGAAAAACAAACAAACCTGGATACACACAAACAAGCAGATAAAATAAAATGGTAAATTTAGGCTGATTGGGAAACAAAAGTTATAGGTGTACTTAAAAGGTACAGTCATTTTTTACTTAAAGGACTTCATTTACTTGAGAATTGTTATATTTTCAACATTTCATGTTTCTTTTTCTTTCTTCAAAGCTGAACACCCTTCTTCTGGAATATTTAGACATTTTTCCCATAGACTAGAATAATGATCCTCAAATGTAGTTCCTACATTAGCATCACCTGGGAATTATTAGGAACACAAATTCCACTGGAGATTTACTGAATTAGAAACCCTTTGACAGTGGGGCCCCACAATCTGTAAATAAGCCCTCCAGGCAATTCTTATGCAGGCTATGTTAAAGGATCACTGGAACAAAGGACCATCCTATAATAAGACAGGCTTTTCTCATTAGCATTAATTTTGATGTTAAGACTATATATACTCACAAACAAAATCACCTAATTTTTGTTTGGGGCCTTCCTGTCTGCATATGGCATGCATATACACAAAATGAACACACATTTTGTCTAGGACAGTATAAAACTAGGCATGTCCTATTTGAGGGTCAGAAATTATACTATTACTCAAGGTCTAATCACCTTCAATGCTTTAGGCCACTAGCTTTAAAAAGTATATTTTTTAAAACATGGATGACTTTTTTTCTTTTTCTGTTTTAAAGAACAAATAAAGGAGTGGAATCAGATTTAACTTAGTAGTACAACATTTATTTATATAAAATTATTTAATTTATCTTGTAATGTTTTACATGAGAAGCAAAGTTCTTAGTAGTGCATTCCTTAAATAGCAACACTGAAAAAAATCACCAGTGAAGTCCATCTGAGTAGTTTTCCATTATTCTTATAAATAAGAGTGAAATGGTTCACATTAGGGAATATAATTTGCCTGCCAAAGTGCAGGGTTTTTTAAATTCAGAAACATTTAGAGAAGAATTATAACATGTCAGTTATGTTGTGGGCATTGTAATAATGGATAGGAATTCAAAGGCAAATAAGATGATCTCAAGGAACTTCAAAGACCATTGGGGGAGATGGATAACAATTTTAGTGGAATGAGATAAATAATATAATAATAGCTACTATTTACTGAAGGCCTACTATATAAGAAGTAGTGTATCATATGCTTCTTATTCTCTTTCTCTCTAAACTTTGCCACAACTCTTTAAAGTTGAGATTGTCATCATTAATTTATAGCTGATACTGAGACCCAAGAAGGCCAAGTGGCTTGCCTAAGATTATACAATTAATAAGTTATGATTTGAATCTATACTTTAAGTTCTGTTAGGGCAGAAACTGGTTCTATTTTGTTTGTTATTATATTCACAAGGGATAACATAGTCCCTTGATAAAAAGAAATATACTAGATAAATTATTATTGAATGAGTAAATTAATAAGCCCAGGCATTTTCAAAGACTTTGCTCATTGTGATAGACTGCTATGAACAATGTATTGCTGGGCTGGGGATGTGGCTCAAGCAGTAGCGCGCTCGCCTGGCATGCGTGTGGCCCAGGTTTGATCCTCAGCACCACATACAAAGATGTTGTGTCCGCCAATAACTAAAAGAAATAAATGTTTAAAAAAAAAACAATGTATTGCAAGATCAATCAATCAATCAATAATATATTCTTCCTGGGAGAGCTGAGGAAAACTTTTCATGATATATGAAGAGGAGTACAAATTGGATATGTAGAGAAAAAGCTTGGTAAATAAGGCAAAGAAATCTGGGAGTCCATGCTGTGTTTGTGAAGAGAAAGGAGAATGGAAGAATGAGTGTTGGAAAGGAAGAAGTGGGCAGAAGGCTTGTAAATTTCATGTTCCTTAGTGGTTGAGATACTGCCATCCAGCATTTCTCTAAATGCAATTCACATAGCACTTTTCAGAGTCAACTGGGTGGCTTATTACAAGCTGGACTCCATACCTTAGTCCAGTCTACTGAATCAGTGTCAGTGGGTAAAGACATGGGTTCCCTCTATATGTTTTTTAAAACATTGTCTTCAACTGACTGATAGTCATACCAAACTTTTAGAATTATTCTAGGCCACTGGTTCTCAAATCAGAATCACCTGAAGGGTTTGTTATATAAAGATCACTGCTCCACACCTTCAAGTTCCTGGTCCAGTGGGTATGGGTGAGTCCAGAATTTGCATTTCTAGTAATTTCTATGGTGATGTGGTTACTAATGGCATTTATCTCACACTGAGAACTAGTCTAGGCTATAAAGGGATCACAGAAGTCTTTTATACTGGCAAATTATTTGAATTGGTCCAAATTTTAGAAAACCCTTTTCTGCAGCTTGGCTTTTTCATTAGAGGAAAACGGAATGAAGATAAAGAAGCTAATTAGGAGAAGGTTAAATTCCTTGTGACTTGCCAAGGAATGGGGCTCAAGATGTAGGTCACAGAGCAAATGCAAAACACTAGACCATTGCTCCCCAGTCCACCACAAAATCAATGTTTTTCCCCTCTCACTGCCTTATTCCCAGGTTTACTCCTTACATTACAGTGATTGGACAAAAACAAATGATTTCAAGAAATTCTGAAACATAAGCTGCTTGTTTCTCTAATGCCTTAATTTTTCCACTATTGCCTCTGCCTTTACAAGGTTTCAATATATCTTTGTCCTCTCAATTTTTCCCTTTGATTTCTGTCATATATATATATATATATATATATATATATAGAGAGAGAGAGAGAGAGAGAGAGATATGTATATGTGTATACAATGCCCTCCCTCACTCCACAGTTACACTTCTACACTTCAAAAGAAACTGAACTTGAAAACCTTATTTGAAAAAGAAGACTCATGGAGCAAACATTATTTAGCTGATTAATCAAGTGTTTTACTGAAAGACCTTTTGTTATCCTCTAATTTCCTGTCTGCAGTCCTCAGGCAATAGGAATAACGTGAGAAAAGAGCAAGAGGCTTATTTCAGGAGGTCAGGGGCCATTGCCACCACCTGCAGGTGGAGATATCAGAAGCAGGAAGGAGCCCACCAGCTGCTGGGAGAACACCCCACAGAGCCAGACCAAGATGAAGGGCCTTTTAAGTCCAGCCCTCCCTTTCAGTTTTTGTGCTATAAATGTGAATATTAAGGTCTGTCCTGATTAAAAACCAGCAGATAAAATGCCTCTTTGTGACTGCCACACTTCCTTGGCTTATTCATTCTTTGTCTTCCTGTCTCATGTTATTATTTCCAAATGCATTACTCATAACTACCATGGATACTATTTCAACTGAAGATGGAGCAAATGTTTTACATCTACTTAACAAAGAAAAGTGTCTGCTCAAGCTACACATCATTCTAATAAATCGTTAACTTCTAAATAAGATGCATACTTCCAGGCTTGTTCCCTACCCAGTTATAATACTGATGCATTTATAATACATGCATTTATAATACTGATAATTCCAATAATAATAATGCCACAATCAAGCTACAGTTTGGCTTTGAGCGGCAGAATTTCAGAATTTGGTTTGGTTCATAATTGTGATATGTCTATAAATCAGGAAAGCAAGGGTTTGGTTGGTATTAAAGTATATTTGATGACCATCAATCGTGTAGGTGGTTGTTAATCAACCAGGGTGGCTCATTAACCACTGTGGAGTAACAGAATACAATTCCAAGTCACTCTGAAAGTTGTAGATATGGTCAACTGCATCTGTAAGAGTTTGGTGAAGTTAAGTGGAAACAAGCAGCCTACGGCCTTGATTACAAGTGAAATCAGGAGTGGATCCAACATGGCGGCCGGCAAGGAAGCAGCACTTTCAGTATCTCCACATTAACCGGATCAGAAACACCCATTAAAACAGCTACATTCTACCTACTGAGGAACTTCTAGCAAAATTCCGCTGAAAGGAGACCTGCCAGGAAGTAGTAAGTTATATTAGAGGTGACAGTTGGCCCCAGACAAGTGAATCTTGGCC
>NW_026000249.1:20613399-20639083 GCF_001458135.2 Marmota marmota marmota | reverse complement strand
CTACATATCAAATCAGAGACTCTGCACCTGATAGAAGAAAAAGTTGGCTCCGATCTACACATTGTGGGGTCGGACTCCAAATTCCTTAATAGGACGCCCATAGCACAAAAGTTAATAACTAGAATCAACAAATGGGACTTACTCAAACTAAAAAGTTTTTTCTCAGCAAGAGAAACAATAAGAGAGGTAAACAGGGAACCTACACCCTGGGAACAAATCTTTACTCCTCACACTTCAGATAGAGCCCTAATATCCAGAATATACAAAGAACTCAAAAAATTAAACAACAAGATAACAAACAACCCTATCAACAAATGGGCCAAGGACCTGAACAGACACTTCTCAGAGGAGGACATACAATCTATCAATAAGTACATGAAAAAATGCTCACCAGGGAAAGACAGAAATTTCTTCTCCATCAGAGTGTAAGACTCAGCTGCTCAGAGAAGGTGGTAGATGGGCTGTCTGGGAGTCTGAGTAGAAGCTTACCAATATAGATGGAGATCAGAAGTGATGACAACAGTTTTAGTAAGCATGAAAACACAAAAGAGCATGTTCTGTTCTGGAAATGTCATGAGATGACATACTTCAGGATGTTAGGAGCAAAGCATAAGGTAGATGAGGTCAATAGGAAGCAATTTGGAGGAAATGGTAAGCTTAAATTGAGTAAATGTATGTATTCAAAGATCTATTTTAAGGGGCTTACATAGGATGGATAGAAGGAGAAAGACTAGAGGCACAGAGGTAAATTTAAAAATTCTATTGTTTAAAAAATGTAAAAACCCATAGGAATCATATACAATTACCCAGTCCCTAAAATGAACAATTAAGCACATTTTCATTTTTATGCCTATAATTTTAACATATTTACTAACTTCAGTGTCTACACAGACTAAAAATAAACTAAAACAATGATTATTCTCCTATAATAAAATATTGTACCTGGGAGTTAAAGATATTTCTGACCAAAAAAATCTGTGTGGTTTGTATTTACTTCTGTAATTCAGTGGAATGTTGATAATCACCACCCAGTTAAAAAATAAAAGGTTGTCTCTAGTCAATATCTACATTCTCAGAAAAAAATTGATTAAGAAAATACATTGTGTTAAGTAATGGCAAAATTGTACTAATAATTTAATACAGAATTTCATTGTTTTATTTAGCTTTAGTAAGTTAGAGTATTTTGAAATATATGCCCCTGTAAGAAAGTGATTTGTATCTGACAGGTAGGCTTGAGGTCAAATTTGATAATGAACTCAAAACTATACCTATTATCAGGAAATTAAAATTGGATTCAATAAATTCCTAAGGATTTCTAAGAGGTGCTTGTGAAATTAAAGAAAGAAAGAATATGCACAGGGATAAACAGCCAATACTTACAGAATTTAGCTCTTATAGTAGCCCTCCATGTTATGGCTAAACTCCTCTGGTTTAGAAGATACAAAGGTTTCTAAAAATGTCAGATATTCTGTTGCTTGGAAATTGTACATGGAAAAGAGTGACTTATCAAAGTCATGTCATCTTCCATCCTTTGTGAATGAAATAGAGGCCCTGAAAAGCCATTTTGCATTTACTCACTGCTTCTAAGATACACATTGTTAACATCTCAGAAAACAAATAATGTCTTATAGTTGATGGTGTTGTAGCTGTAAAATAGTTATTATTGCCTATTCAGATAAAACTTGATCACAACTATATTATGTAATCAATTTAATAGGTAAGCTTATTTATGTGCATTATTAAAGTAATAAAAATATTTAGACAGTTGAACTCTTGTGTTGACTTTGCTCTTAACTAGCTGGACTATATGAATTTATTAATTTGTCCTTCAAATTCCTAATCAGTAAAATTGCAATGTCAGTTTCTCCTTTTATAACAGTCTGAGAAGCCTATGAAACTCACAAATATAAATGCTGATGTTATTTGGGAGTGGGATACAAAATATCCATTTTCCATTAGAGGAAGAAGAGGGAAACTTGACTAGAGCCTATGATTTCCCTTGGAATTTGGGAGCCTTGTCAAGCTGAAGAAAGCTGAGGCAGACCATTATCTGAAACATAATATTTAAACCTGAATGTTGAAAGAACAAAGTATTTTTCATCTTGTAGATATAATCATCAGTATGATAATATGTTTCATGTAAAACATATCCTCTATCCTATTGTTTTCCTTCTAAAAATTAAAGCCCATGGGTAATCATATCCCTCCCCCTTTTCCATATTTCCTCTCTCTCCCTCTCCCTCTCTCTGACAGTGCTGGAAATCAAATTCAGGGCCTCATGCATTCATCCTCAGTCCCCTATTTCCAAATTTCCGATGGCTCTTCATGATTCCAAAATCCTTAGCATGATATTCAAAATCTGTTAAAGTCTGTGCATCACTATCTAACATGTCACAGTTGCCAGTTGCCACCACATTTGCTCTAAACTCATCATACACCCTGCTGCTCCTGGAATACAACAGACATTCTACACCATGGTGTCTTTGCACATACATATCCTATGCAACTGTCTTTTCCTTCCCTAAATCACTCTCCCTGTACCAGCACCATCAGCACCATCTGGGAATTCATTATAAATATAGTGCTCAGGTAAGCCATGCCTGTAATATCAGTGACTGAGACTAGAGGATCAGAAATTTGAGGCCAGCCTCTGCAACTCAGCAAACCCTGTATCAAAATAAAAAATAGGGCTAGGAATGTAGCTCAATGGTGGAGCAACACTAGGTTTGATCCCCAATACTACAAAAAATATAGATCCTTAGGCCACATTTCAGACCTGCTAGATCAGATACATTGGGGATTGGAAACCAGAAGTCTATATTTTAATAAGCCCCCTAAAATAATTTGATGCACAATAAATTTTGAGAACCAGTGGTTTACAGCATTCTTTTATAACCCTCTTCTGGCAAATATTGAATTAGATTACAGGGACAGGATCTCCTTGAAAGCTAAGAACATTCCTTTGCCATTTCTGTCTTCATGGCATAATACATTATTTGGTCTATAATTGAAGCTCAAAAAATGCTTTCTCTGTTAATAAATCAGTTAATTAGTATATTATTCCTGCCATTGAATTGTCTGAAATTTGTTTGCAGAAGAGAATATAACCTTATAGATTGAGAAAATAATTTATTTCTAAGTAACAAAAATGGTCTATTTAATAAATCCTAGACTGCTCAACAGGCAAAAATTGGATACTCTTTCAGGTAAAAGAAAGATTATTGGTTATTGAGTCACCTAAAGAAAGCCTTGCTTCAGAGATGGGGTATGTTTCAAAACAAAACAAAATGTTGGAATCACAGGGTTGTGTAAGTATGAACAATGGTTAACATTGAAATCCAGATTACACAGTTGGAAATTGGTATAATAACCAAAAAGAATGTCTGGAGTCATAGCAAGCTCTTTATTTAGACAGCTTTGACTTATCCCAAGGAGAATATATACCCAGATAACTACAGTTGGATTGAATAAGAACTTAGTATAATGCAAATAGTAAAGAGCAAAAGATAATCTATAGATCCATCAGCTTGCTAGAAAAATATTTTGGGGTTACAAGCATTAGTTTCTTTATGAACCCAAAGAAAGATGTGGCTTATCTCTTTAACAAAGTGGCTCATTATTCATTATTCTACTGTTGTCATTACTAAAAATATTTTAGAATTATTAGATATGTTTTACTCAGCTCCAAAAAGCTATAACTCTTATAAACAGATTGTTTAAAGGAACAGGTCTATTTATCTTTGGAAAAAGGCAGAGAGAAGAGAATAGATTGGAACATGTGTTTCTGCCCAGATAGCAGTAAAATATGAGTTGATTTCTTGTCTTTTAAAACTATATATTTTTTCTCTCCCTCTGTGTATATACATGTCCTACAATTGATAGAAAATGATGCATATATATTTGGATGTGAAGCCTTATTGGGATGTTTGATGTATCTTTCAATCATATTTGTTGGTTTGGGGTATGTACTAACTATGCAATATATTCAAAATTCTTTCCTAAATAAACATGGATAAGCTATAGTACATGTTAGGCATTTTATCAGGCATTGCCTGCAGAATTTCTATTTTATTTACTTCTGAATTTTGATTTGAGTGGTCTGCCTTTGATTTTGGATACTTCTACTGGAACGCTCTAGAAGATGCTCATTTTCTTTCTTCAGCATATGACATGGTACCATCTGCCTCCTCTTTTCTTGCCACAAGTAATAGCAATTTTATAAAATCAGATCACGTTGCAAAGCTAGGGGTGGTAAACATTCTTCCATTAGATTTATCCAGGAACCTGAAAAATATTTTTTGAGGGAAATAGAGTGCCCTGCTTATGACTACTTTGGCATTTTGCATGCAGCATTATGCTTTTTCTCCTTAGGGAAGCTAGCCATGTGGAACTGAAGCCATTAGCCAGTTCTTCAGTGGATAAATGCTATCACCTGGGAAAGAGGCAGAAAATAAATTCTCTTCTCCAGTTAGTGTTTAGAGGAAGAGAACAATATGGGTAGTTGTGTTTACCACAAATTGGTGGAACTACTTTAAGTTCTAAAACAAGATATCTAGTTTCATAAATTCAAAACCAATAATCTCACATTGTTTGCACAATGACAGAATGAAAACTACTTGAGTTTGATTTTCCATGTGTACTGTAGTAGGAAACTTTTATGGGAAAAATATATTAATATTTTACTCTGCAACATATTGCAGGAATTTTACACTTTATTCTGTAACACTGTGGTGTTCAGTCTGTGTCCCCAGACAATGAAAGAATGAGTTGAAAATAACACCTAACTAGTAAGTTAGCTTCAGTCAATGAGGGAAGAAGAGCAAATAAAATTTTTATTGGAAAAATGATTTTTGACAATGTATAAGGCCAGATCCCTGAATAAAGTAAACTGCACAAAACCTAAGTTATAATATTGAAAAAGTAGTATCCACCAAAAAATAATTATTTTGAAGCATGGTCTTTTCATTTTCTTTACCTGATAGATGTAAATGTTTAAATATTAGTTTTGTTGTGATTTGGGTGTTTTTATCAAGAATTTGCCATGGTCATCCCTCATTTAAAACAAAAAAATTATTTTTAAACAATGTTTAAGAGCTTATATTGGAATAACTAGAAACAAAATAATTATGCAGAGGGTTAGGAGTATTAAAATGTAATAGGAGGGCTGGAGTTGTGGCTGAGTGGTAGAGTAGTTGCCTAGCATATGTGAGGTACTGGGTAAGATCCTCAGCACCACATGGAAGGAAGGAAGGAAGGAAGGAAGGAAGGAAGGAAGGAAGGAAGGAAGGAAGGAAGGAAGGAAGGAAGGAAGGAAGGAAGGAAGGAATTGTGTCCATCTGCAACTAAAATCAATTTTAAAAATGTAATAGAAAAATCACACTTTACCATCTATTAGGTTAGTTGTCCTATGTTTTCTAAAATTTCCCCTTCTTGACCCTAACACAAAACTTCATAGTTGCTTTTTGATTTCTCTCTATCACACACTAGACTACCAACTCCATGAGGCCCATTTATTGTCCATTTTATTCACTTCTTCATACCAAGCATATTCACAGTGTCTGACATAAACTAAGCATTTCAAAACTTCTTAATGAATAAAAAGAGTGAAATTTAAAGGAAGTAATAGACATTCCTCTAAGGGTAGTAGACAAATCAATTTATTTTTCAAAATTTTATATTTATAAAATGACTTTTCTACCTATAGTATTCTATGATTTGATAATTTCCACTATCAAATTTTCTTTTAAAAATTACATGACATTATATATTTTTATACCAATACTAATTTCTTTTTTACTCTGGGGAAAAAAGTCTCATTCAAATTTCCCATTTTCTAACCTTGTTGATACACATCACTGTTCTATAGCCCCATGATTAGCTTTCACACAGCATATTCAATGACTGTTGGTGGAGATCAAGTATCAGTGCTCCCCATCTATATAGAGCGTTAAATGAAAAATGGAATACATATCATGGAATTATATGGGGGGTATACGGACTCTCTAAATGTAGAAATGTGTTGTTACTCTTGATTCTTATCAGGCAGTCTGAGTTTAGAGAGTAAGGCTCAAAAAATAAGGGTCACAGACTGAATCAAATAGTATGAAATGTTAGCTAACAAGTAAACATGACTATTTCAGAATGTAAAAATTATATTGGTTCATTATAACCATTTTTGAGGAGTGCAGATGAGTTTAGAGCAGGAATGTAAATCCATTTTACTGTTACTTTCCAGGAAAAAAAAAACACTTTTAACATTTCAATACATTTCCATATTAAAATATTTTCTAATAGTATTTTCCTGTTATATACATTTCAACTTAAAGCATTTATACTTTTATGAAAATAGAATGATAAAATTATGCTGTTTATAGCATGCATTCTGTACTTTACAATGTACAGTCTGTTCTACCATTCTGTTTGTGTTTCTCACTAAACCAGACAAAGACACTTCAAAGAAAGAAAACTACAGACCAATATCTCTAATGAACCTAGATGCAAAAATCCTCAATAAAATTCTGGTGAATCGGATACAAAAACATATCAAAAAAATTGTACACCATGATCAAGTAGGATTCATCCCTGGGATGCAAGGCTGGTTCAATATACGGAAATCAATAAATGTTATTCACCACATCAATAGAAAGCATTCGACAAAGTACAGCATCCCTTTATGTTCAAAACTCTAGAAAAACTAGGGATTACAGGAACATACCTCAATATTGTAAAAGCAATCTATGCTAAGCCTCAGGCTAGCATCATTCTCAATGGAGAAAAACTGAAGGCATTCCCTCTAAAATCTGGAACAAGACCNCTGAACAGGGTGTCTCACATGTTCTAGGCAAGCAGTCTGCCACTGACCTATACCCCAGCCCCAAGTTTTTCCATTTTTTATAGTAACAGTATAGTATTAAACCTACAGCAGAGAGAAAATCCAGCTTTTCACTGAATCTTGCTTTAGTTCCATAATAATAACATCCTTTCTTATCGTTATCATTCCCTCAACCTCATTAACTAATTTTTCTGTATAGAACAACCATAATTATATCATGAATCAACTGTCATTATGAAAAGGCAATTTTCTTTTTTCTCTTTTAAGTTAGGGTTTGTTCTTTTTCTGATTTCACAGTGACTAGCAGAAATCTGAGTTCTTTGAATCCTGTTTCCTTATTAATCTGTTATTTCTTGTCTATGAGAATTTAGACATCTTTCTCTATAAGAGAAATTAATTTAGTATAAATACTCTTTTTTGCTCTTATGTTTTCTTCTTGAATATTTTTAAATGACATGATAATGTTTTGTTGTATGTTGTGCCAGTATTAATTTAACCAATCATACCTTGTTGGACATATAATTTGTTCCCAGGTTTTGTGATTATAAAAATTCAGAGTCAATTTGACTTAATGTTAAGAATTGAAAACAAAACAAATTGACAAAAAGTTGGTTATCATCTTTCTTGTACCTTATGAATTACTATTTCCTTGTTTCATGTCACAGTTCACCCAGTCTCATTTCAGTATACAAAGTAGTTTTTAAATTGAAGACAGGGGTAGAAGGGTATCCATTTTTTTCTACTCATATCAGTACTGAGTATCATTTGGATTAGATGTTATTTGTAAGTAAGGGGGCATCAAACCTGGTTGGTCTTGCTTCTGCAAATAAAAGAGTTCTTGGGCATCATCCATTCTCATGACACTATTGTTCAGTATGTACCTACTGTTACCACTGCTATGCTTGCCCTTTCTAATGTTTATGGGCCTCATCCAATCAGTTGACAGGATGACCAGAGCAAAAAGCATGGCACTTTCCAAAAATGAGAGAATTTATTTTGCCTAACTGCTTTCAAATTTGGACAATAAAATTTTCCTGCCCTGGACTCAAAACACCAGCTCTTCCTGGGTTTCAAGTCTGCTGGCCTTCAGACTGGAATTTCACTATCAGTTCTCTTGGATCTCCAGCTTTCTGATTAACTCTGCAGATCTTAAGACTTGTCAGCTTCCATGATTGCAGGAGTGAATTCCATGTATGTATGTATGTATTTTCTATTGGTTTTGTTTCTCTGAAGAAAAAAAATCCCTGACAAATATATTCCTTATTACCCTTTATACCATCTTAGGGATCTTCAAAACTAAGAGCATAATCCTGTGCCCCGATATATCCAGTTCTTTTTGCTAATATTTTATAATTAGATCATAAGTATTTAGTTACTAAAAAATTATTTTGTTTATGAAGCTTTACACACTCATCTACTGAGGAACATGAAGCTTCTCTCATCAATATCAGATCAAAAGGTAATTAAATTAATCAATATCTCATCTAATTCTTCTTTAACTCCATGCCAGTGTCCAAAATGAAACATGCACCATTAAAACATCAGTTTCCATCGATATTCCTGTTTCTCAAATATTTCTGTAGAGCTGGAGAAAGATGATTTCTGCTTAGGCAGGTACATTTCCTTTAAAGGTACATATAAGATTTGACACAAAGAAAAAGAAATTAGCTTTGCTTGGGACCCAAAGAAATACTACCCTTTACTTTATGGCAATTTTACCTGCTTATTGATGACATTGTCCAAGTGGAGACCTTCATGTGAAGTTGGAACAGGAAAAATTGCCAAAATTTAAGTGTGGTGAAAACCACAGATAATGTAGAGAAATAACTGAGATTAGATGAAGTAAAATCTAACTAGAGACAATACAGGCTTCATGCCCCAACTCTCTCAAGGCCAGGAGCAGAACATGTCCTAGTAGAAGGGAAAAAGAATAAATCCTTTGATTGAAATGCAAGTATAAACATCATAGATTATAAAAACTTGTACAGATCCATATAGTCCTCTATCAAAATATCTTCTTTCGATAAGGAAACTAAAATTTAGAGAGATCAAATAACACTCCTAGCATTTCATCTTGAAAACCCCACTCAATTCTCTTTTATTATCTGTTACTGAAAAATGAGAGAAAGAATTTAAGTTTAAACTTTCACTTTAAATTAGCATTTACCTTTTTTCTATCTATACTGCAAGTGTTTTCTTGATATAAACTCATGTATGACTGTGGGATTTTGATTACAGAGGTTGATTTTATATTGGTACCTTTTCTGCCATCTTCTTGACTCTAAACAATTATAAATGGCTTTATTCTAAAAAGTATTGTTCTAATTGACATTTTAAAGAAAAATTCATTTTAATAATACAGAATATATGTTTTATATTCTTCTTTATTCCTTTTAATATTTTCTAGGTTGAACTATCAGATGGTCTAGAAATTCTTGGTTAGATCTCTTAGACAGCACAATTATGTTTTTCATCATTAAATGAAGATGAGAATACAGTTTTACTTTAAAGTATTTGACATTTTCAGCATTTATGAAGTCAACATTTAATCACATCTGAAATTTGCAGCATAAAATTTTGAAAGCCTTCAATTATTAACATTATTTCAGGGGGAAAAACCACTTTGCCACAGAACTTAATTTTTCTCTCATGAATTGAGTCTGATACAGAATATTCATTATGGTGAAGTTTAAACCCAATAACATCTAGCTCCTTCCATGAAAAAATACTATTCAATGATTTCTGCTTTGACACTGAACTGACCTTGCAATTAATGTTGTACACTATCCTTTCATTATGTGCTGTATTATAAAATATGACTTATGGGCAGTAGAAAGACACAAAGTTCTGAAATGCAATTTATAACCATGAAAAGGGGCTGAACTATGAGTGACAGTTAAATTTGAATAGATTGGATGAGTGTTACAAAACATGAATAATTAAGCATTTTCAACTCACATTTTTGGTAAAATCATTAATATGATTGTTTTAGAAGAAAGTGCATCCATCATGTGGGAACTAAAATGTGTAGAAATACAAACATTTGTATTGTGTGAAATAATCAAAATGAAAACTAGTTTTCCATATTAATTCTTAGTTTATTTTAAAAAGTTATATTTTCCACAGCAAAGAATATGTTGTACAAAAATCATGTCTAAATTAATAAACCTGCAGTAGGTCAATGAGAGAAGATTGTCAGTATTAACTTCTTACTTTTCACTATAGAGCTCCTGTCCCCTCCGTTTGTGTCCACTCCATCCCACACCCAAATTCTGAGGAAGGTGCTGCCATGGACAGTTCTATAGTAATTGCTGCTCAAAGATGAAAATGCCATATACTGAAGCAAAATGTTCTGTCAGCTCAGATCCCTTTTCTGAGGGTAATATAAAATAATCTCAGTCCTATTCTTTCATAATTAAAGATAACCTAAAGGAATATCCTGAAGAAAAAAAATGGTTATACAATATTGTACACTGTGTGGAAATGATGCAACTAGATTAGCTAGCTGAGTATCTCCTAACCATTTACTGGAACCTCAAAACAAGTCTCTCTACTTAACAGTGTTGATGTATATAATGGGCATTTTCTTATAGTGTATATCTAAAGCCAATCTGAGTCAGGAACAGAGTTGCCAGCTAAATATTTGGGGAACTTGCATTTTTCTATTAAAGCAAAATTATGAATAACATGTTTTATTTTTAAATGCAATTGTTTATAAATAACTGTCATTACAGGCACTTCAGAGTGCAGGGTGATCAATTGTTAGACCTTTAGGAATTGATTGTTCTGTGGAACTTCAGAATATAATTGAAATGTTATCAGGAGTGTAAGACATACCATCAAGAGAGGCCATTTGTGTGCTTTTGTTTTCAGTTAATTTTATAGAGTCATCATGCAAAGAAAGACTCCTCTCTTAGTAAAAATCACTTAATGGTGGATTGACACTTGATATTTTATCTCTCATTCCACTTTATATCCACATTTATTCAAGTGCTAATGAGTGTAGGGCAGCAGTGAAGCATTTTATTCCTACATTATACTTCTCATAATATATGCTTATTATTATTTTTCATTTATCATTAGCACATATATGTAATAGCTGTTTTTTAAAATACATAATACATTCACTAAAATAATAACTGTTAATAATTTGAACACTGCTAAGGAGATTACTGTGTATGTCACACAAGATAAGCTTCATGGAATATTAGCCCCAAACAACAGTAACCTCCAGGAGTAACGCCAATCCAAAAGTAATCAGAGGATTAATCTATCCTAACTGCAGTTCATTTCTGATAAATATAGTTTGTCTAAATTATATATTACACAAATTTGGGGTCAAATTCTACTAGGGGATGAAAAATGTTTTATCAACTCTCAGGGAAAAATCATGTGTTAAGAACCCTGTTTCTCCTCCAAGACTTTTTAAGCCATTTGTATCTCTGATCAAAATAAGAAGATTCAGTTTTATTTGTAAATCTGGGAATACCTAGTTTCTTATAAAAAAATAAGCAGATACTCAACCCATAAGGACATTAATAAAAGTCAAAAACAATTTTATTTCAGTGAATGCATGATCAACTCTATTGGCAATTGACTTTTTTTCTTGTTATCCCAAGAAGGGTATATCATCACATTTTGCATCAACTTTCTTCAAACTATACTATCAATTGTTATGGTTTGGATATGAATGGTCTCCCAAATGCTTCTGTGTTAATGCAGGAAGTGAAATGATTAGATTATGAGAACTATGTGTAACAGTAGATATATCCATTTAATGGATTAATAATTTGAATGAACTGACTGGGTGGTAACTATAGGCAAGTGGTATGTATTTAAAGTAGGTTACTGGAAACATGCCTATAAGGTATACATTTTTGTCCCTGAAATATTGCACTGTCTCTACTTCCTGATTACTATGACCTGAGCAACTTCCCTACCTGATACCCTTCTGCCATGATGTTCTGCTTCACCTCAAGCCTAGAACAATGGAGTTAGTCAGCCATGGGCTAAACTTCTAAAACTGGGAACCTAGATAAATTTCTCTACCTCTAAGTTGTTCTTGTTAGGTATTTTGGTCACAATGGCAAAAAACTGAGTATCACACCGATTTATATAAATATAGATAAAGTACACATCTAAATTCTAGCTTACAATCATGTTACGTTTCATAGGTTGTCTACCATCATATTTGTTATTTGAAAATATTATAGATATAATATTTATTTTTATTTATGATAAAATAAACTATAATTTATAATAGAAATGTTGGTTTAAGTGTATAAGTTTTAATTTAATGACAAAGATCTTTAAAAATTTCCTGTTTGCCCTTTTTCCATCTGATTTTTTAATGAGTTAGGAACAATATAGGAAATTAGTGTAAATAATTTTGATAAAAATAAATGAAATCACCTTATTATTCTATTCAATGTGTAAATAAAACAATACTTTGGAAGAATTATAATATTAATTCAGAAGTCAAAGTTTTCTCTAATTTTATCTCTCTAAAGTGTTAATTTCTATCAAAGGGAAGAATTTCAGCATACTAAATATAGTTTTAAATCTATAATTCATTATGGATAAAATATGTTTTCAGTAATGGGAAAATTGGAAATATTCAGAAGAAATTAATTCAATGAATATTGAGTGCAAACTTGGTTTGTTTTTCTTAAATTCTGGGGAGATAACAGTAACAACAGCAATGATGAGAGTAAGAACAATAGCAACTGTGGACATTTACTGAGGGTATATTATGTCTATTATGTCCCTAAGCCCATTACATGATTTGCTCATATATGAGATTTGCAAGGTTACTCACAGATAGTAATCTTCACAAACTGAGATTTAGAGAGCTTTAGTAACTTTTAAAAGGACACACAGCTATCAAATAGTAAAACCACTGTTTGAATTCTGGCCTTCATGTCACCATTCTGTTCTTTTAACCACCACTCTCACTGTAATAAATCCCAAAATATAGGTGAAAAGATGAGAAAACACTCAGAAAATGTTATACAGCAAAATGTGATAAAATATGTCAGTATATAAACACTTATACACGATGTCAGTAATACCTTTACCATAGAAATGAGTCTAATATAAATATTTATTAATCACACTGAAAAGAGAGCAATCATATTCTCTCTGGTGAGTTGTGCCTGTGGTTGATCAATTCTGGCAACCAACCATCAACTTGTAGACTTAGATAATACAGAACACTAAATCTTTGTTTGTGGAAACTAAAAAAAATAAATAAATAAAATAAAAATGGATGAATAGGAACATCAAATTGGGTGCAGTATAAAAGTCCTTCTAAAGGAATTGATGTCCTTACTGCTGGGTCATTGTTCTAAGCAAAAGGAGCATGGTGAAAGGAGATGTGAAGCTAAAAACTCTCTTAGAAGGAGATGATAGCAGGAGGAAAGGAAAGATGGGTCCAAGCTCCTGAAAGACAAAAATTGAACAAACAATACAGAAGAAAGAGCTAAGCCTTTGAAATATGCACATGATGAAAAAAAAAAAAAAAAAACTTTAGTCAAGAAAGAGATGGCAAAAGGAAAACTCTTCAAAGAAAGGGTAAAAAATATTTTAATAAACAAATTGACAGATAGCAAAAGTTATATACCAAATTATGTTTCTTATTGCAGCTGAAGATAAACTGGGACTATTTATGCTTATAAAAAGCATAAATGATTTTTATTTAAGCCTCATAAAAAACATAATCAAATGATTCTGTTTTCTGATTGTAGTTTTCTGATTGTAGTGGTTATATTTAGCCCAGGGAGAATAGGAAAATAGTAAACTGTGAGTGTTACATTGAATGACCATATTTTTTGCATTAAAGAACTTGTATTAAGAAAGTACAATGTGCCAATTTATGCTTATAAAAAACGTAAATTAAAAAGAAAACATCCTAAAGGAAGGAACAATGAAAATATATGTTAATAGAGGAAAGATGGCCCTAGAGTTTCAAGTTTCCTTGAGATAAATGCATATACATTTTCTGTAGTAGTCATCCGCAAAATAAAATAAAATAAAATAAAATAAAAAAATAAAAAAATCTTGGGAAATAATATACAAGGACTTTCTTCCTGCCCTCCACTCTGCCACCTGAGGAAAAGATAGGCTATCTGAAATAAGCTTTTTAATATAATGAGGGAGAAAGAAAGATAATCTTCTAAATAACTTAAGTCCTAGATAATGTATCTCCCTTGTGTAAACTTGACTTATTTCCCCATTAGGGAAATGTTTTAAAGATGGATTTTTAAATTTTTTTTCTTTGCTTTATATATGTATGTATGTATTACTTTGGGTGGGGGTACCAGGGATTGAACCCAGGGACAATTAACCACTGAGCCACATACCCAGCCCCTTTTTTTTACTTTTTATTTTCTGATGGTCTCCTTAAAATGCTAAATTTAGGAACTTGCTAAATTGCTCAGGTGGGCTTTGAACTTGTGATCCTCCTATCTCAGCCTCCTGGGCTGCTGGAATTACAGGCATGCCATGCCCAGCCTTATTTCTAATTTTTAAAATAGAATTAACTCCCAAATTCGATTAATAATAGATCCCAGAAAGAAGTAAATATATTGAATTCATACGTAATATAAAATTAGATCAAATTTAGTTATGCATGAGGTCAGATGGTGATAAAATGAGGATAAACTGAAATAGTTTATTAGCCAGCTTTGGGTTCTTTTATGCAAATTGAAGGAAAGCAACATCACTGTAGGGTACATTCTTAATGTCAATTTATTCCTAAAAGCAATTTTCACAGGACACACTGCAAGCCCTAGATATGTGACAAATTCAAAGACCTAAACCTTCAACATGCACAGCAATATACTTAGAGAATCTCTAACTGTAAAGATGATGATTCTGGAACTTTTTAATGACCCTAAACATTAGCAAAGATTAAAATTATATTCAACATTCTATATTTACCAAGGCAATAAAATGGACTAATCTAGTTTAAAGGGGTTTTAAAATAAAGAAATGAAACAAACAAATGATTTTGATTTAGGCCTCATAAAAACATAAGTTAAATTAATCAAATGATTCTGTTTTATGAGTTTTCTGATTATAGTGATTATATTTAGCCCAGGGAGAATAAGAAAAAGTAAAGTGTGAGTATTGCATTGAATGACCATGTTGTTTACATTAAAGAACTTGTATTAAGAAAGTACAATGCACCAAATATTGTCCTATTAGCCCATGTTGACAATATCACCTAGGAAGTGCCTTCCATGTGGTAGAAAGAGAGCCTGGATTGATTTACAATGAATTAGAAGAATCACTGTTTTTCCACATAAATAACTGACTTCACGTGAAAATACTCTGAGTCAAAGTAGCTTATGAAGACTGGATTATTAACAAAACAGAATGGCCATGTTATCAGCATGGTTCTTGAAATAAAACTGGAAATTTTAATAATTTGTGTTTTTATTTTATAATCAGTAAAATACAAGGTAGAACAAAGAAAATGAATATTTTTTTCTATATAATAGATGGATATTATTTGAAGTAAATTTAATTTTTGTCAGTAATTAAGCTTTATTATTTTTCTTGAAAAATAACTATCTTGATAGCTTCCTATCTGTATTTATAATTATCTATTTATATAACATATGGATGAATACATGTATACTTATACATATAAACTATACATATGTCTACAAATATATATAAAGTACATATATAAATACAAACAGATATATACATGGCACAAATACACATAATTTTCAATGTTCCCTTTTGATATTTTTCTTTAAGAACACATTATGTGGGCTGGGGTTGAGGCTCAGCAGTAGAGCGCTTGCCTAGTATGTGCAAGGCCCTGGGTTTGATCCTCAGTACCACATAAAAATAAATAAAATAAAGGTATTGTGTCCAACTACAACTAAAAAATATTTTTAAAATGAACACATTGTCTGAATGAATTTATTTTTAATTTTTACTCATGTTGTTTGAGTGTTTTGGTGTTGATCTGGTTGCCTTGAAACCTGTTACTAGCAGTGTGCAAAGATGTACAAAGCCTGAATCCAGACTGACTTTCATATTAATTTTATTAGTAATATAGGGATGAAAATAAGACACAGTCCATATTAAATATGGGGATATAACAGGTATTTTAATCTCAGCTCCAATATTTTCTAGTTCAGTTATACTGGAAAAATATTTTCTAAACTATGAAACAGATAAAATTCCTTCCTGATAAGCTTCATTAAAATTATTGAATGACATGATGTAGTAGAAGATTACTGTTAGGTCCTAGGTCTACATTAGGAGGTTAGTTATAGGTATTTCTATATAAATGATGTATTTAAAATTCCTTTTCTTTTACAACCTAGGTTGAGTCATGTTTTGAATAAGTTACTTTATATTTCTGGTTTCAATATAGAGATACCTACATGAAAATTTGATGTTTATTAATGTTCATTAGTATGTATTAGATGATCATTTCTAAATAGACTATACTTGAGTACTTGTTTTTGAGAATTCTTTTGTCATCTAAACTCAATTCCATTAAAGCTCTTAATATTCTAGTAGCTTTTAATGACAATTCTTAAATACATTAGAAATATGCAATTACATATTACCTCTGACATCTGGAGACCAAGGATGAGTGTGGGTCATCTAGATTCAGACCAAAGTCTCAAAAAAAGTCTGTTTGTATTAATAATAGTTGACTGGCAAATACAGTAGATATATAGTTTTGTATTAAGTGATTTAATGATGTGTCTAATAACTCCTGTGGTAAATTTAACTGTAAATTTTACTAACTCAAACTTCACTCTCCAGGGAAACATCTGAAATTTTATTTTTCTTTTCTAACATGGTAACAGTCTTTAGTCTATGTTATGCTTAGGTTTTTCGCTACTAATAAGATATTTGAAATGGGTGTCTTTTCTATTTTCTTTGAATGGGTTTTGGGATTATTCAGGGTATCTTCTAATTATGACCTCACATTTTTTCTTGATAATGATAGCTGCTGTATTATTCAAATTAACAACAAATGTTTCCATTTTTAGTATCCTAGAAACTGTTATGGAAACCATTGAGACTGAATCACTGGTTTTTATTTTACCAGTTGTCAAGGCAGCCTTGTAGTTATATTTTTTGCAGGATCTCTGGACTCAGAGACCTGAGTTTAAATCTTGGCTCCACAACTTTCTAGCTGTGTGACTTTGGGTATATTTGTAAAACTTTGATTTCTTCATCTATAAAGAAGCATATGAAACATTTAGCATAATGTTAGGGGATTTATTTTTTCAATTTTGATTATACATGACACATGTCAGAGATCATTCTATGCACTAGGGAAACGAAGATGAATAAGAGATGGTCTCTGACTTTTAAAATAATATAATCTTGTGTAAAAGACAGGCATGTAAACAGCTTGCCATTTTGCCAGATACAGAGTATACATATTTAATATATATTAGCAGCTATTGCCATTGTTATTATTAATAATGAGCTTCCAATTGCATAAAATGCTCTTAATCCATAGAAAATCAAGTCAGAAACGAGGCTGGATTTTTAAAAATATGAAAGAAGCAAGAATTAAAATGAATGATTGACACTTATTTTCCAAGTTAGTTGTCTTGTCTTTCACATTTACCAAATTTATAGGAAAATTATTTTTATTTCTGTATGATATACATGAATAAAATGCACTTTGATGTAAATAATTGTTGCCATTGCTGTTCAACTTTTATCCATAATTCACTAAAACACATACTTTTAGCCAAAGGCAGTGCTTTTTGGAGGATTTCAAATGACTCATGTATAGACCTGCTCTCAAAGAATTTAGAATGTTCTTGGGGAAGGAAAATAATACTTAAAACACTTGAGTACTTCAGTAAAATCCTCAAAATAATTTGATCAATGAAAACTTGTTATATTAAGATAAATTGTCTCTGACTTCCATAAATCTACATTAACATTAAATGACCTTTCATTTTTACCTTTTCTATAAGCACTCATTGGGTCTTGGTCTTCTCTTTTCAGTGTGTTTCTGGCATCATCCTCTTTCTTTCCATTAATATCATCACATCTACTATCACCACCTGAAGCAGAGCTACTCTCCCAAATGGAGATCATTCACATTATTTTCACTCATTATGATTTTCACAAAACAAGATAATTTTATATTTTCATAACTATAAGAATAGAGGGACATTCAAGTTCAAGTATTTTGAGGCATTGGATGGTTACTTAGAAGGTAGGGTCTCTAATATTCAAGTCATGCAACTTCTCTGGGTCTGTTTCTTTACCACTGAAAGAAGAAATGATCTTTAAACCTTTTCAAATTCTTTTGATTGTGTTAACTCCAGCCATAGCATCTAAGTTCTCCTTTTAACTGTCTCTAATTTGCCTCATGTTTTCCCATCTTTAGGCTCTCCTGCTTGTCATTTACCCTCATGAATTGTATAAATTGCATCCCTCGTCCTAAGACCATCCTCAAGTCCCATTATTTCCATGAAGATCTTCATAATCTTCCCCCAAAAGCTACCTCTTCTTTAAAATCCCACACAGCTCATCTGATATTTACTATGCACTTCCAGAAGCCACTAAGCATCCTTTCTTGAATACATGATTTATAGTCTTACCTTGAATATAGATCCTTGAAATAAAAACCATTTCTTGCCATTTTTCTCATTTTCTATAACTTATAGGATTGTGATTTTCAGTATAATAGGCACTCAGTAACTTTTTCTTTATTCTTCCATGTATCTCTAAATAATACTATATATAGGAATAGAGCATTTTCTATAAGAATGTCCTTCACTAGAGAATATTGTATAGTTCTTAATATTGTTGAAGAAAAAATTGTGTATCTAAAATGGACTCTAACAAACATTATGTTTTCCTTATGTCTTTTGAATATTGATATATTTCTCAAAAATAATTAGACATTTTGGCAGTTATCAACATTATGTATTTTCTAGGAATATTGTAAACAAAAATACATAGACATGGTAAATTATCTTGGGAAATCCTAAAATTATCTGATATAGTTAACATTCCAGGATTCACATAACTCACACATACTATACTCACCAGTGTTTTATTATTGCCACTATATTTTGATGTCATTTCAAGAACCACTTATAATTTTTTCTGAAAACTTTTAAAAGTATTGTTGCCCATAGTTACTACTTCTCACTTTAGTGAAGGCAAGGTATATAAAGATGTTTTAATCTGTTAACAAATATCGAGGGTATTTTCAAAATACATTAATAATCTGTGGGACTCTTGAAATTATTTCCTAAGTAGCTAAATATTATAACTCATAAGGCATGATTATCCTCAATGCTTATAATTATGCAGCATTATGTTAATGAGAACCAACCTTTGTAGTATGTTTTATATTTCCTATAATAAATTCTTCAAAACTTCATTGATAATTTTTATTTTTCCAAAAGACAAGTTTAAAATGACATTTCAAGGGGACTCCAGTGTTGCACACCTGTAATCCTAGTGACTCGGGAGGCTGAGGCAGGAAGATCTCAAGTTCAAAGCCAGCCTCAGCAAAAGTGAGGTGAGACCTCACAACTCAGTGAGACCCTGTCTCTAAATAAAATTAAAAAAATAGGGCTGGGGATGTGGCTCAGTGGTTGAGTGCCCCTGAGTTCAATCCCCAGTACCAAAAAAAAAAAAAAGAAAAAAGAAAAGAAAAGAAAAAAAGACATTTCAACCCTCTTTCTTCATTCTTCCCAGTCCCTGGGATTACAGGTGCGTGTGCCACTGCACCGAGCTTCGATGCCTAATTTTTGATAAAACAATCTGTATGTAATTTAAACCTTCCAATTGTTTTCAATGGAATTGTATAGAGCTAGCTGAATATTCTTGAGCATTTACATTATAAATACTTTCTTAGGGAAGCAAATAAGTACTTTATATTAAATACATATTCTAAGTTGTTAATTCTTTCTATCACTGTAATAAAATATCTGATATAATAATTAATAAAGAGAAACATTTTATTTTGGCTCAAAATTTGGAAAATTCAGTCCATTTGTGATTAAGTGATTGGCCAGTTGCTTTGGACCTGGTGCAAGATAGCACTTTGTGGAGGTTGTTAGGGCAAAGCCACTTATCATATGACCATGAAGCAGAAAGAGAGAGCAGGGAAGAGGCTAGGCTCACACAGTTTGCTTTGGGTCAAACTCCCAAATACCTAAATTGCTCTCTCTAGGTCCCACTTTTCAAAGGTTTCACCACCTCCCAATAGTTCCTCCCTGGGGACTAAACCTCTAACACATTGCCCTTTAGGGGACATTAAAGATCCAAACTGTAGCATAGAAAGGAATCCTTAGGCACTTAAATTGTACAGGGTACCCTGGAACTCTTTTCTCAAAGGAAAGTCTTTGAAAGAAATTTGCATTTCTGGACCTTTGGCCCTGGTATAGGTGGGGTAGCCTAGCAGGACTCTTGCCCTTGAGGACTCTTTCCTGTTATCTTGCTGCTCTGCACTTGGGATCTTATCTGTGCTAATGTTTTGCACTTTCAGAGGCCAAGAGTTACAAGCACTCCTTTTCTGGCCTAGGGGCAAAATTTTCAAATATTTCTACTTTCCTCCCCTTTGCTCCCAATTCTCACTTGTAAATTTGGCTAAAGTCAACGTGTAATACCCATGCTACTGCCTGAATGCAGTGCAGCCTTAGAGCTCAGCCTTCCACAAAGTATCAGGGTAGGCAAAAAAACATTCAAAGTCTTTGTCTTGGTGTAATAAGGATAGCATGTAACCTATAGAATCTACATTTCCATCTGAAACCTCATCTATCACCTTAACTATCTGCATACCTATCATTATTCTGGTCATCTGAGCCCACACTACAATCACCAGTTAAGTTCCACTTTCAACTATTGTAGAGTTTCTTTTACCCACTCCTTCAAATTTTTCTAAACTACCCATCCCAAAGGCTTCCACACATCATCAGATATATAGCGATGATCCCACTTCTTAGTACCAATTTTCTGTTTTAGTTATCCATTACTAGAGCAAACTACCTAAAACAATCAACTATGAAGGTTTAATCTGGCCTACAGTTTTAGAGTTGTCAGTCCATGATTGATTGACCCCATTGCTTTTGGGCCTGTGGTTCCACTATGGTGGCAGTATGGCAGAACAAGCCACTTGTCTCATAGTAGGAAAGACAAAAGGAGAGTGACGAAAAGGCTGGCCTCTTACAGTATCCCCACTGAGATATGCCCTCAGTGACCTCAATACCTCCTCCTAGTCCCCATGGTTACTGGAATTTTAACACAAAAATCCCAGCTCCAGGGGTCCCAATGCACCTGTCTGGAAAAGTCAATCAAAGAGAAGAACAGTGCTGAAGGCAGGCAAGAAACTTAAATCAGTATAGTTTTTTCAGTAAGACAAAGAGACCTGTATCCTTAGCCCTAGTTTCCAAGGGTACTAAGATGAAATCTTAGATTATGTAGACAAGGGGACCAGAAGTATTCATGGTCAAGCACTCTTAGATAAATGGTGGTCTGGTTGACCATTATCTCAGGATTTGGTCTGGCATGGCCTCATAAGCAGGGATAACTTGCCATTACCTGGAGGACAATTTTGACTCATTACAAGATGTTCATCAATGAGACCTGTTGTTCCTGGAATCCAAAGTGACTGCCAGAGAGAATGAAACAGAATAAGAGTCAGATGCAAAATGTAGACAGAGATGCCAAGTTTTTATCCTGCTTTTAGTTACCAATTAGACATTTGTAGACCCAATTGAAGGGTCAGTACTTTTAGCAAAAGCAGCCTTTGAATCCTAGTTTTACCATCTTTTTAAGGTTTGACTCCCTCCTAATAGCACCTCCATGGGAATCAATCCTCCAACACATGGATCTTTGGAAGATATTTAAGATCCAAACTATGTCATATATTAAAAATTCTTTCTTAAGGAAACAGAAATGAGAACTTTAATTTATACTAAATACACGCATATCATTCTCATCAGTTAACTATTGAGTCATAGATTTAAAGAATTCTATTATGAAGACTAAAGTATTATGCAAATAAGAAATTATTCTTTCCATTACATTTAACTTCTTTGCATACTTTATAGCAAGCACCAGTGAGTAAGTCTACTGAACACAAAAGCAAAAACAATAGTAGTGATGGCACAACATATAAGGGAAAAAGGCCTTATCAGGAGTAAAAATAGTAAGTAGTAAAAACAGTGAATGATCTTAAGGGGATTTAGTATGAAAAAGCCAAAAGATAGTATAAATGAGTTGCTTTTTATTTTTTTTTAAGAGAGAGAGAGAGAGAGAGAGAGAGAATTTTTTAATATTTGTTTTTCAGTTTTCAGTGGACACAACATCTTTATTTTATTTATTTTTATGTGGTGCTGAGGATGGAACCCAGCGCCCTGTGCATGCCAGGCAAGCGCACTACTGCTTGAGCCACATCCCCAGCCCAATGAGTTGCTTTTTAAAGCAGCATTATTGTATGATTAGACCTTGATGGTTTCATTATCAACAGAATTGTACAGAAAGCTTCCCTAAAAACCAGAGAAGTGTTCCTCTTAAATAATTCCAAAGCCAGTCCTATGTTTCTATTATAAATAAAGTAAAAACAATGTAATGAACATTTTAAAATAATTATTTTTGTGTTATTTTACTTTTTAATATGTAGTAATTGTACATATTAATGGTGTTTAGTGTGATATTTCAATACATGTATGCACTGATCAAATCCAGTCTCCCTTTATGTGCCTTCTCTCCCCTACCTTCCCAAACTCTAGTTATCACTATTCTACATTCAAGTTCACTTATTTTGAGAAATTGTAAAGCGAAAGTACTAGACTGAAAACAAACACATGCAGTTGTTCCTGCAGGTATTTTACTGATATTATAATTATGTATTTCAATTTTCGAGTCTCTCCAAGTATCTAATGTTGAATCAATTATTCTAAATTAAACATGTGTAGATAAATGAGATGGAATATGGATATGGAAAGCTCAAATCTCAGATCCAACAACTATTTAAAGCAGAAACACCAAAGGAAGCACATTTCTAATCTAAAAGCTACTCAGTGGTAGATCAAATAGAAATTCCATTCAACAGTATTTCTGCTATTTCATCTTTTTTTTCTATATGGAACTGAGAAAGCAAGAGACGCAGAAAGAACCTTATCTCAGGAGTCCCACATTTATGCTGTTACTACTTAAACATGAGGTATAAGAACGTAATGAAAGTTTCAAAAAGGTGGAATAAACCAGTGAATTATAGTGTGGCTGTTTACTTTAAGATACTAGCTAGGAAACCTGCTGGGAGTTGCCCATACCTTGTCTAGCCTGAGGCATATTATCATACCCAATCTAATCCTAAGAAATCTTTTAAAGCACTAAAAATTGGACCCAGAACATATCTCTAAGACAGCCTTTTCATCTTGACACCAAATCATAGCATG
The DNA here is from genome assembly GCF_001458135.2 of Marmota marmota marmota. Taxonomy (NCBI): domain Eukaryota; kingdom Metazoa; phylum Chordata; class Mammalia; order Rodentia; family Sciuridae; genus Marmota; species Marmota marmota. The sequence continues at coordinate 20,615,824 of NW_026000249.1, read as the reverse complement.
AGTCAGTCAAGGTTGTTGCTACTCTCCAGGTCACTTTACATGTTGAAATAATAAATAAAAATTTCTTCAAATTTGTGCGCACCAAAGAAAAACTGACCATTTCATATATGATGAAAATTAGTATTATTAGTATTTTCTCATATAACTTGAAAAATACCAGACTTAAATTTTAGCCCATTTGAAGACAGTTTTAATAAAACATTAGTAAACTCCAAGCCCCTATACACGCCAATGTGTTAATTATTAGTTATCAGAGATGTATGACAAGTTCTTGTGAACATTGTTTTACTTTTTTCATTTTTCTTAATCTGTATTCTTGATATATGCATGATTTTTTATTTCTAGTGTATATTTGACACTGCATGTTTTAACAACATGATTTTTTATGTTTTAATAACATTTTAGTGTATCGTTAAATAACATTGGTTATTAACTGTTGTTTTAAAATCAGTGGATTGGATATGATCATTTTGAAATTTTTAAATTTTTGATTGATTTTATTATTATTATGTTTTAAATACACAACAACTATGGAATGCATCACAATTCTTATTATACATATAGAGCACAATTTTTTGTATCTCTGTATATAAATATGTTCATGCCAATTTATGACATTATACATGGCATAATTTTTTTACATTACAATTCTTAATACACATATATACCACAATTTTTCATATTTCTGTTTGTATTTAGGGTATGTTGACACCCAATTCAAATCTTCATACATATATTTTGTATAATGATGACCATCACATTCCACCATCCTTGCTAATCCCCTTCCCCCTCCCTTTCCCTCCCACCCCTCTTACCTATCTAGAAATAATCTTCCTCCCATGCTCTCCCTCCCTACTCTACTAAATCTGATGGCTTTAGGTTTAGTTCAAGATATAGATTACCTGTGGAGATTGAAACTGCCAAAAAAATAGCTTAAGCAGCCCTTAGAGTATTCTAAAATAGGGACATTTTCCAGAGCATTGGTTTATAAAGCTTCCATTATTTCTTGATGTTGAGCTTTCAGGATTTAGCTACAATATTTACTCAACATCTAAGCCATGCTTTTATTATCAGTCATATTTTTATACCTTTCATAATCAAATTGCTTATCACAGAAAAAAAATATATAAATATATATAAGTTTGCATGACTCTCAAAGAATTCTCCTTGGTGTTTCTTTGATGTGGTTTGATGTGCAGAATAAGAATTCAATTCAAGAATAAGAAAGATGTCATAATAAAACTAAACTAAGAAAATCAGCTTTTCTTTAAAAGTCTGCCAATGCTACTGGCAGTAGTTCATCAGTACTCTTTTTCTAAATATGCGTCCTATTCTTTGTCTAAAAAAAAATCATTTTCTGTTAGTCCACCAGTTTGTTCCAACTATACCTGGGAAGGTGTGTGGCATAGGGATAGGTCATGGACTTGAATTCAAAGAGCTACAATTAAGCTAAAGATGGGCTATTTATTATTTTTCTGATCTGAGTCAAATGACAGCATGTTTCTCTTTTGCCGTATCTCTTGCTGTAAATTAAACACATGCATGGAGATATCAGAAATGGTGCCTTGTTGGCTTCTCTGTGCCTCATAGGCTGGTGCATATCAAAGCATTTTCATTGACCAGGGTCTATTCAGTTTTGGTTTGGTTCACCTATATTGGATTACCCTACCTGGGAAAGGGTAAAATTAAAATTCATATCAAGATCAAAATAGTCTCAGAGTACTCATTCTACTTTTTCAGGGATGGAATATCTGAGTATGCTAGGGCAACTGAGAAAGAAATTTTATAATCAGAAGTTTTAGAATTAGAGTAATGATCATGAAGCCAATTTCATTATCAGAAGCAATGGAGCAATGTAAAGATATGACTTTGAAGATATTGCCCTGGGGCTGTGGACAACCCTAAAGAGTCATCTCTACCTTACAAGGAAGCACATCACTATTGTGGCTGTAAGGTGGGAGGTTTCCTTTCTCACAGAGATAAATCTGTGTTCTTCACCTGTCCATTCCAGAACCAGTTACCAGGAGAATTCCATGTCTGTTTGATTCAGATTATGGGAAGATGAATGTTGGATCAGAATTTCAGTGCACAATATAATATCTCAGTTAAAAGAATAACATTATTATTTTTAAATTTTATATATATATATATATATATATATATATATATATATATATATTTTTTTTTTTTTTTTCACTAAAATGGTGCATCTGTATGGGTCCTTAGGTTATTCTAAATTGTAAGCTAATGATTTAGATAATAAGTTGCAGAAATAAATGTTACTGCTAAGTTTATGTAGTGTTCTTCTACATGTAATTTGAAGGTTTATATCAGAAAGAGGACCCTGAAATAATAACTCAAAGGCAGCTTTGCTCATTTAACTTTCAAAATTTTAAATTGTCCTGGGAAATATTGTCAAAATCTA